>NC_073624.1:96068787-96371818 GCF_029407905.1 Bubalus kerabau | reverse complement strand
CTCAGGGGGTACAGACTAATGGGGGAGGGTCTTCAGTGGAAAAGCCGGCGGGGTCATAATCTCGCTCCAGACCTTTATTTAAACTTCAGCCGAATTATTTAAATTTTTTTCTCTCCCAGGGCCTTTCAAATTGCTCGCGAATCTTGTCTTCCTATCTAATTCCCCAGCAGCTTCCTCATCTTCCCTGGAGAACTGATGAAATCAGGCGGAGAGAATGGCCGCAGTTGAGCAGGAGAATCCTTCCCCTTTCCGCCCTGCGGCCTCGTGTGCTGACCCGCGCCTTCCGGGCGGTGACTTCGAGGGGTGCGGGCTGTGACTCCCCCACGGGGATCTGGGATCCAGCGGTCCCGATGCCTGCTTCCATGGAACCTCCTGAGTCTTTGGGCAGCTGGGGTCGCGCGCCCCTCTCGAAGGAGCCGCAAACGGTTTGCACCATTTCAGACAGACGTCCCACGCTCCCAGCCTGGGGCCTGGAGACCCTTTTCTTCTCAGCCTGAACCAAACGAAATCTGCCCGAGTCACAACCTCAGTTCCCAGACCAGGTGGCATCTACCCATTCACATCTTTGTTTTTTTTTGAGGGGAACAGATTTAAAGAAAAGAAAAAAAAAAAAAATCCTCGAATGGGGAGAAACGTGTTTTCAAACATTCCTAGCGGACCTTGTGTGTATGGGCGCTTCACTAGGGCCCGGCATCCGCCCAGCGCCTCCCGCCCTTCCCAGAAGCCGAGGTCGAAGCACCTCCACTGCAGGGGACCGAATCACTTAACCGCATTCGCCTTTCCAGGACTGATCGCTCCTCAAAACCGTTTTCCAGAAGTTCGCCTCCTTGTCCAGGCAGTGTGCAAGCTTCGGCCGCTGCGGGCGGGTACTCATCTCCCGCCTCCGAGGGGTGCAGCGCCGGGAACCCCAGATCCTCCACGCCTTCGGACCCCGGACGCCTCCAAAGACCTCACTTCGCAGCTTTGGAACTCCCAGAACCGACGTTCTACTCCATCACGGCGTTGCGGGGACCCGGAGTAAATTCAACCCACAAGGCAATGGCACCCCACTCCAGTACTCTTGCCTGGAAAATCCCATGGACGGAGGAGCCTGGAAGGCTGCAGTCCATGGGGTTGCTGAGGGTCGGACACGACTGAGCGACTTCACTTTCACTTTTCACTTTCATGCATTGGAGGAGGAAATGGCAACCCACTCCAGTGTTCTTGCCTAGAGAATCCCAGGGACGGCGGGGCCTGGTGGGCTGCCGTCTATGGGGTCGCACAGAGTCGGACACGACTGAAGCGACTTAGCAGTAGTAGCAGCAACGAATTCTTTCCTCCCTAAGTCTGTTTCATTTTACTTAGAAAGCCTCCGCTGCTCTTTGCTTTGGGATTTGACAGACCCGTCTCCCTCAGTGTGTTTTTCCTGCGTGACTTCCAGATTATTTCAAGAAACCCAGAGGGGAAGGGTGCTTAACATAAAACTCCAGTGAAACTAGGGGAACAGGAAAACGTTCTCTTCACACATACATGAATAAGGTAATGAGTGTCTCTGCAGAATGGAACATCTAGTGAAGAACGGAGATGCCCTTTTATTTTTAATAGCAAGCCAGAGGCCTGAAATTTAGATAACAAGTTGCTGGAAACTTTGCCTTAGGTGATAAATCCAGTAAAGAAGCTGTTTGCTCCCATGAGGAGTGAGACGCCAAGAGAGGCAAGTTTTTTTTTGTTTGTTTGTTTTTAATTGTAAATATTCAAACTCCTCTTGAGATGACCTCATCTCTGCCAGATGTGTCTTCTGATCCTATCAGTATGAAGCATTAAAAAACAAACAAACAAAAAAACAACTTAAATCCAGTTTTGGAATTACCCTAGTGTAAAATATGATTTTGTTTAGGGTTGAAAGACCAGGCAGTTCTTCTGCTTTCACTGGATTTTTATGGCCTCTGTGTCCAGGGTTAAGTTTTATTGGATTCTTTTCAATAACAAAAAGTTTTTTAGGGTTGTGTTCCCTTCCACACTTCCCAAGACCTAGGGGTTTTAGGCACATCTTCATTACACAAGAGGCCAGAAGTTCCATGGGAGAAGAACCCGGTCTCTTGTGAGTGGAAGGTCTGGGCAGGCAAGCTGCAGGACCCTGTCCATCTTCATGGCCACCTGATTGCAGTACCCTCTGTTCTTTCACAGGAGTCCTCTCTTTTCCTCCCCATCTTTTCTCTACCCCATTCACCAACACATGCCATCTGGGAAAAAAGATCTCTTTGGAGAGTGATGCTCTTTCTTTTGAAGAAAGAAGTATTCTTACAAAGGTGCTGTAGAACCACTGGTTCTTCTTGAGGATTTTCCAGGTTGGTCTCTATAGCAATTATTTCCCCCAAATCTGGTAGCTCTTCACAGCTGGACTACATTCCCCAGCTTCCTTTGCATTTTGATGTGGCCACATGACTAAGTTTTTGTTAATGGAATGCCATTTTCTAGCCAAAGCTTTTAATAAGTGGATGTGCCCCCATCCCCTCCCCAAATGCTTTCTGTCTCCTTTTTCTGTTTAATGCTAATATTGAGGCCCTAGGGAACAGTGGAGATTCTCAGGGGAAGAACTGCCCACTGGCAGGTATCATTTGCCTAGGACTTTAACCAAGGGAGAAATAACCTATTGTGTTTGATCCACTGTACATTTTGGATTTTATTATTGACTAACATGCTCTTTAAAAACAAAATCGTCCCTTATAAATGTCAATGGATGTTAGGTCACCTTTATTGGGATTAAAACTCCAAGAGGCTCCAAGATTCTTCTGCCTCTTCTTAGGTGACAGTCTGATAACAACTTCAAGTCATATATACAATTTCAAATCTGTAATTAGAATATCCAGTCTGGTGTATCTTCAAGGCCCTGAGTTTGATTTAATGTGATATCTTCTCCTCTCCCTAATTCAGGATTGCTTCAGTCTAGATGCCTGTAGAGGGAAGGAGGGGGTAGTTTTGACTTATTACTTAGCATTGAGTTTTTCCCTCCCCCTATCCTCAGCTGCTATTTCAGATCAACTAGTGGTTTGAGAGGTGGAGACAGTGGGGGATTGGTTTGAACAATGTCCAGTGACTTTGAGTTTAGATAAACTAACCAGATCAGGGCTGCTGTAGCGGTACATAGCACCAAATAAAGCAGAACTTTGGCCATTAGTTACTTAATTGGATATATAGACAAGAGCGTGGAGGTCTAGACAATTTATGATTTTTAAGTAGATTTTCTGAATTATTAGTTTGATGTGTTTCCAAATTTGAGTAAAGAATCACCATTCATTCACTAGGTTGTGTAGAAATGGCCCCCACTGGTCTCCTGCAAAAATGGCGGGTATGTAAGCATTTCTCCAAAGGTAACGAGAATACATTGTTTTGAATTAGTTCACCCAGACTTCTCCCATCCTCTTGCCTAGATTGTAGACTAGGCTCACTCTCAGAGAATGAATTCCTGGTTTTGGGCCCTTTCCAATATTAGGAACTGAGCCCTTTCCTCTCTGCAGTTCTGTTTCGCATTTTACTTCTTTTATGGAAATCACAGCAGTTGTCTGATAGTTAAAAGGCCTGCCAGACTCTGGCATTTTTGAGATACTGGCATCCCTCTTTATAGCCAGTGCCAAGCCATTCAGGCCAGCCTTGGGGTCACCAGGTGGGGAGAAAGCCTGTCCAGCAACAGCATGCCAAGTGCAGAAGTGTTAATGATACAGTTTACTTTATCTGTGGATCCTGCTTGGCTACAAGTTTTTAGGGCTGTCTACATGCTGATAAAGGAAAACGTCAGCCCTTCATTGGGTTATTTCAAAATATCTAGATATATTGTAGTGAGTGGATGGATTAACCAGATGACATTTTCTTCCTGCTTAGGAACAGTTGCTTGGCATAACAGAGACCTTTTAAGTGTGCATTTTATTAAGTGGCATTTTCTGAGCCTGCTCTAGGGGAAGAGCTATAGAGTGGGATGTAGGTAGACAAAAGGCATTGAAATCTTGCCTACCATTTCTTACCACCTAAGAAACCTGCTTACAATTGTCAGCATGGAGGGATTTCAGATGTCTACAGAGAGCAACTAAAACAGTCTGGAAAGTAGCCTGATCTTTGGAAAGAATGGCAGATTGGGTTAAAGATTGAATAATCCATCATGGATGACCACTTGGCCCATTTTCTCTGGATCATGTCCAATCTTCTAATTCACATTTTCAAGTGTACAGTAAGCTATATTCACTATCCTCCACTTTCTGAGAACAGCCAGAGTGGAAAGGGACTTTCAGTCAAAAGAAGAGGCAGGTCTCTTTAATGAAACATGTTTTACATACAGTGAGGGCTGTTAGACAATGGAATGGGAATTGAAGAGTATGTAGCCAGTTTCCTTGTGTATCACTTTGAATACTAGATCTTTTCTAATTTACCTGAGCAGAAATCGATGAGTACTAGACCAGAGACAGGAGCATGTCCAAGATGATCTCTCAAGACCCCCTTTTTCCCCTCTTTTTTTGCTGTTGGCTTCTATACTTTTCTGACAACGGTAGTACCTGTAAAATGTGTAGGATTCAGTAGCAGGGTCAGGGGCTGCTGTCACTTGGCAGACTTCAACAACATGACCCTGGCAAAGACTTTAGAATGAAAACATCAGGAAAGTGAACCCTTAGTGCCCCATCACCAGAGGACTGGCTGGGAGCTGTCAGGTTGAAATACTAGTCTATTTGGGAAGGGAAAGAACAGGAGGAAGGCCTCTGGCACTCCTCTCCTCCTCAAAAATACCTCTCAAGCAATGGATGCCAAAGGCATCAAATTAATTGAGAAAAGAGATAGGAGAGGTATTAAGGCTGAGCTTCTACCCTAGCCAGTCTGTCAATCAATACCCCTAGGGAGAGCAAGGCACTGCCCACACGGGGGGCGGGGACACCACAAGAGGCGAGGCTGGGTTCCTGCACAGCGGGAGACTTATCCAATCTGTGCGTGGAGGTGGAACATGGGCTCAGGACCTAGCAAAAAAAGATGAGAAGACTGAGAGACAGAAGAGGTGACAGAGACGTCCATGCACAGGGAGGAGGAGGAGCGGGAGCTGAAGAGAGGCTGGAGGAATCTGCCAGAGAGGAATCCTCAAGGAGGGGAGGTCGCTCAGAGCTGAGATGGGGCTGAGGGCAGATGTGGGGAACGGCTTGTGCCCCAGGTTGGGCAATGGCTTGTGCAATTTAGAGACTGGAGACCGTGTTGATGTGCAGAGTGCAGGAGTCTGGTTGAACAGAAATTCTGCAACAGGAAGTTATGGGAGAAGAGGCTAGGAAGCTGTTGAATTATAAAGCTGGCAGGAAAAGATGGGCCAAACTTGAATTTCTGGGTAAAGGTGTTTGTGGCCTTAATGCTGACAAGGGAGGAAGATTTTGCCCTGGCTACCTTTCAGAAAGAAGTAAAGTCCAAGCAAAGGAGGGCAATGCAGTCATCTTTGGTCAGCAACAGAGGATAAACAGAAAAAGCAAGCTGCTTCCCCAGTTCCAGCCTGAAGTAGCAATAATATCTTCTAGCTACTGCAGGAGCATCCAGGGAAGAGCTAAGGAATGTGTGGCAGCATATGCCTGTCTGTATGTCTCCATGAGAGTGTTTAAGGCTACAGGTACATGTCTTTATATGTTCTGATTGTGTTTCTTCTGGAACCCTTTAGAAAAAGTATGCAGAAACTGCACCAACAAATATAGTAGTGCAATGGATTAGTAGGCACACTGCTGAGAGAGCTTGAGAAGCATATATCCCGTGGAAGAAAGTGTAGCACTGACCCCTTCACACACACACATGCTGAATAACACTCATATATATATATATTTATATGTGTTTCTGATATATATATATCTGTATTAGAAAAGCACATATATGGAGATACACCATTTCAGATCCACAGAGACACAAGTGCTATTAACTGCTACCCATTTCACATACTATAGAAAAAATTAAGAGAACAGTAGAGTTTAAATGGTGTTTAAATCATCTTATCTATTTTTTTTTGTCTGTAAGAAAGAATATCAGCTAACCAACTACTTCAAGCAACATAGTGCTTAATTTTTTTTGAACGAACTACAAAAAATTAGTCTAATATCTCACTGCCACTAGCATGTGTGCTATAGAGGAAAGTGCACTGAATCCTGTAGGAATAAAAATATATGAATTATTAGTCCATACCTATCACCTAATAGCAGACTGTCCTTTGGTAAGCTACTTTCTCTCTGACTCTGTTTCTTCATCCATTAAGTGTGAAAGTTGTTTATAAAATCTAAGCTTCCTCTTAGATATAGTCAGAATACACATATATCACGTATGTAGTGTTATCCAAGTGGCCAGAAAGTTTGGTGAAAAAGAAGATCAGAAGATGACCATGCTGCTGCTGCTGCTGCTAAGTCGCTTCAGTCATGTCCGACTCTGTGCGACCCCATAGACGGCAGCCCACCAGGCTCCACCGTCCCTGGGATTCTCCAGGCAAGAACACTGGAGTGGGTTGCCATTTCCTTCTCCAATGCATGAAAGTGAAAAGTCAAAGTGAAGTCACTCAGTCGTGTCCGACTCTTAGCAACCCCATGGACTGCAACCCACCAGGCTCCTCCGTCCATGGGATTTTGCAGGCAAGCGTACTGCAGTGGGGTGCCATTGCCTTCTCCGAACATGACCATAGTTGTCCACAAAATGCCCAAATAATTTTTTAGTTCTGTTTTCTAATGACAAAATTTAATTTTTTTTGATATTGTGAGGACTTCTGATATTGTAAGGGGTTAATGACTGAAATTTTCATTTTTGAACAGCTGCATTGGTGTCACATAATGAACAAGAGAATGAATAGGTCTATAGTCACTTGTTCTGCCCAAATGTTGGAGATTGACTGCAGTTACACAATGGAATGCTTTAGTTAAGTCAACGAAAAAAATCAGTTGGCCATTTGGCACTATGTAGTCAAAACATTTTTTTTTTTTTTTAACATTTTAAACAGATTGAGTGTCTGTGTTATGGATGTGTGCACATTTCCTCCAGAATTGGTGTTCAGGCCCTCTTCTCTCTGGATCCCTCTCTACCTTTATCCTGATTAATACCGAACACAAAGACTTTGCTCTGGTCTCCCAGAGCAGCCACATTCTGAAAACCTATTAGCATACTTTAAAGATCCACACAGTTATGCATGTCAAACATACAGACCAGCAAATAATAGCACACTCTTTTTTTGAAGGCTCCTATTAGAGCCCTGGCACTTGCCATAATATTCCATTGCAAATAAATAAATAAATAAAGCCTGCAGCTGGTAAACTTCATCCTGAATGTCAGCAGGGGGCTGATCCCATAACACAACAGTCTGAGATAACCTGTATCACAAGCTAAGCCTGTGTGATTACTTAGCATTTATATGGCACTTTATCTGTGTTCTGTATGTCAGCATCATTAATGGGGGATAACTCACCAGGAGTAATAGCTAAGAAAGAAATTCATGACCAAAAAGGAAGAAAGAAGGGAAAGCTTAAAGGATCTGAGTGATTCAATAGGGGCTTGCAGTTGCAGTTACTGGGTATTGGGGAGAGGGCAGAGATGCTATTTTAAAGAGGACAAGGAAAGCTCTTTTGTCTCTCCCAGGTGAATAAGAATGACTGAAGGTGCACAAGGAGAAAATGAGTTCAGACAAGGGAGAAAACCCTTCCAGGGAGACTCACTAAGCCTGAGCTCGACTAAAAGATTTATAGTTTGTCTTCTATAGCACCTTAGATCCCAGGGAAATTATCATCTAGCAAAGACTGTGAATAATGTTTGGAGGGTGGTTCTGCCTGGAGGCAGGGGGATGGACAAGATGCCCTTTTAAGGTGGCTTTCAAGCCCAGAAGTCTATTTTTGAATAATTTTATTTATTTTAATTCATTTGGCTGCATCAGGTCATAGTTGCAGACTCTCTGTTGTGTCATGCAGGATCTTTCGCTGTGGTTTGCAGGCCCTCTATTCGCAGGACACTGGCCTAGTTGCCCGAGGCAGATGGGATCTTAGTTCCCCCAACAGGGGTCAAACCTGTGTCCTTGATTGCGAGGCAGATTCTTAACCACTGGACCACCAGGGAAGTCTCCAGAAGTCTAGTTTTAAAAATAGAACACTCAAAAATTCATCAATGTTCCACTGTGGTTTGTTTTTTGTTCTAAAAAATTTTTTTAATTGTAGTTGATTTACAGTGTTGTGTTAGTTTCTGGTGTACAGCAAAGTTATGCAGTTTTATATATATATTCTTTTTCGTGTTCTTTCCTTTATGGTTTATCACAGGATATTGAATATAATTCCTCGTGCTGTATAGTAGGACTTTGCTGTTTATTTATTTTATATATAGTGGTTTGTATCTGCTAATCTTAAACTCCTGCTTTATCTTCCCTCACCCGCTTTCTCCTTTGGCGACCATAAATTTGTTTTCTATGTCTGTGAGTCTGCTTCTGTTTCAAAACAAATTCATTTGTGTCATATTTCAGATTCCATAGATAAGTGATATCATAGGGCATTTCTGTTTCTCTTTCTGACTTAGTTCACTTTGGATGATAATCTCTAGGTCCATTCATGTTGCTGCAAATAGCATTTTTTCAATCTTTTTTATGGTCGAATAGTATTCTGTTGTGTATACATCTTCTTTATCTGTTCACTTGTTGGTAGACAGTTAGGTTAGTTCCATGTCTTTGCTCTTGTAAATAGTACTGCTATGAACACTGAGGTGAATGTATCTTTTTGAATTAGCTTTTTCTCCGGATATATGCCCAGGAGTGGGATTGCTGGATCATATGGCAACTCCATTTTTAGTTTTTTAAGGAACCTCTATACTGTTTTCCATATTGGCTGCACCAATTTACATTCCCATCAACAGTGCAGGAGAGTTCCCTTTGCTCCACACTCTCTCCAGCATGTATTTTTAAAAATTTATTTATTTTATTTATTTTTGGCTGTGCAGGGTCTTTGTTGCTGCGTGTGGGCTTTCTCTAGTTGTAGCGAGCAGAGGCTGCTCTCTAGTTGCAATGTGAGGGTTCCTCATTGTGGTGGCTACTCTTGGTGTGAGCACAAGCTCTGGATGGTTCAGGCTTCAGGAGTTGGGGCTATCAGGTTCTAGAGCATGGGCTTAATAGCTGTGGCGCTCGGGCTTAGTTGTCCCACTGCATGTGGAATCTTCCTGGACCAGGGATCAAACTCATGTCCCCAGCATTGGCAGGTGGATTCTTAACCACTGGACCACAAGGGAAGTCCTAGGATTTATTATTTGTAGACTTCTTAATGACAACCATTCTGACCAATGTGAGGTGGTACCTTACTATAGTTTTGATTTGTGTTTCTCTAACAATGAACAATGTTGAGCATCTTTTCATATGCCTAACTGGCCATTTGTATGTCTTCTTTGGAGAAATGTCTATTTAGGTTCTTTTGCCTATTTTTTGATTGCGTTGTTTGGTGTTTTTTTTTTTTTTTTCTGGTATGGACTTGTATTAACTGTTGGCCTATTTTGAAAATTAAGCTCTTTTGGTTTCATCATTTGCAAATATTTTCCCCAAGTCCGTAGGTTGTCTTTTCATTTTGTTGATAGTTTCCTTTGCTGTGCAAAAGCTTATAAGTTTGATTAGCTTTTGTTTATTTTTGTTTTTATTTCCATCATTTTGGGAGAATAGCTCAAGAAAACATTGCTATGATTTATGTCAGAGAATGTTTTGCCTATGTTCTCTTCTAGAAATTTTATTGAGCATGTGGGCTTAGTAGCTGTGGTGCAAGGGCTTATGTGCTCCGAGGCATGTGGAATCTTCCCCAACTAGGGATAAAACCCGTGTCCCTTGCTTTGGCAGGCAGATTCTTATCCACTGAGTCAACAAGGAAGTTCAAGACCTCAGGTTTAAACTTGCTTCTACCATTTGTTATCTGTGTAAGCTTTGGGAAATGATTTAATCTCCTTGAGACTTAATTTTCTCATTTGTTAAATGGAAATTTTGTAGAACATATTAATGAAATGGGCTTTTCTTTCCAGAATTATAGCAAGTAAAAATGCTTTACTATAAACCACTTAGAAATACTGGATAAAATATAAATTAAAAAAATACATATAGCTGAACTTGTTAGAAAAAAAATTCTCCTAAGGGACCAAAAATAAGAAGAGAACTGAAAACTTGAACCATAAATGTGAGAACTGAGCCTGAAGCTTCTTCTACAGTGTATTTAGGAGTGATTGCTGATCCTGGCAATCAAAGGATTGTTTTTTTTTGTTTGTTTTGTTCTTAAAGTTTAACACCAATCAGAATGTTAATTTTAAAATATTATAAATACAGGAATATAAATAAATATTATAAATACAGGAACAAATATAAACTTTAGATTTATTTAGGTTTACTTATTTCTTCCAATTTGATATGTTTAATTAGATTAAGTAATTTGTATTCCATTTCTCTAGTCAATACCCACTATTGTTATTTTATTTTTTCTAGAATTTTAATGGTCCTATTAGAATAGGAATCAAAATTTGGCCCAAATAAAAAGGAAGAGTAGAAAAAATATCTGCTCCCAGAAAAAAATTATAAAACAACTATACTCCAACTAATATATCTGCTCCTGAGTAAAGGGAAAGAACAAAGAAGTTTATCTTGGTCTGGGTTCTGGTCTGGAAAACAATTGCAACATATCAAAACACATTCTCCTATGATATATATATGTGTGTGTGTGTGTGTGTGTGTATATATATATATATATTTTTTTTTTTTGGCCTCTCTTCATGCCAGTTTGGGAATTCAAATTTTTATTAGTGGTGCATGGTATAGGAATTCTTTAGTTAAGAAGTATAACAGCAACATTGAACAAATTCTGGATCCCATGCGGGGCACTCTTAGGAAATGCTCTTGAG
This sequence comes from Bubalus kerabau, assembly GCF_029407905.1. Lineage (NCBI taxonomy): Eukaryota > Metazoa > Chordata > Mammalia > Artiodactyla > Bovidae > Bubalus > Bubalus kerabau. Next base: position 96,360,961 of record NC_073624.1, on the reverse strand, counting down.
ATCACAGAGGATGCCATTACGTGCAAATGTATGGCATTTAAAAAGCATTCAGAATATATGGACTCCAAATGTGAAGAAGTTTTAGAAGTGCCTTAATTCATTTATTTCCCTTATATATATATTTTCTTTTCTTGCTGCACCGTGCAGCTTGTGGAATCTTAGTTCTCCAACCACGGATGGAACCCAGGCCCTTGGGAGTGAAAGTGTGGAGTCCTAACCACTGGACCGTCAGGGGATTTCCTATTTTTTTCTAATGAATACATGAGTAATAAACTATAAAACCTATGTCTGAAATCTGAACTAGTTCTTTAAATAGATAGCAAAAATTTCTGTGTCAATAAAGTATTTGTCTTAGTTTAATTGCAGTAATGGCTTTCTTAATTCAGTAAAATAATGATGCTTCTTACTTTTGATATCATCTTAGATTATGTGATGTATAAGAGTCACTGTATGAGTCAAGATTCAGGACTGGAAAAAAAAAATCTCCCTAGGGATTTTAAACAGGAAGAAATCAGGGAACTAAGTCCTTGCAAATTACTGAATGGGCTAGGTTAGGAAGCAACAGTTAGAATTGGACATGGAACAACAGACTGGTTCCAAATAGGAAAAGGAGTACGTCAAGGCTGTATATTGCCCTGCTTATTTAACTTATATGCAGAGTACATCATGAGAAATGCTGGGCTGGAGGAAGCACAAGCTGGAATCAATATCACTAGGAGAAATATCAATAACCTCAGATATGCAGATGACACCACTGTTATGGCAGAAAGTGAAGAAGAACTAAAGAGCCTCTTGATGAAAGTGAAAGAGGAGAGTGAAAAAGTTGGCTTAAAGCTCAACATTCAGAAAACTAAGATCATGGCATCTGGTCCCATCACTTCATGGCAAATAAGTGAGGAACAGTGGAAACAGTGGCTGACTTTATTTTTCTGGGCTCCAAAATCACTGCAGATGTTAACTGCAGCCATGAAATTAAAAGACACTTACTCCTTGGAAGGAAAGTTATGACCAACCTAGACAGCATATTAAAAAGCAGACACATTACTTTGCCCACAAAGGTCCGTCTAGTCAAGGCTATGGTTTTTCCAGTGGTCATGTATGGATGTGAGAGTTGGACTGAGAAGAAAGCTGAACGCCAAAGAATTGATGCTTTTGAACTGTGGTGTTGGAGAAGACTCTTGAGAGTCCCTTTGACTGTAAGGAGATCCAACCAGTCCATTCTAAAGGAGATCAGTCCTGGGTGTTCATTGGAAGGACTGATGTTGAAGCTGAAACTCCAATGCTCTGGACACCTGATGCAAAGAGCTGACTCATTTGAAAAGACCCTGATGCTGGGAAAGATTGAGGGCAGGAGGAGCAGGGGACGACAGAGGATGAGATGGCTGGATGGCATCACCAACTCGACAGACATGGGTTTGGGTGGACTCCGGAAGTTGGTGATGGACAGGGAGGCCTGGCGTGCTGCAGTTCATGCGGTCGCAAAGAGTCGGACACGACTGAGCGACTGAACTGACTGAACTGAGGGGAGCGGAAGCCTCAGTCAATTCATTGTCTTTATCACACCTCCTTTCACAAAGATAAATTCATCACTGAAAGTAGAGAAAGGTGGTCCCTCTGCTCTGCCTTCCAAATCTTTCATGCATATATCTTCTGGATGGAATCTAATTTGTATGCAGAACCTGGGAAATGCAGGTAGATACTTATTTGCTTTCTAGATTCTCTTTTATGAAAAGATAAGGGAATGAGAAGGGATTTTCAGCTCCAGCAGACCATATCTATGAGGGTGGCCAAGTATAAAAACCAAATAGATAGAAGTGTATCATTTCACTAATTGCAAGTTAAATTATTAGCTATAACTTAAAGCCACAATAAGATACTATTAGATATCCACCTGATTGGCTCAAATAAAAAATTCTTCTTATAATACCAAGTATTGGTGAGGTTGCTGAGCAATGGGGTGCTTATATATTGCTGATAGTAGTATAATTTAGTATATCTTGAAGAACAGTTTGGCATTATCTGATAAGTTTGAAGGTATGCATATCTTCAGATCAGATCAGATCAGATCAGATCAGTCACTCAGTCGTGTCCAACTCTTTGCGACCCCATGAATCACAGCACGCCAGGCCTCCCTGTCCATCACCAACTCCCGGAGTTCATTCAGACTGACGTCCATCGAGTCAGTGATGCCATCCAGCCATCTCGTCCTCTGTCGTCCCCTTCTCCTCCTGCCCCCAATCCCTCCCAGCATCAGAGTCTTTTAGGACTCAGGAATTCTATTCTAAGTATATAACCTACAAAAAGGCACATCTATATGTACCAGTATACATGAACCATAATGTTCATAGCAACATTGTTCATAACAACCCCAATGGAAAACAATGAGATGTTCATAGTAGTGGAATAGTTAAATATTTGGTATATTAGACAGTGTAATAGTACATAAACATACACACAAAAATGAATGAGGGACTTCCCTGCTGGTCCAGTGGTTAAGACGTCACCTTCCAATGCAGGGGGTGCGAGTTCGATCCCTGCCTAGGCAGCCAAGATCCCACATGCCTCCTGGCCAAAAGAACAGAACATGAAACAACAGAAGAAAAATTGTAACAAATTCAATAAAGACTTTAAAAAAATGAAAACATAATTGTTATTAAAAAAAATGAATGAGCCACAGATAAACACAATAAAGTAGGTATATATTTAATTTATAATATTGGTCCAAAGACAAGGACAGAAAATTTTACATACGGTATTCATTTTATAATGTTTGAAAACAAATGAAACTAACCTATATTGTTTAAGAATACATACTTAGGTGGTAGAGCTTTTTTTTTTTTTTTTAATACAAGACAGAGATTACCATGAAAATCAGGATTGTGGTTACCTCTAGTGGAGAGGAAGACAGTGTGATTGGGAAAATGTAGAGGGAGGGCACCTGGAATTTGGCAACATTCTATTTCTTGATCTGTTACTGTAACTATAATAATTAATTCAACAATGCTTTTTCTGTGTACACTTCTATGTATGTGTTGCACTTCAATTTTTTAATTGAAGTTTAAAAAAGAAACTAAGTGGGTGAATAAAAAGAAATCTAGGTATAAGTAAAAAGAATTATAAAGCTAGAGGAGAGATCTGAGGAAATTGTTCAGAAGGTAATGCAGGAGATAAAGAGTTAGAATATATTAGAGACTATAAGGTGAGTTGGAGAATGAGAAGGTCCAACATATAGTAGTTCTAGAGGAGAGAATGAAGAGACTGGGAGGAGGACACATTTTATCAAAGAGTTTATGGCTGAGAATTTTCCAGAAGTAATTGAAGACCTGAGTCCTCAGATTCAAATTGCAGAAATCTTCAGCAGGATTGATTAAACTAAATCCATACTCATATACCTTGCTATGAATGTTCTATTCAATTCCAACTACAGTGAGAAAGTTTAAAAAGCAAACAGAGAGAAAGACACATTATCTTCAAAGTAACACAATTTTATTCACGGCAGACTTTCTGAAAGCAACAAGAGAGACTAGATAACAAGAAAAAATGTATTCAAAGTTCTAAAGTCTTAAATTTTTCAGCATGAATTCTTTAGTCAGCTACACTATCATTCAAGAGTAATCATGAAATAGATAAATTTCCAGCAAACACAGTAGGTTTCTTAACACAAATAGCCCTCCCACTAAAGACATTTTCTTTAGGGAATTTCCTAAAGAAAATTTCAACCCAGGAGGAGGAAGTGAGATAAAAATAAGAATTGTGAGAATAGTTTTGATGAGTAAAGACACTGAAAACATGTGGTATATCTAAACAAGCATTGACTAGGCAAACAATAGTAATAGTGACTAATTTGGAGATATAAAAATAAGGGGTGTTATAATACCAGACAGCAATAATGTGTACAATGAGAGAGATACGATCAGAATTAGAGTTCCAAGTTTCTTGCATTATTTGGGAGGACAATAAGGATATTGCTTAGGCCAATAAGATTACTCTTTAAAAATTAGAATAATCATGAAAAGAATAGAAATATACAACTTTCAAATTCATAAAGGAGAAAAGGAAAATTTTTCAAAACTTTCATCAACTTCATAGAAAGCAGCAAGAGAGGCACTGAAAAAATATAAGCACAAAATAATCTGGTACATATAAAACAAAAGTTATCAGTAAGCTCATCAAATATAAATGGACTAAGATCAGCAGTTAACAGATTGAGATTCTCAGACTGGATTTTAAAATTTAGTGATGTGCTGCTATATGTCATAATGACATAGAATTCTTGAGATTAAAAGAATAGGAAAAATACCAAATAAGCTGATATTACTATATTAAGATGGGACAAAATCAGCTTTAAGATACACAGAAAAGTGGTTACTGTGGGCTTCAGGGAGAGGATAATAGGAAGTTATTGGTTAATAGGTACAAATTTTCAGTTTGTGATGGATAATGAAAAAGTTCTAGAGATGGAGAGAGGTGATAATTGCACAACAATGTGAATGTACTTAATGCCACCAAACTATGCTTAAAAATGGTTAACATGGTAAGTCTAATGGTGTGTATATCTTACCACAATTAAAAAATTAGACCTTAAGATTTTAAAAATGTAATCACTATATAATCATAAAAACAACAGTTTACCAGGAAGATATAGCATTTACTTTATATTCTCACTTAAATACATAAAACAAAGCTATAATAAGAAGTTTATAAATTTACCATAATAGTTGGAGATTTAAAATTACAACTCTCTAGTAATTGGCACACTGGTAGATAAAAATTAGTAAAGACATAGGAGATTTGAATAACACAAATCTTTATATAACAATTAGGAAATACACATGTGTTTTAAAAATATACAGAACCTTTCAAAAACTGACCGCATACTGGACCACAAAACAAATCTCAACAAATAAAAAGACTTGGTGTTATACATAGCACAGGGAAGTCTACTCAGTGCTCTGTGGTGACCTAAACAGGAAGACAGTTCAAAAAAGAGGGGATATGTGTACACCCAGAGCTGATTCACTTGCTGTACAGCAGAAACTAACACAACATGGTAAAGCAAGTATACTCCAATTTTTAAAAAAGAATGTGTTATACAGACCATTCTTCTCTGCATGCAAGCAATTAATTTAGATAGCAATAATAAAAAAGATTAAATTCCCATATAGTTGGAAATTCATGAAAAAATTTGAAGTATAACTAATAATGGAAATTGGATAATATTTAGACTGAATAATAAAGAAAACATACATTCAAAATACATAATATATAGCTAACATAGCATTAGAATAGTCCTTTATAGTCTTAATACATTAGAAAAGAAGAAAAAGAAACAAAAAGCTAAGTTCCAACTCAGTTCAGTTCAGTTCAGTCGCTCAGTCGTGTCCGACTCTTTGTGACCCCACGAATCACAGCACGCCATGCCTCCCTGTCCATCACCAACTCCCGGAGTTCATTCAGACTGACGTCCATCGAGTCAGTGATGCCATCCAGCCATCTCATCCTCTGTCGTCCCCTTCTCTTCCTGCCCCCAATCCCTCCCAGCATCAGAGTCTTTTCCAATGAGTCAACTCTTCGCATGAGGTGGCCAAAGTACTGGAGTTTCAGCTTTAGCATCATTCCTTCCAAAGAAATCCCAGGGCTGATCTCCTTCAGAATGGACTGGTTGGATCTCCTGGCAGTCCAAGGGACTCTCAAGAGTCTTCTCCAACTCAAGAAATTACCAAAAAAAAAAAAAAAAAAAAGTCACAAAACCTCTCCTATAGTCGAAGCAGATGGTAAGAAATAATAATTGTAAAAGTTAAAATTAGAAAATAAGGATACAATAGGGACAATCAACAAAACTATAGATTGGCAAGTGCTCACTCACCAAAGGGTTCCAAGAAGTCTCAATAACGAGGTGGTTGGGATCACCTGGGTCTTTAAATGTCAGTCATTCTCTATCAAAATGCTCAGGAGATACAGAGAGAACTCTTACTACAGTAGCTAAGGGCACAAGTTTGAAATTATGCAACGAAACAGATTTTTCTCTCACCAAAGTAGATCTGGCTACCATATACCTCCTGAGGATAATCTGCCAACCGCACAGACCATAATGAGCCATATGATACTGTGCCTGAGGGAATCAGCTAAGACAGGCTGATTATAGTGGATCCCTTCCATCATGGAGAGGTCGTGTTTTGCCTCACTTGAACAGACATTTTTTCTGGCTCCAGATTTGCCTTCTCTGCCCATAATGCTTCTGTCAGCCCCCTTATCCATGAACTTACCAAGTGCCTTCTTCACCATTATGATAACCCATACTGTATCTCTCCCATCCAAAGTACACACCAAAAGAAGTGAAGCAGTGGGTTCAGGCTCATAGGATTCAGCAGTCTTAACATGTATTCTATTATCCACAGATAGTGGACTTTATGAAATGATAGAAGGGTCTAATGAAGATTCTACTACATAGCCAGCTGGGAGATGATACTTTGTGAGTTTGGGGTGCTGTCTTGTAAGACTGACTGAGAGGGCTGTGGTTGGAGATATTCCTATAGCCAAAATGTATGGGTCTAGGTACTAAGAAGTGTATGTAGGGTGGAATTCTCTCATGTATGTGCATGCATGCTCAGTGACTTCAGTCGTGTCTGACTCTTTGCAACCCTAAGGACTGCAGTCCACCAGGCTCCTCTGCCCATGGGATTTTTCCAGGCAAGAATACTAGAGTGGATTGCCATGCCCTCCTCTAGGGGATCTTCCCGACCCAGGGATTGAACTCACGTTTCCTTCTTTGCAGGCGGATTCTTTACCACTGAGCCAGCGGAGAAGCCCCGATTTCTCTCACTGTTACACATATTGACCAACTTCAACATTTTTCTTGCTTCTCATCCCTCTAAACTTAGATTCTGGTTTAGAGGTATTCATTCCTAGGAAACTTTTATATCCTTTATGCCACTGAATCAACAGGCAAAGGGGTTCTTGTACCAGCTAGGGTGAAACAAAGTGGTTGCTTGCAGTGAGAGCAGGGGATCCTCTGGGGTGCCTCACAGTAGCTCCATGACTAAGGTAGAGCTGATGGAAGATTGGAGCACCCCAAGTGTAGACAGAACCCCTAAAGGCTAGCTCCTTCAGGAATAAAGGTTGGGGCCTCTCCACTAGGAACCCAAACCAGCTAGGTGCTGATTGAAGACAAAAGTAACATGGAATGGGTAGTTGATTAAGAAAGTTGTAAGTAGCAGCTACAGCCTTGTTCTCAGAAGCTTTGGGCCATATGTGGGTGGTGTTGACAGTTATGACGCTGGGAGCAGCAGCTTCCAGGCCTCTTGATTACAACCACAGCAGTATGTTCTTCAACCAACAAGTTTAGTGGCACCTTCTGACTCCTGTTCTTTCAGTCTTTCCAACAGTTTCATGAGCATCGTACATCGAGCATCAATGTGGTAAATTCCTTTCTGCTTAGAATACCTGGAGTTATTTCTGTCCTTACATTAAGCTCTGACTGAAGGAGAAAGGGGCAGCAGAGAATGAGATGGTTAGATAGCATCACCTACTCAATGGACATGAATTTGTGCCAACTCCGAGAGATAGTGGAGGACAGAGGAGACTGGCGTGCTGCAGTCCCTGGGGTTGTTTAAAGAGTCAGACATGACTGAGTGACTGAACAACAACAACACCAGGTAAGTGTGGTATTTGCATAGGGATGATCAGATTGACTAATTTAAAAGACTAGAACCCACAAAGAGACCTCTGCTATTTAAATCTGGTGTCTGATATTTCAAACCAGTAGAGAAAATGCTGGACTATGTAATTAATGCCGCTGGGGACAATGGGCTTCCCTTAGGGGGGACATTAAATCCTTTTCTCTCACTAAACAAAAAGTTAATTCCAACTGGATTAAAGAAGTAAAGGTGAAAAGCAAAAGTGTAACACCATTAGAGGAAAATACAATAAAAATGATTATGCTAATAACTTGAATTTACATCTCTAGCTTATTGCTGTTGTTGAGTCACTAAGTTGTGTCTAACTCTTTTGGAACTCCAAGGATTGTAGCCTGCCAGGCTCCTCTGTCCATGGGACTTCCCAGGCAAGAATACTGGAATCAGATTTCTACTTCCTTCTCCAGGGGATCTTCTCAAGCCAGGGATTGAATCTGCGTCACCTGCATTGGCAGGCGGACTGTACCACTGAGCAAGCAGGGAAGTCCAAGGATACTCTACAGCAGTTAAATAAATAAATGAAGCTTCTTGTAGCCACACAGATAAATACCAAAACCAATATTGGACAACAAAAGCTAGCTGAAGGATAAGTATGGTATGATACCACTTACAAAAATTAAGAAACATATAAAACAATACTGTATATGGCTTACGTTACATACATATGAAATAAAAGTTTTTGAAAACTTCCATGGTAATGATAAACACCAAATTCAAGATGGAGGATACTTCTGAGAAAGAAGAACACTAATATGATAGGGGAAGATTATCCATGGGTTTTCCTTATATTTGTAATTTATTTCTAAGCTGAAAAGTTGTTAATTTTCTTATAATATATACTTTTTATATGACTGAAATATTTAATAATTTAATAATAGGGCCCAGAGCTCCCCTCCCAAAGAATAGGAAAGTGGTGATGACTTTTATGACATGTTAGATGTAAGTGAGTATGTAAGAAGACATCACTGGTGGAGTCTAGTGTTTGGCCACAGTTCTGGACCTGTGGTGGAAAATTACTCAGTAGCCACCCAGATTGTAATGGATGAAGTGAGTGACAGGTGTGTGGGATTTTTGTTCCAGAAAGTTGGAAAACTTACAGCAACTGCAGTAGGTGGTGGCTTTCTTCTCCTTCAGATTGCCAGCCGAAGTGGCTGTGTGCAGAGCAACCAGAAGGGAGTGGAGAAAGGCATAAACAAAGCCAAAAGACAGATGAAGAAATGAGCAAATAAGGCAGCACCTGAAATCAGCAACAGAACTTGTCAAACAGAACCTTGTGATATCCAGTGGATTTGTGGGAGGCTTTTTGCTAGGCCTTGAATCTTCAGGGTATGAATGTTCTGTCATGGTGGGGTCACCTCTGAGAAGTGGTGGTGACAAGATGATCTCAACATTTCTCAATGACACATTTCCAGGATGACAAGAAATAACGAGCTGGACAATACCAGACCCACAGCTTGGCATTTCGCCATCTGAAATTTGGCAGACTAGTATCTACTATGGAGAAGGGAATGGCAACCCACTCCAGTATTCTTGCCTAGAGAATTCCATGGACAGACAAGCCTGGTGGGTTGTAGTTTATGGGGTCACAAAGAGTTGGACACGACTGTATAAAACAACCAATAGAGTATGTGTATAAAAGTATTCCTGAGCAAAACATGGCTTTTTAAAAAATTTGCAGTTGTTTAAAATTCGCCTATAAGCACCACCACTGGGTGTAGATATATATATATATATGGAAAAAAATTTGTTGGATATACTCCCCAGTGAAATATTATCCTTATTTTATTTAAATAAGACGTTCTCCATTGTGCTTTTTAGTATAGTGCTGATAATTAAAATAATTTGTATTATAGCTTCAACAGTAGGGCTGACTTTTTTAAAGATATATTTGCAATAAACTGAAGAACTATAATGCCCCTTTGTGGAAGGATTTATAAATAATAGAATTATTAAAGATAATAAGCAATTTTTTAAAAAAGAGATAAGGACTAGGGTATAAAAATAGTCACTATTTATATAGAGTCTGGTTTGAGTGCTGTTCTAAGTGCTTTATATGTGATAGCTCATTTAAATCTCAAAAACAAGCTTTTTTCCTTTCTTTCTTTTTGGCTGTGTCCCACAGCTTGCAGGAACTCAGTTCTTGAACCAGGGATTGAACCCAGACCACAACAGTGAAAGCCTAGAATCCTAACCACTAGCCACCAGAAACCCCCCTCAAAACAAGCCTTTGAAGTACTATTATCTTTAGTCTAGGGATGAGGAAATGAAGATGCAGAGAAGTTAAACAACTTATTTAAGATTAGATGGTGGAGCTGATCTTGGAGAAGGAAAGCAATTTGGCTCTGATTTTTAACCACTACACCAAATCGCCTCCTAGTCCTATTAAACACACAAAATGTTCTTAATATTCATTGAAATCTATGAGATTATGGTTTTTGTAGACCAAAATGGCCAAATATGTCAGCAATTGCATATGGTTCAAGCAATAAATGGCTAAGAAATACAAATACAATTAAAATGATCGTATGACAAGGCTCAATGATGACTCTGTCATTGCTTTTTAATGTATGGAAGACTTCTGCATGCTTGTCCTAGATGTTCTTACCACTGAAGCATGAATGCCTGAAGTCCCTTCCTGACCATTAACTCTGAAATCAAGTGAAGAAAGGAAGGTCACAATAGTGTAGGTGGTGTAAGAGACAACCACGGCGGGGTTGCAGGGGGGGAAATGACGGAGTTGCCCTGTCAACAGCCCGAGTCTCCCTTCCCCTTTGCTTTCTCAGCTTGTCTCAAAAGCTGCCCCACAACAACCAGGACTTTGCTACAGTTTGGCTCCAAGGTCCTTACCTGCAGGCCTCTGAGTAAGCTCTTGAGAAACCCAGACAGGGCGTCAGGACTGTCTCCTTAGAGCATGAAGAAGCATAAGATCAAAGATCTCTCTCCTCCAGCTCCTGGCTGCATCCTGACTCCCAGGAATCTGGAAATAGAAAGAAAGCAACAGGAGACAGATAGACATTACCCCAGGTTCAACCTGTCTGGTCTTTGTTGTCACAGCCCTAATTTTTCATCTGATGTTTCCGAGACTCATCTTTTGTGTCTGTTCAACAGCATTGCCCCCTCCCCAGTCTCTGCTTCTAGTGAATCAAAATTTAACTCCATCTACATAGTTAAAATAGTCTGTGTGAATCACTGCTTTCCTCACATCCTTCCTCAAGAACAATCGTTTACTGAATTCAATTCGGAACACTTAGTGGAGATCTCTGCAACTCCTCATCACCTTTATAGTTGCTCCTCTCAACCATGCAAACCTGAATAAAACCCACGTCAGTGGTTGGATCTAGCCTGGAGCCTGTGTGGAAACACAAGAATGGACAGGATTATATCTGAAAAGTGTAGTGAAATTATGTTGCACGCTATTGCATACCTGTTCTTTCTATGGACATGAATGTCTTGAGTATGCACATGGAGGGGGTCCATGCACGAGTGCACAAATGTAAAGAAATGTGCCTGAAGGTGGTGTGAGCATTTTCTAGAACCCTGTGCTCGAAGCTTCACTCCATAAACCTCTTTTACTGGCAGGAGTCTGAAAGTCAAGAGCTGTGTAATAATTTACATCGGATCGTCCTTCCTCTCGTGCTCCCCTTCTTGACTAGGATGAAAAACTAAAGACTGACGGTGATGTCCCTTTGGAGGAGCCAGGAATGTCATTCATCCTGTCTCTGTCAGTCTACCCCTCTAGAGCTTTTCTTCTCCCTCCACTCCTTCTGTTTTGCTTTAGGACCTCGAGAGGCCAGTCTTTCTGTCTGTCTCCTCTTCTTCCCCAAACCTTGTCCGCTGACTCCTTCTGAAATGTTCTCCTCACTGGGGCAGCCACCTTGGGTCAAGTTGAAGGAGAAGGACTTTTCAGTTGATCCAATCATAAGACTCCCTCCCTTCCTGGCCCTCTGCTCTAATAAAAGTCCTCCACAGGAATCCAAATAGCTCCAGAGGTTTCCTCCTTTTTTCACTCAAAGCTGTTTTAGTGTAACTTTTAAAGATTCCAGGGAAGATAAATCCACACTTCTGTTGTTCCTCAAGAAGAGTATTTCTAACTCTCAAAGCTTTACCTTTTATCCTTTCCACTGTGGTTTTGGCCATGTTCTCTTTAGATTGTTTTATTTTCACTAGATAGAAAGTTCCAGGCGAAGGATAAGGGGTAAGGATGCCAGCAGAGACAGGGAGACCTGGATACGGTGGTACACTCAGTTTGTGCCTTGCAACTTGTTAGTGATATATTTAGGCTCACTGAGAACTGGAAATTCTTTTGTCTGTCCTTTGACTCTTAGTCTCTCCTCTCCAGTTGAATTATCTCTCTAGTATTCATCAACCCCCAAGCAACCACTACCACTCCCAAGCAGAGTGAAATAGACTCCATTGCTTCAATAAGCTATCATAGATGAGAAACCCTTCCTGTGGTTAGATCAACTCTCTCTGAAGCAGCATCAGCTCTAATTCTGTGTAGATGGACCACCTTTGGCATCCGCCTTCTATGTAAAGAAAAAGTACCTTTTTTGATGGATTCTTATTCCATTTTTGCACTTCATCAAAAATCAATTCCACAAAACATGTCTTTATGACTTACGGGTAAAGAAAGATTTCTTAAAACAAGATGTAAATAGAGTAAACCATAATAGAAGAGATGGGTAAATTTGACTACATTAAAAATGTGTTTTCTTTAAAGGCCTTCATCAAAAAAGTGACAAGCCATGAACTAGGACATATTTGTTATTCAATAACTTACAAAGAATTTGTGGACAGAATATATAAAGAATTGATTAAAAAAATCATTTTTTATTGTGGGCAAAAGACATGAATAGGTCATTCACTTAAGTGGAAATCCAAATAGTCAATTAACATCTGAAAAGATGTTCAAACTCTATAGTAATCAATAAAATGCAAATTAAAATTATCCATAGATTGGCAAAATTTAAAAAGGATGACAATACCAAATGTTGGTGAGGATAAGGAGCAAAATTCTTATATACTGCTGGATAGAGTATAATTGGCACAACCACTTTGGAAACAATTTAGTTTTATCTTCTAAAGTTGAACATACATATCAGCCAGCAACTCTATTCATTGTGTGTGTGTGTGTGTGTGATCAAAAACATAGATCAAAAAATTTACCATCTTAAACTTAGGTGTGCAGTACAGTAGCATTAACTATATGCACAAAGCACATCTCTAGAACTTTTTCATCTTGCAAAACTGAAACTCTACATACTGAACAATTCTTTCCCACTTCTCCCAGTCCCTGGCAACCACTATTCTACTTTCTGTTGCTAAGAGTTTGACTATTTTAGATATCTCATAAAAGTGGAATCAGGCAGTATTTTTCTCTTTGTTATTGAATTATTCCACTGAACATGATATCTACAAAGTTCATCCATTCTGTAGCATAAGAAAATGTTTCCTTTTTTTTTTCCAGAGAAGGAAGGATTTATTACCTGCAGCAAGTAGGAACACTTGCTTTCCCAAAGCAGAGTCTCTCCTTTTTATAAAGACTGAGTCATGTTCCATTGTATTTACATTCTACATTTTCTTTATCCATTCATCTGTTGACAAACAACTGGATTATCTCTATTTCTTGGTTGTTATGAATAATGCTGCAAGGAACATGGATGTGCAAATATCTCTGTGAGAACTTGTTTTCAATTCTTTTGGATGAATACCCAGAAGTGGGATTGCTAGATCATGATGGTTCTATTTTTAATTTTTGAACCTCCATATGATTTTATATTTACATTTGGTGGCTGCACATTCCCACCAACAGGGCACAAGTGTTCCAGTTCTCCACATCCTCACCAGCACTTATTTTCTGTTGTTTGCTGTGGTTTGACAGTGGCTTTCCTAATAGGTGTCAGGTGATTATAGTTTTGATTTGCATTTCCCTAATGACTGTAATGCTTAAAATATTTCCATATCCTTGTTGGCTATATGTAAATCTTCTTTGAAGAAATATCTATTAAAGCCCACTGACCATTTTCTAATTAGATTTTTTTATTGTTGAGTTGTTAGCTTCTTATATATTTTATATATTAATCTGTTATTAGATACATCTTTTGCAAATATTTTCTCCCATTCTATAGGTTGCCTTTTCAGTCTGTTTATTGTTTCCTTTGCTGCACAGAAGTTTTTAAGTTTGATGTGGTCCCATTTGTCTCTGTTTGCTTTTGTTGCCTGTGCTTTTGGTGCCATATCCAGAAAACCATTGCCACATCTGGTATCATAAAGCTTTCCTCTGTATTTTCTTCCAGGAGTTTTATAGTTTCAGATCTCATATGCAGGTATCTAATTAAGTTCTAGTTAATTTTGGTATCTGGTGTAAAGTAAGGGTCCAATTTTATTCTTTTGCACATGGATATCCAGCTGTCATGATACCATTTGTTGAAGACATTATTCTTTCTACATTGTGTGGCCTTGGCACCTTTTTCAAAGATTATTTGGCTATATATATATTTGAGGGTTTTTTAGCAGGTTCTCTATTCTATTCATTGGTTATATGTCTGTCTTTATGCCAAAACCATACTGTTTGGATTACTGTAGTTTCTTCTTCTTTTTTAACAAATGAACTTTTATTTAATTATGGGCCATGCTGGATCTTCATTGCGCTGCTTCTCTCGCTGTGGTGTGCAGGCTTAGTTGTCCCACCAGCATATGGGATCTTAGTTCCCTGACTAGGGATTGAACCTACATCTCCTACACTGGAAGATGAATTCTTAACCACTGGACTACCAAGGAAGTCCCTGCAACTTTTTAATATGTTTTGAAATCAGAAAGTGTGAGGCTTCCATTTTTGTTTTTCTTTTTCAAAATTGTTTTGGTTATTCAGGGGTTTTTTGAGATTGCATATGAATTTTAAGTTTCTTTTCCTATTTTTGCAAAAAAGGCCATTGGGATTTTGATAGAGATTGCATTGAATCTGTAGTTCACTTTGGGTAGCATGGACTTTTCAACAATATTAAGTCTTTTAATCTATGAACATGGGACATCTTCTGATTTATTTGTCTTCTTTAATTTCTTTCAGCATTGTTTTAGAGTGTACAAGTCTTTAGTTTCTTGATTAGGTTTCTTGTTTTGCATTTTATTGATAAGACAGTCACTCAGGTGTAACCACAAGAAGAGATAGAGGATATGCTCAGGAAAAATAAAGTTTATTATATTCACCCATGCTAGAAACAGGAGGCACCCCACGTGGGACCACATGGGAAAACACCAGGGTGATCAGGAGGCAGAAGACAGGAGTGAGAGGAAAGTTTAAGCTGTAGAATTTCTTGGGATTTCCATGGAAAAGGCAAGGCTGGGAAAGGTAAGCAACTTAGGGTTGGTTAGTTCGAGTAATTTTGGTGGACTTTGGGCTATAGAGATGATCTCTGGTTGCCTGGTATCTAGTCCTGGAATGATAAGGCAAAGGAATATCTGCACTAGCTAGATGGAGGAGGCAGGACTGCCAAGTGGTTAGTTTGCATACCAAAGGCATGCTTCCAGCTGGGTTTTTTTTACTTTCTCTAAAAATTGGCTAGCCCAGGAAGGGCAGTCTCAACCCAGCCAGAAAGGTCTTTTAAGATGTCAAAACATCATAATATACAGGGAAAAATTAATATATAAAAAGATACATTTATCTATATACATTAAATATATACACATAATACATTTATTCCTAAGTGATTTATTATTTTTGACGTTATTATAAATGGGATTAGGCTTCCCAGGTGGCTCAGTGGTAAAGAATCTGCCTGCAATGCAGGACACCTGGGTTTGATACCTGGGTCAGGAAGACCTCTTGGAGAAGGAAATGGCAACCCATTCCAGTCTTCTTGCCTGGGAAGTCCCATGGACAGAGGAGCCTGGAGGGCTACTTCCATGAGGTCACAAAAGAGTCGGATACAACTTAGCAGCTAAACAACAACAACAAATGGGATTATTTTCTTTGGATTGTTTATTGTTAGAGTATCAAAATGCAAGTGATTTTTGTGTCTTGATTTTGTATCCTGCAACTTTGCTGAATCTGTTTATTACGTACATGGGCATCTGTTTTATTTATTTAAGAGTTTATATGTATTTTTTTTTTAATAATTTTATTTATTTACTTTTGGCCATGCTGGGTCTCTGTTGCTGTGTGAGCTTTTGTCTAGTTGTGGAGAGCAGGGGCTAATTTCTAGTTACACTACACAGGCTTCTGGTTGTGGTGGCTTCTCTTGTTGCGGAGCACCGGCTCTAGGGTGCTCGGGCTTCAGTAGCAGTGGCACACAGGCTCAGCCTGTGGCACACGGGCTTTGTTGTTCTGCAGCCTGTGGGATCTTCCTGGATCAGGGATCAAACCCATGTCTCCTGCATTGGCAGGCTGCCTCTTTACCACTGAGCCACCAGGGAAGCCCTATTTAGGCTTATATTTGATATACATACTTTTCTATATGTCTGACATATCTGAAAATTATAAAAATGTTCACTCATTCAACAACTATATTTATCAAATACCTACTATGTGCCAGTCCCTATTCCTAGGGTTGAGACGTAGGAGTGAAAAAAACAGAAAGAAAGAAAAAAAAAAAAGGATTTCAGAATTAGAAGGTGAAAACAGCAAACATTTAAAATAAATCTTTCAGCCAGGAAAACTGTAAGTAAATCTGTGCCAGATTCTGTCGAGTATGACTCACAACAGTCCAGGAAAGAGCACCTAAATCTGCTATCTCAGAATGAGGCAGTGTTTATGACCTCACGATTTGTTCTGGGCGAGAGGTACAGTGGTGTGGACGATCTAAGGAAAGGATTATATACTCACCTAGATCAACATTACAGGGAGAAGGTAGAGGTAGAGTTCATCCTAAATAGTAGTTCATCTAAAACATCAGCTAATCCAAATAATAGAAAAAGAGCAAATGTCATTTGCATTTGTCTTTGGGGTGTGCTACCCTGCAGTTCTAGCCTGTCTACTCAATGCACTTTCTCTTGCACATTTGAAGAAATAGTCTGAACTTCACACAAGCTGCCGGGACTACCCAAGAGAAAACTGCTGCTGGTTCAGTCACTCACTCAACAAATGTTTATTGGTGTCTACTAGATGCCAGTTATTGCTCTGGGCATAGCAGATACAAGACAAGTAAATTTGATCCCTGTCCTGAATTGGTTTAGTTTATAGAGAGGTAGTAGAGGGAAACTGATTTCTCAAAAAACTTTAAAACAACATTATAAACGTTAAGATGAAAATAGAAACAAGGCTTTCCCTAGTGTTTCAATGGCTAAGACTCCAGGCTTCCAATACAAAGGGACCGGATTCTATCCCTGGTCAGGGAACTAGATCCCACACGCTGCAACTAAAAAACCCACATGCCTAATATCTAATATCTGGTGGAGCCAAATATATATAAATAAATAAATAACTTTTTAAAGAGGCAAAACCCTTTTTTAAAAAAAGAAAGTATAAACAAAATGCCAGGAGCATATAGGAGGGACCACCCAACTCTTTAGAGGGGAACACAGCCCTCTCAGAAGTGGTGATATTTAAGCTGCATTGAAGAACAAGTAGAAATTTTCCAGAAGGCGAAGGGCATTTCAGATGGAAGAACCAACATATGAAGACATATGTGGCTTCACAGAGCACAGGACAACAGGCAAGTCAATGTGGCAGCAGCCTTGGGTAAGTGATGGGGAGTTTGACTGATGGGCAGTTAGTGCCACACCCAAGTGCTTGGCCTCTGTCCTATAGGCAATGCAGAGTCAAAGTTTGAGCAGAGGAATGACCCAACTGGATTCATATTTCAGAAAGATAATCCTGGTGGTGGCATGGTGGGGCAGGTGTAGAGGTTTGGGCTGCAGAATGGAAGATGCCTGGTAGAAAGAAGTGTCTCGTGATTGTTGCAATAGTTCAGGATGATGATCGTGGTCTGAGCCAAAACAGAGAAGAGAAGAGACAGCAGAGAAATGTATTCACAAGATATTTCTGAAATACAATTCAACTGGTCACAAGCCTGGATGATCAACTTGATATGGAAGAGAGGGACTTAAAGATAATTGCAAAGTTTTGGGCTTGAGAGACTGAGTAGACAGTGACTCCATAAACTGAGAAAAAAAAAAAAACAACAGAGAAGGAAGCTTTGGAAAGGTGATGGGTTGAAGAGTGAAAGGGGATTGGCATTTTAGGGGAAAGAGATTCAAGGATAGATTTATTTGGGGTGAGGAAAATGAAAACATGGATCAAGGACAGGTGAAAGAGGAAGGAATGGGTTGAGAACAGAAGTGGAGAAGTTCATCTGAAAGCAGTAAGGCCACATCTGATCAAACCCAGGTCTCCCGCATTGCAGGCAGACGCTTTAACCTCTGAGCCACCAGGAAAGCCCCTAATTAACACAAGAAACTTGGAAAGGCTATTGGTTATAATAAAATTTAGAGACCAAGGGGATGGAAGTTGTGAGTGTTAGCATTAGCTGGTTTTAATGGAGGGGCAGTAGGAGGAAAGATCATCTATCAAAGGTGAATAAGCGCTGTGAGCTGTGAGAATACACTATTATATGTACTCTCCCAACTATATGTATTAATAAAATCATAATACTAAGCCCACAGTTACAATCTACAGCTTAAGAGCTTGCTATTTTCATAGATGTTCTTCTTACTAGTCCTTTGTTCTCTTAGAGCTTCTTTCTTCCCTATAGACATGATACTCAAAGTTTGTTGACATCAGAACAACTTCAGTTAGCAAATCAATGTGATTTCTTCACTTTTTAAATGGTTAAATATAAAATTGGAACCACTGAGAACTGACTTCTGCACAAACTTCTTTTTTTAACTTAAGCTTCCTGATATGGCTCTTCTACTTTGGGCAATTTGATAAATGTTTAGCAGGCTGCTTAAACATTTGAATTGTATGGGAATTCCCAAAGTGTAAATTCCAGAGGAACTACCTAGTCCTCTTCACTACCCATTGAGAACTTGTGTCCCAGGCACTGTACTAGATGCTAGAAATTAAGAACCAAAGAGACACAGCCTTTGCCCCTGGGCAGCTGACAACTATGGGAAGCAGCTGTGCTCTGGAGTGTAGAAGGCAAGGTGTTTGTTTATTTCACTGTTACCACTGTTTATTTGACAATAATTGATTTGGTCTATAAGTTTAAGACAAACATATTGATACATTTGCTTTTCTTCAGAAATCATACTTATAAAAATTACATAAAGTCTGTCCCAAACCTCCTAAGAAATGTTCATTAATTAAAAATAAGTCTGATTAAGATGCTGTGCCAGGATACAAGAGTGAACTAAGGTGGTGTACAATGTTTTTTAAAAAAAAACAATTAAAAAAAACCCCTCAAAACGGCAATCTCACCTTGTTTGAACAATGTATTTTGAAAGGGTTAAATTTCAGGCATTCAGTTCAGTTCAGTTCAGTTCAGTCACTCAGTCGTGTCTGACTCTTTGCAATCCCATGAATTGCAGCACGCCAGGCCTCCCTGTCCATCACCAACTCCTGGAGTTCACCCAAACTCATGTCCATCGAGTTGGTGATGCCATCCAGCCATCTCATCCTCTGTCAGCCCCATCTCCTCCTGCCCAAAGATTGACAACCATAAGGGATACTATTTATAAAATAAACACAGCTCTAGAGGTTACTTTTAAAAAGACAGCACTTTGGGTATCTGAAGACAAGGAGGGCGCGATGATCTGCGTTTCTCTGGGACGCAGGCGCAGGTCCGCAGGTCCCGTGGGAGGCACCAGGCCATTGTTTCTCAGAAAAAGGGGAGAGTAGATGCCCTTTATCATCTGTTTCTTTTGTTTCCAGTAAGCAGTAAATGCCTAACGTAATTAAGAAAAAAAAATTAAATCTGGGAACTTCCCTGGTGGTCCAGGTAAGATGTTGTGCTTCCATTGCTGGGCGGCAGGTTTGATTTCTGGTTGTGGAACTGAGATCTCACATGCCATGCAGTGTGACCAAAAAAATAGAAAAAAAATTGTTTTAATTGTTAAAAGAATTAAATCTGAAGGAAGGCAGCCCTCCAAGAAGATGTAGAAATTTAAATCTTTCCTTAAAATAGGATGTGCTGCCCCATGACACAGGAACACTTCGTGCATTGCCACGGTCTTTTTGAGTATTGCCAAATACTCAGCTTCCAACTCCTGTTTCATCTTTGTGAATCCTTCCTTTGTCATAGACCCTTTTCCAAGTTTCTGTAGTTCTTCACTTGAAGCATCACAATCAGGTCTCAGCAGTGCTGGATGGATAATGTAACCTGCATAGTCTTCATTTTCAACGAAGGAATCATTAAGCCAGGTAAATTTCTCATGCTGTCCAACAACAGAAAACTCATTTTATTTAAAATTTGGCAATGAACTCTGTGTGAACAATGAATTTTACTTTATCTCTCTCACTAAGAGAATCAGATATGTCCACCCATAATGCAGCATCACTTTGAAAATCTCCATTTATTACTTTAGGTCCAAGATCCTTCCTGAGAGGAAGTTGGGGCTGTTGTCCAGATCTTCCATCATGGCTGCTCTGAGGCAGGAGGGGCAATATGTTTTACACAATGACAATATGTTATACACAATATGTTATACACAATGTTTATACACAATGAGATGTAGGGAAATTGTGCTCTGTTTGCTGCAGTATGGGGGCTCCTTTTTTGTGTGTTGCCTTTTTTTGCAGCACATGGAATTTCTCTAATTGTGGCACATGTGGGCTTAGTTGCCCCATGGCATGTGGGATCTTAGTTACCCAACCCACGATTTGAATCTTCATCCCCTGCATTGGAAGGTAGGTTCTTAACCACTGGACCACAGGGAAGTCCCTGGTGCTCTGTTTTATACTATACTTTTAATGAGGCATTACTTCTGTGTATAGATAAATTTTGACATGAGTATACAGGAGAAAAGGAAAGATATAAGCATCTGAATGCAGAGTTCCAAAGAATAGCAAGAAGAGATAAGAAAGCCTTCCTCAGCGATCAATGCAAAGAAATAGAGGAAAACAACAGAATGGGAAAGACTAGAGATCTCCTCAAGAAAATTAGAGATACCAAGGGAACATTTCATGCAAAGATGGGCTCGATAAAGGACAGAAATGGTATGGACCTAAGAGAAGCAGAAGATATTAAGAAGAGGTGGCCAGAATACACAGAAGAACTGTACAAAAAAGAGCTTCACAACCCAGATAATCACGATGGTGTGATCACTCACCTAGAGCCAGACATCCTGGAATGTGAAGTCAAGTGGGCCTTAGAAAGCATCACTATGAACAAAGCTAGTGGAGGTGATGGAATTCCAGTTGAGCTATTCCAAATCCTGAAAGATGATGCTGTGAAAGTGCTGCACTCAACTTGCCAGCAAATTTGGAAAACTCAGCAGTGGCCACAGGACTGGAAAAGGTCAGTTTTCATTCCAATCCCAAAGAAAGGCAATGCCAAAGAATGCTCAAACTACCACACAATTGCACTCATCTCACACGCTAGTAAAGTAATGCTCAAAATTCTCCAAGCCAGGCTTCAGCAACACATGAACCATGAATTTCCAGATGTTCAAGCTGGTTTTGGAAAAGGCAGAGGAACCAGAGATCAAATTGCCAACATCCGCTGGATCATCAAAAAAGCAAGAGAGTTCCAGAAAAACATCTATTTCTGCTTTATTGACTATGCCAAAGCCTTTGACTGTGTGGATCACAATAAACCGTGGAAAATTCTGAAAGAGATGGGAATACCAGACCACCTGACCTGCCTCTTGAGAAACCTATATGCAGGTCAGGAAGCAACAATTAGAACTGGACATGGAACAACAGACTGGTTCCAAATAGGAAAAGGAGTACATCAAGGCTGTATATTGTCACCCTGCTATTTAACTTACATGCAGAGTACATCATGAGGAATGCTGGACTGGAAGAAACACAAGCTGCAATCAAGATTGCTGGGAGAAGTATCAATAACCTCAGATATGCAGATGACACCACCCTTATGGCAGAAAGTGAAGAGGAACTAAAGAGCCTCTTGATGAAAGTGAAAGAAGAGAGTGAAAAAGTTGGCTTAAAGCTCAACATTCAGAAAACTAAGACTGTGGCATCTGGTCCCATCACTTCATGGGAAATAGATGGGGAAACAGTGTCAGACTTTATTTTTGGGGGCTCCAAAATCACTGCAGATGGTGATTGCAGCCATGAAATTAAAAGACGCTTACTCTTTGGAAGGAAAGTTATGACCAACCTAGATAGCATATTGAAAAGCAGAGACATTACTTGGTCAACAAAGGTCCATCTAGTCAAGGCTATGGTTTTTCCAGTGGTCATGTATGGATGCGAGAGTTGGACTGTGAAGAAAGCTGAGCGCCGAAGAGTTGATGCTTTTGAACTGTGGTGTTGGAGAAGACTCTTGAGAGTCCCCTGGACTGCAAGGAGATCCAACCAGTCCATTCTAAAGGAGTTCAGCCCTGGGTGTTCTTTGGAAGGAATGATGCTAAAGCTGAAACTCCAGTACTTTGGCCACCTCATGCGAAGAGTTGACTCATTGGAAAAGACTCTGATGCTGGGAGGGATTGGGGGCAGGAGGAGAAGGGGACGACAGAGGATGAGATGGCTGGATGGCATCACTGACTTGATGGACGTGAGTCTGAGTGAACTCCGGGAGTTGGTGATGGACAGGGAGGCCTGGCGTGCTGTGATTCATGGGGTCGCAAAGAGTCGGACACGACTGAGCGACTGAACTGAACTGATACATTTGTAATTTCATGCCATGCAGCCATGAAATTAAAAGATGCATGTTCTTTGGAAGGAAAACTGACAAACCTAGACAGCGTTTTAAAAAGCAGAGATGTCACTTTGCCAACGAAAGTCTATATTGGTTTTTTCAATAGTTATGTACAGATGTGAAAGTTGTACCTTAAAATAGACTGACCGCCAAAGAATAGAAGCCTTCAAGTTGTGATGTTGGAGAAGTCTTTGAAACTCCCTTGGACTGCAAGGAGATCAAACTAGTCAGTCCTAAAGGAAATCAACCCTGAATATTCATTGGAAGAACTGATGCTGAAGCTGAAGTTCCAATACTTTGGCCTCCTGATGCAAAGAGCCAACTCACTGGAAAAGACTGGTGCTGAGAAAGATTGAGGGCAGGAGGAGAAGGGGGCAACAAAGGATGAGATGGTTAGCATCACCAGCTCAACAGACATGAATTTGAGCAAACTCCAGGAGATCATGGAGGGCAGAGGAGTCTGACGTGCTACAGTCTATGGGGTCCCAAAGAGTCAGACACAACTTAGTGACTGAATGACATAACATAAAATACATTTGTAGAATCAGCATCAGAATCAAGATAAACATATTTGTCCCCCTCAGAAGATTCTTCTTGCCCCTTTGCCATCTACCCCTCTAGCCTCAGCCCTTCTAGCCAACCGTTGACCTAACTTCTGTCACTGTAGAATAGCTTCCTTTTTCTAGAGTTCTACATAAATAGAATCATAAATATGTTCTTATTATTACCTGGCAACAGTCATTTTTTGACTGACTAATGAAAGGAAATGTGGATGATTTCTTTTTTAAAAATTTAAAATTTTTATTTAGTTATCTACTTTTGGCTGTGGTAGGTCTTAGTTGCTGTGTGGACTTTTCTCTAATTGTGGCAAGCAGGGCCTACTCTCTACTTGCGGTGTGCAAGCTTCTCATTGAGATGGTTTCTCTTGTTTTGGCACATGGTCTCTAGAGCATAGGCTCAATAGTTGTGGGGCACGGGCTTGTTTACTCCACGGCCTGTGGGATCTTCCTAGATCAGGGAGAGAACCTATGTCTCTACATTTTTTGCCACTGAGCCATCAGGGAAGACCTGGATAATTTCCTAAAGAGGATGCATATCTACTTTAAATTATAAGAGGAAATATTTAAAAATTAAATTAATACTCACGATCATGTGAATTTATTGATCAAGTTCTTCTGGAATTTGTGTGGGAAACTTAAATGCACATAGATTTGGCCATTTACAAATAGGAATACTCCTTTGAGTGTGATACAGTAGAAAATGAATTGATTTGGGAGCCAGAATTATATCTACATTTAGGTTCCATCATCCCTAGAAAAGTGAGTCTGAATAAATCATTTAACCTCTCTGAGTTTCAGTTGTTTAACCCATAAAATGGGAATAATAAGGACCTCTTTACTGGGTGACTAGGAAGATTCAATTAGACTTGGATATGGAAGTTGTCTCACATTCAAATATTAGCTTCTCTTCCCTTAACAGTGATTCTTATTTCTATGAGAATATTACTTCAGAAGCATAAAGAAAGTCATCTAAAAATTACTCAACATAAAAATAGCCACTTAATAGCTTTATGAGAACATATCTGGTGTGTAGAGCTATGTTAATCTATGTAATCCTTTTTTACAGTAGCTGGTTAACCTTCCTAATTCTGCTTTGTCCTAAATGACATGAAAAAGAGTTTGGTATTAGTATTCCCTGACTTCTCATTGATTAGGGATGGGAGGAGATAGCCAAGAGGCAGACCAGGGAGACCATCAGAAATTGATCAAAAAAAAAGACCATGGGTAAACTCCAAAATGGATAACCCCCACAGAGAAAAGACTGAGACCATGATGGTGGCTAAAATGAACCAAGTGCTGCTACATGTGAAGCTTTGTGCTAAGGCTTTACCTTAATTTAACGCTCATAACAAACATTTGAGTTAAGAACTATTATTGGGCCCATTCTACAGATGAATAAATCAAGGCTTAGAGAAGTTTAGTAACTAATTCATTCAAACAGATGAAAGTGACAAAGGATTCAAACCTAAGTCTCTGCCTTCAAAGCTCAGATTACTTCTTCTAGAGAAACACAGA
Organism: Bubalus kerabau; assembly: GCF_029407905.1. Lineage (NCBI taxonomy): Eukaryota > Metazoa > Chordata > Mammalia > Artiodactyla > Bovidae > Bubalus > Bubalus kerabau. The sequence continues at coordinate 96,336,433 of NC_073624.1, read as the reverse complement.
TGAATCCCAGGCTTGAAACATGTCCCTAATTTGCAAACACCCAATTCTTTTGTGGTAGGCCTTGGAGAAGTTTTACTCTCTTAGAAAGAGAGGAAAGGAAACTACTATAAAACTGTATCCTGGATTTTAGGAAAGTGACCATCCACAGTGACTTGAGAGGAATTCAGTCACTTCTTGATCATCTTTCTGTACCATTTTTTCCCATGTGTCACCCATTTTAGGCCTTCCTCAGTCCCCTCCCCAACATCACCCCCTAATACATGCCCTTGAGTTCCCTTACGGTTGGAAAAGTCCTCCTGTTGTTGAACCTCAACCATCCCATTGAAGTGGAGTCCCTCCAGTCCTGGCTAACACCCATTTCCCTCCAGGGCTATTTGTCGAGGAGGGGGTGAGTATGGACTTAATGACATGCTTTCCTTAACAATCCTCCAAACCTATCATCTAGGATAGGGTTTATAAGCATTCATCAACAGCATCGCAGCAAAGTAGGTTAGTAGGATGAGCCCACTACCTGTTCAGGAATCTGGAAGGCTAAGAAATTTGTACTAAGACTCAGGGATTTTAACCTCAGTTTGTCCTGTACCACATGGCTTTCAGTAGGTTATAAGCTGCTCTGGTCATCCATCTTTTCCCTGCCTTCCTTTCACCCCCACCGCCATCATCCCTGTTGGCAGGGTGAAGGCTGCGTTTTGCCTTACTTCCCACGGAACTAATTAAAGTCTACAAAGTACTTTGAGAATATTCAGTGTGGAGTTCTTGCCAAGACAGAATTATAGGTGGGAAAGGCAAGGAATAGGAATAGACTAAACTGGAAGAGTTGAGTTGTTCTAAGAAAGGCTCTGAAAAGCCTCTTTCCACGGTGAATCTTAAGGCTCATCCTTCCTTGCTCAGCCATCGCAGGGAAGATTCACTTCTTTTCCCCTTTCACAGGCTCAGACATAAAGCCAACTGGGACCTGAGTTGTGCTGTTGAGTCTGCCCTTTCCTCTCAAAATCACACACAGACCCTTTCGGACAATATTTGTCTCACGAAAAAGAAATGGTTGGATTATGTATTAGTCTGGAGCGAGGTCCTCAGATGCAGGGTGTTGATTCTGGGCTTTACACTGGGCTTTACACTGTGGTTGGTTCATCTTTGTGTTTGAACTTGTGTACAGCCTTGACATGGGCACCTCTGGTTGAGGAGACTCTTCTGAGGAGTCAGATCCTGTTCAGGGGGAGTTTACCTATGAAGGTAAACTCAATAAAAGTTTACCTTTTACACAAAAGCAACTTGAGAACAATTACAAAGCAACACATGAATATGGGCAAAATAAAATTGCACAATGGATGTTGTGGGTTCTGCTTTGCTTGGTAGGTTTAGGAATATGCCCATTTGAAAGCGGAGAACTTTTGGCTTTAATACTTGTCACTCATGTTACAAACACCTCAGTCCTTGGGGTCTTTTAAATATGTCCTGCTTTTAAGCAGGTCTGCAGTACTTTGGGTATCTTTCTCATTCTTTTCTCACTGTCTTATGAAACATTTTCTGGCTCCATTTCCCTCACTCCCATGTCCGGAATAGCAGAGGCTTTCTACTGTCTAAATCAACCTGTTCCTTGTGGGACATGTCATGGAACCAGCCAATAAGCTGCCAGCTGAAGGGGAACGGCACTGTTAAATATTCTGTTGTACGAGTCTCGAAGTACAAATGCTGATGTTGTGGAGTAAGGAGGATGAAGGTTGGGAAAGGTTATCTACCCCTCATACATTCTCAGAGGTTAAGCTCCACCCCCATCGAACCAAGGCCTTTCACCTTTTTAGAAAGGGCTCTTTGTTGTCTCTGAACTGAGGAGACTCTTGAGACTCCCTTGGGCTGAAAGGAGACCAGTCAATCCTAAAGGAAATCAACACTGAATATTCATTACAGGAACTGATGCTGAGGCTGAAGCTCCAATCCTCTGACCACCGATGCAAAGAGCTGACTCATGGGAAAAGACCCTGTGCTGGGAAAGATTGAAGGCAGAAGGAGAAGGGGATGACAGAGAACTAGATGGTTGGATAGCATCACTGACTCAATGGACATGCGCTTGAGCAAGCTCTGGGAGATGGTGAAGGACAGGGAAGCCTGGTGTGCTGCAGTCCACGGGGTCGCAGAGTCGGACACAACTGAGAGACTGAACAACAACAATTCTATCATCTCAGCTGTCCACGTTTCTGGTAACCAACGAGATGCCGACAGTCGAAAGAGATTTCTGATACAGATGGAAAGGTGTTCCTTGAGGGGTCTGATCCAGCAGGAAGCGTTTCTCTAGGAGGAGTGGCTATCAGGAGGGGTTTGTTTTGTTCTACTCACCAAATGATCGGAGAAGGCGATGGCACCCCACTCCAGTACTCTTGCCTGGAAAATCCCATGGACGGAGGAGCCTGGAAGGCTGCAGTCCATGGGGTTGCTGAGGGTCGGACACGACTGAGCGACTTCACTTTCACTTTTCACTTTCATGCATTGGAGAAGGAAATGGCAACCCACTCCAGTGTTTTTGCCTGGAGAATCCCAGGGATGGGGGAGCCTGGTGGGCTGCCGTCTCTGGGGTCGCACAGAGTTGGACATGACTGAAGCGACTTAGCAGCAGCAGCAGCAGCACCAAATGATAGAGCAAGGAGATGGCCAAGCCCAAGGATGCAGGGTAACAGGAAAAAGCTGGGCCGAGACAAAACACCTGCCGCAAATGGTTCCAAAATGTTAACAGAGATAATGGCAAAATGAACAGACAGTAAGTGGGAAATGATCAACTCGTGCCAAAATTATATTCTCATTGGAAGAAGAAATAAGAAGAAAGGAAACTCTAGTTTGGGGAAGAGAAGGACGTTACGGAGGTGACCCCTAGCTCCAGGATCACCCTGCAACTGTGCTTTCACGCCAGGAGGTTGTCTTTTCTGACTTGCAAAGTACATGACTACAGTCCTAGAAGAGACGGTTCTCTTCAGTGTGGGTTCAGCCAAGTCAAGCAGGCCCAATTTTCTCTGCCAGCCCCACTCTGCTCTGCGGGTTTTTTCTCTTCTTCTTTACCACCTGCTCCGTGCACCTATGTTCCTCATCTCCTTTTTTCTTCAAACTACATAGAAGGCTTTTTGGACTCCATTGGATACGTTTAAGGAATATGGATGAATTATATCTTAATACTGAGCAAGCTTCTCTGACATAGATCAAAATAATACATTTCATGAACTTGAAATGGCAGAAGGGCCAATCATAATTTTTTGATATCTGGCCTAAAATCTCCTGTGGTTTTAGGCCACGTATCAATTATTCAATAATATCAAAGAATGCAAAATAATATTAAAGAATACCTGGCCCTGCCCAGAGGATCTTACAGTTTAGTGGAGAAACGAAACACAAAGACACGAGAGCTATCAAACAGCTCACACAAATCTAGGAAAATTACACAGCACATTTTGGAAAAGGGAGAATCGAAGCTAGATTTCCTTCTATTCCTCTTAACAACCATTTCTGAGCTCACTGTCAGCCAGGCACAGTGCTGGCAGGTACTTTAATAATACTCACAAACCTTTGTGGTGGGAATTGTTACCATCATTTCAGAGATGAGACTAGGAAACTTACCCTACAAAGCAGGAGAGTGGGTTCAAACACAGACCTATGTGACTCAAAACTCGTGCCTTTAATCATCACCTCATACTGCCTCCTTCTGCAGAAGAACTTTCTACCTGGAGAGAATCTGAAACTCCTTCTTTGCTTGAGAGGGGGATGTACACTCAGAGGCTGTGAAACTAGTGGAATGACTTCATGAACTTTTATCCTTGCCCGATTGGCTCCCCCAGCTCAAATCCATGGGCCAAAGGGAAAAAAGCAAATGCAAAACACTGCAAGCTCAAGAGATGCTAAGAATGCACATCTAGGAACCTTGGGCTGAAAGGTGCTTAGAAGGATCATTCTGCTTTCCCGTAGAAGGCTCTTTCTGCTCAGTCGCTCAGTCGTGTGCAACTCTTTGCAGCCCCAGGGACTGTAGCCCCCCAGGTTCCTCTGTCCATGGAATTTTCTAGGCATGAATGCTGGAGTGGGTTGCCATGCCCTCCTCCAGGGAATCTTCCTGACCCAGGGATCGAACCCACGTCCCTTGCATCTCCTGCATTGGCAGATGGATTCTCTACCATTAGCATCACCTGGGAAGCCCCAGAAGGCTCTTTAGACTCAGTGGAATTCACTTTGGGAAAGTAGAAGACCAATATCTTAGTATAGAGCAAACTCCCTTGCAGTAGAAGATTACATAAAGCACTTCATGAGCCTCTAGATTGGTTATTCCTCAATACAGCTTTTGTTGTTTCACTAGACTCAGTGAAATTAGTAAAAAGGAATATTTGGGGGATCGCTCCTTTGACTTTCCAACATAGCAGTTTTCCCTATGTCTAGCCTCAATCCTTGCTGCTGTGAAATAAGCCTGAGAGTTTTACTGCAGCTAGGAAACATGCCACATACAAAGCTATATAAAGTTATATACAATATAAAGCTGTATACAATGGTCATTGTCCTCCAATAACTTATGCCATTGTATATAAGTAATTACAATACAAGCAGTATTCAACATGAGAGGAGTATGAAAAGAGACTATAGTTCTTAGGAGCAAGATCCCCATCAGTCAACGATATTTACACAAATGCTAATGGATCCACAGTCTATGTAAGGAAGTTGAGTAAGAATACTCAGGTCCTATGCTCAATTTGGGCTACCAGCCCACCCTCTCCCAGTGCCCATGGACCATTTACTGGGCACTGATGCTTGCAAGCTCTGGGAATGCAGAGATGACTGTGAGGTGATCCTGAGAGCTCTCACACACCTGGGGATCCATGTCCATCCAACACATCCAACTTTAGCATGGAGTTTAATTAGGGAGTGTTGCAGGGAGCACAGGGCTTAATGCTCAGGGTGCCGAGTCAACAGTTTCTCACCCCACTTCCTCAGAGAGTGGGGGAGTTGTAGGAAACCACATGAGTTTCACTAATCCCCCATCAATAGCACCCACTGCATTACTGGCCTCATTATTTCTTAATGGGACTTGGTTGATTACAGAGTGCATAATTACAGTGACAGACTCCTCTTGGTTGATGGGGGATGTGGGGACTGGGGCAAGAAAATAAGAGTGAGAAGGTATGGAGGGACTATGGGTGCAGGCAACCCTGCCCTACCCCCACAGTCCAGGGCAGAAGCTAAGGTGAGGAAATCTCTGATCAGAAATATTGACCCTCCCACCACTGCCTTCCCCTCAATTAATAAAACCTCCAGAAATAAGCAGGGAAGTCAACTTCCTGTGATAGCTGTTTTCCTGGTATAACTTCCTTCTTTAGGCTTTTAAAATTTCTGGTAGAGTGGTGGTGGTGGTTTAGTTGCTAAGTCGTGTCTGACTCTTGCGACCCTATGGACTGTAGCCTGCTAGGCTCCTCTGTCCATGGGATTTTTCCAGGCAAGAATACTGGAGTGGGTTGCCATTTTCTTCTCCAGGGGATCTTCTAGACCCAGGAATCAAACTCAAGTCTCCTGCATTGCTGGCGGATTCTTTACTGACTGAGCTACGAGAGAAGGTAATTAGAGAGACACAGCAATATCATGTCACTATGCTATGCTATGCTAAGTCACTTCAGTCGTGTCTGACTCTGTGCGACCCCATAGATGGCAGCCCACCAGGCTCCCCTGTCCCTGGGATTCTCCAGGCAAGAACACTGGAATGGGCTGCCATTTCCTTCTCCAATGCATGAAAGTGAAAAGTGAAAGGGAAGTCACTCAGTCGTGTCCAACTCTTAGCGACCCCATGGATTGCAGCCTAATAGGCTCCTCCGTCCATGGGATTTTCCAAGCAAGAGTACTGGAGTGGGGTGCCATTGCCTTCTCCATATCATGTCACTATTGAACCACAAATATAATTCTTGGCACACAGTAAGTACCTAAAAGATATTTGTTGAATAAATGAAAGATTACTGAGAGAGACAAAAGAGGGAAAGGCAGACAGAGAGCTAGCTGATGATACATCTATGCTGGGCTACTTGAATCAAAGCACTGCTCCCCATCCACTGAAATCAGTTGGCAACACCAAAAGGCACTTTTAGCATTATACACGTGCATCTCGTGATCAAAAGAGAAGGATGAAGAAGGGAGAGAGCTTTTTCTATGTGAGTAGATAGGTGCAGCTGTCCCAGAAAGGCTGAGGTGATAAAACAAGAGAATAGGCAAGGCAATGTCAGAAACACTGAGGGAAAACATGTGGAGCAGAACAGGCTTTTCAGGCCTTAAAGGTTTGGGGCTGATCCAGAGTCACATTTTCAAGTAATATGATTTGGTTCTTTTGTGGCCTTGAACTGACCTCACATTATAACCCCTGCCGTATCACCATAGCTATCCCAAGTACTCAGTAAATATTCTTGGTTTAATCTCAGGCAACTCTTGATCAGTTGTCCTAATAAAAATGAAGTGAACAATGAACATTTTTTATTATTAAAAATTTTTTTTCTCTGTGTTGTGCAGCTTGCAGGATATTAGTTGTGGGTTGAACCTGGGCCCATGGCAGTGAAAACACTGAGTCCTAACCACTGGACTGCCAGGAAACTCTGCCCAAATTTTTAAATTTGGTTTGCCCAAGGAGTTACATCTTAGCAATTATGATTTATGTAAGCAATCCCATTTGAAAGAGTTTGCAATGCTGATTTGGGAATGACTGGAATAGGGCAACCAAGATGCGTGTTGACAGGAAAGGAAAAGTCATGTTAGGTTTTTTAATTTCTCTAAAGATAGTTGGCATGCCAATGTTTAATAGTTGACTCTTTGTACTCACATTCTTTTTTTTTTAATTTATTTCTTTTTAATTGGAGGATAATTGTTTTATAATAGTCTGTTGGTTTCTGCCATATATCAACATGAATCAACCATAAATATACATATGCCCTGTTCCTCTTGAACCTCCCTCCCACCTCCCACCCCAAATACCCACATTCCGGACTACATGATTTATGGAAATTTCTTTAATGTTCCTAGCTTTTATTTGTCATAGTCATCATCAGATGTAGATATATCTCAGGGTTGTTTCTCTCTTCTTTTATATAAACTGGTTTATGCCTTATTCTGGTAGAGTATTAAACTGTCTATAAAGCTCCCTAAATTAATCACCCAGTAGTTTAAACATAGTAAACATGTGAATTGTCTCAGTTAATTGGCCCAAGAAATTGTGTTCATCCACACCACCATATTTCTTTTCTCTCCTCCCACTTTCCCTGTCACTCTGAGCTAATATCAGAAGCAAGAAACATTTGTTCTTGAAAAATGCTGAATTCATATCCAGAATTAGAGCAAGATCTTAAATAGGAATTTAAGAGGGACTTCCCTGGCAGTCCAGTGGCTAAGACTCCGTCCTCCTAACGCCAGGGCCTGGGTTCCATCCCTGGTCAGGGAACTAGATCCCACATGCCGAGTTTACATGCCACAACTAAAGATCTCACATGCTGCAACTAAAAAACCCTGCATACCACAACTGAGATCCAGCAAAGCCAAATAAATACATATTTTTTTTAAAAAATAGGAATTTAAGAAATATCTCACTGACTTGGAGGATTAACAGATGACGTATGGATCAATGACTTCTGAGGTGACCACCTTGTGTTCAGGGAGCAGAAGGAAAATCCAGAGACAGGAGACCCTCTTCCTATAGATGGAGTCCAGTCCCATCGGGGAAATGGGATGGCACTCATGACACAGAGGCCAAGGCAAAGAAAGACAAAGACAGACCAGGAGGCACTTTATTGAGCTGCAGAGATAAGTGCTGAAAAGATGGAAAGAAATGAAAGAGAAAAATCACGATCAGGACTAAAGATTAACATGAAGGGATAGCTTTTTTGGCAAGAGGCTTGAAATGACCTCTAAAAATGGTTCGCCATTCACTTGACTCAGGAAACCCCACAAAATCATGCAAATCACGAGGTTCATATCTTTGTGTTCACTCTAAGAATACTCATGGAACTGCCCAGGCCATTAAGGGTATGTGTATCTGAAAAGCCACCAAGTACCTGAAGGATGTCCCTTTACAGAGCTGTGAGTGCCACTCTGTCATTACGATAGTGGAGTTGGGAGGTGGGCCCAGGTCAAACAGTGGGGCCAGATGCAGGGTCAGTGGCCCAAAAAGAGTGTTGAATTTTTACTGCACGTGCTCAGAATGCAGAGAGTAATGCCGAACTTAAGGACTTAGATGTAGATTCTCTGGTTATTGAGCAAATTCAGATAAACAAACTCCCAAGATATGGCACTCATGGTCGGATCAACCCATTCATGAGCTCTCCCTGCCACACTGAGATGGTTGTTACTGAAAAATAACACACTGTTCCTAAACCAGAAGACGGGGTTGCACAGAAGAAAAAGATACCCCAGAAGAAACCAAAGAAACAAAAACTTCTGGGAATAAATGCCATAAGAAAATAAAGTTAAAAAAAGAGAGAGAGAGAAATGTGAACGGATATACACAAGATGCCATGCATATGTCTCTATGTATGTTTTGCAAAAGGCATCTGAAAAGGGTGGTGAAAAGCAGTGGACCTAGATCTGTCCAGAGAAGCAAGGAAAGCACCTCTAGTCTGGGAAAGAAGGTAAGAGGGTAAAAGACAGGGAGGTGTGATGAAAATTAAGTCACCAGCCTTCTGTTCTCCCAGTTGGTTCAGACCCACACCCACTGGTGGGCAGGCCAGTAGCTTCTTGCCAGGCTATTTGGCCCATGAAATACATCTTCAGGGTCCAGAGAATGAAACAGAGTGATCTTGCTTACATACAGCTTTGAGCCTCTACTGAGGAACACTCAGAGTTAAGTCCACCCTAACATGAAAAGATGGGCACTGGGAGAGCACCGTCTTCTACACCATAATGGGCTTCAAATCTCTGAATAGTTATTGTTTGTGGAGCCACAGGCAGCCGTTCTTCATTCTTTCTGGGGAAATAAAAACCACAAGGAAGTAGAATGAAACTATAGAAGCAAGGATTGAGTTAGACAGAGGAAACATTTCCTGAGTGAAGCAACCCCCGTCTTGGTAGTGTTTAGGGCAGGCTTTCTGATGCTCACCCATCAGGATGACTTAGATGCCAGTTAGTTGAACTTGTTGGAAAATAGTGCTAAATGCAATGTTTCATTGCAGAGCTCAAATATTTCCTCATCTGTAAGATGGGCAAAATCATATTATTTCACAGAGATGGCATGGGAGAAAATGCATAGTCCCACAAGAGGCTCCTAGTAGGTAGTGTGTGTGTGTGTGTGCGCGCGCGCGCGTGAGACAGAGAGAGAAAAATCATTTCCTCAGTAAATATTGACACTTTTCTTTGCCCCCGCCTCAGTTTTCTTAACTATAAAATGAGTACGGACTGCATCCTTTAGAGGCTTAGTGTGACTATCAAAGCGGTCCAATAGATGGGAAATATTTAGATACTGTAAACACACAAAGATATATGTTATCATTAGAAGCTCTGTGAAAGTATTTTATCATTACTGTTCTATCAATATATCGCAGTGGTAAAGAATTCTCCTGCCGATGCAGGAGATGCACAAGAAGCAGGTTCAATCCCTGGCTCAGGAAGATCTGCGGGAGTAGGAAATGGCAACCCACTCCAGTATTTTTTCCTGGAAAATTCCATAGGCAGAAGAGTCTGGTGGACTATAGTCCAGGGGGTCGCAAAGAGTCAGACGTGGCTGAGCACATGTGCACTGTCTGTTATCACAGGTCAGTGTTTTTGTTTCACAAATATAGGCTATAACTCTTGCCCCTGGCTCAGAACAACACCCTTACACTGCTAAAAAAAAAAAAGCCAAAATAATCCTAAAAGCTCAAACTTCCCTGACTTCAAATCAGTTCTAGCACAGGAGAAGAAAGAGAATAAGAAAGCTCGTAAGTCAGTCAGGACTGAGTTCAAATCCCAATACCACTATTATTTAATATCTTTGAACCTTGCTTTTCTTGTTCACAAAATGGAGGTAAGTATGATCTCCCATTTGGACCGTTTTAAGGTTTTAATGAAATAAAATATATGCAAGGCCTGGCCTATCGAGGATGGTCTTTGAGTGTTAGTTCCCCTCACACAAGACACATTGCATCTTATTACTGGTCAGGGTTCTGCGTGGAGACAGGAGCATGAACACATTGAAGTCTACCAATTTAAGATTTGGAGCCATGTGTGAAGGGCAGGGAGAATCACAGAGAACCTCTAAACCAGGACTGCAGCGCCTTGACAGAAGGACCATCGTTTCCCTAATCCGTTCTTTCTTTTTTGTAACCTTCTCCAATAGAAATTCCTCATTTTTCCCTGTAGGCTAATGCGCCACTTTAAATAGTTTTCAGCCTCAAAGTAGCCTCCGGGTCCTGCTTTGTCCAGGAGAAGAGGGCAAGGAGACTGATGATTAAGAGAAGATGCTTCCACCCAGGGCTTGCCCAGCTCATTTCGAAAATTGGTCCAATATACATCCATGATAGTTTCCAAAGCACTTCTGCTCCTGACAAAAAGGGACCGTGTTTCCACATCCCTCACCTTGCTAGGGGAGAAGGAAGGAGCCTGGAGGGGAAGCTGAGGTCTGCAGATACATTCGTGCACCTTTGCAGGTACACACATTAGACAACGTGTCTGAGCGGATATGTGTTAGCGGAGGGGAAGGTGGCATAATCTGAAAGTGGGGAGGCTTGCTATTTGGGTGAATGTATGACTAGTGAGTGCATACACTGGGTTACTGCTGAAGCGTAGTGGTGTCTACAGGTGCCAATGTCTAGCATGGCATAGGTGCTACAGACAGGCGTGTGTATTATGTATGTTGGTGTTTGTGGCAGAGAAATATGATCACAGAAAGTCACATGCAGATAGAGCTCAATTATCAAATTAAAGTGGAAAAACGAAGCCATATATATATGGCTGAACTGAATTTGTCAGACAATTTGGGCAAAAAGCTCACTTTTCTATTCTCAATCTGTTTCTCAGTGCAGTCTTCAGACTAAACCATTAAAATATAAACATTATGAGGGCAGGAATTTTGACCATCTTATCATTTTATAAACTTTTATAAAATGTGTTTGACCATTTTATCTGATGTATCCTCAGCACCTAGAACAAAGAGTGCTTGGCACAAGGTAGACGTGAGATAAATATCGAATGCCTGTGTGCTTGCTAAGTCACTTCAGTCGTGTCTGACTCTGTGACCCCACGGATGGTAGCCCGCCAGGCTCCTCTGTCCATGGAATTCTCCAGGCAAGAATGCTAGAGCAGGTTGCCATGGCCTCCTCCAGGGGATCTTCCTGACCCAGGGATCGAACCCGCATCTCTTACGTCTCCTTCTTTGACAGGCAGGTGTTTTTTTTTTTTTTTTTTTTACCACTAGCACCACCTGGGAAGCCCAAATATTGAAATAAATGTCTTATAAATGAAAGAAAGTGGAGTTGCTCAGTCATGTCCAATTCTTTGCAACCCCATGGACTGTAGCCTACCAGGCTCCTCAGTCCATGGAATTTTCCAGGCAAGAGTACTGGAGTGGGTTGCCATTTCCTTCTCCAGGGGATCTTCCCGACTCAGGGATTGAACCCAAGTCTCCCTCATTGCAAGCAGAAGCTTTACCATCTGAGCCACCAGGGAAGCACTTATAAATGAATAAGTGATTTATTTGAACTCCCAGGCCCATTCTGGCTTGGCCAATTAATAGAGGAACTGGGATGATGGCAAAGAAAGACTAGGGACCTGCTGGACACTGATACTTGAGGAAGAGGAAGCATATGAAGAACGAAGCTGGAAGAATTCATCCCAGCAGTCTCCTCAGGTGGACGGGGACGTAAAACAGAGAGCTGTTAACATTCTATGGGAGAAGTTATTCCTGAGTATTTGTTCTCTAACATTTTATGAGGATCTACTGTGTGGAGGATTCAGTATGTGGTGGGGTGATTATAATGATGAGCAAGCTGTGATCTTGAGGTGTGTATTTTGGTGAAGACAATAAAATGGGCATGGGCCTTGCTGCTGCTGCTGCTAAGTAGCTTCAGTCGTGTCCGACTCTGTGCGACCCCATAGATGGCAGCCCACCAGGCTCCTCTGTCCCCAGGATTCTCCAGGCAAGAATACTGGAGTGGGTTGCCATTTCCTTTTTCAGGCATGGGCCTTAGTGATGTTAAATCGCTTCAGTCATGTCTGACTCTGTGCAACCCTATGGACTGTAGCCCCTTGGGTTCCTCTGTCCATGGAATTCTCCAGGCAAGAACACTGGAGTGGGTTGCCATGCCCTCCTCCAGCGGATCTTCCCCACCCAGGGATCGAATCCATGTCTCCTACATCTCCTGCAGTACAGGTGGATTATTTACTGCTGAGCCACCAGGGAAGCCTATAGGCCTAAGTAAAGGTTTGTATAAAGTGCTCTGGGAGCAGACGGGATGGTGGAGGAGCTAGGTTTTGAAGCCTGAGTTCTTTCTCACTTGCTCAGTGCAGAAGGGGACAGGGATTTCCAAGCAGAATAGGGCAAAGCCCCTGATGTTCGTGGGAACAGGAAGAGGTGGGGCTTATTGTGCACAGGGGCAATGACACAGAGCATGCACAAGGAATCCAGGCTTGTAGGTACAAAGATTTCTTAGAGATGTTGTCCTAAAGCAGATAATCCATAAAGCAAAAACCTAATGACACAGGTACTGTATCCTGACTGCACGTGTAGCATGGATTTCATGTTCTGTGCTTAGTTGCTCAGTGGTGTCCAACTCTTTTCAACCCCGTGGAATGTAAGCCCACCAGGCTCTGCTGTCCATGGGTATGCTCCAGGCAAGAATACTGGAGTGGGTTGCCATGCCCTCCTCCAGGGGGTCTTCCTGACCCAGGGATCAACTCCAGGTCTCCCACATTGCAGGTGGATTCTTTACCATCTGAGCCACCAGGGAAGCCCAAGACTACTGCAGTGGGTAGCCTATTCCTTCTTCAGGGGAACTTCCTGACCCAGGAATCAAACTGGGGTCTCCTGCACTGCAGGTGAATTCTTTAGCAACTGAGCTACCCGGGGAAGCCCATTGATTTCATACTTGTGGTCAACAGCAAGAAAAGGGCAATGTGTGGATAAGGATTAAGAAGTTACATGGAGATTTTTATGAGACAATATCATATGATAGCATTGTAAAATGCAAATTAAAAAAAGGGAAAACAGCTACTGAGAAGACTTTCTTCATAAATTCACTTAAGGAAACACAGCCCACATATAGAAAATGGCTCAAAAACACTTACAAAGCAACGTATAAATAGTGCAAATAAATACAACACAGATCGAGTCCCCTGGTGCTATGTAAACAGAATAAACAAGAAGCCAATATTGGATGAGGAGAACTAGGGAGTGCTTCCTGCAGGATGGAGATCTAATTATTGGCAGGCCTGGGATAAGGGTATGTTAAATAGAGTTACTTGCAAATGAATCAAGCCACATTCAGAAAACAGGCAGGGTGAGAAAATCATCAGAGCCCCCCTGGCTCACTCCCATCGCGGCTGTTTTCCTGCCTGCCACATTGAGCACATTACTCATTTGCTACTTTGAACAGTCTGTTTTCATTTCCTATGCTGGCAGACACCCCTGTCAGACGCCCCACTCGGTTTCTCACAGACAATTATGACTTTCAGATTTCCTGTGGCTCCAGGAGTAAGGGGGTCAGGTAGCCCTAGACAGCAAAGAGGCAATTATCTCGGTAATTTAGGTGTCAAACTACTTTACTTGAGTATCAAGCTCATCCCTCCAGTTTTCTGCTCCCCACAGCCTGGCAGCTGACTATCCTAAGACCAGCATATGCAGCACTGAGTCTTGGAAAACCTAAAAATGTCCAATAAAATGCAGCTGTATGGACATCAGGCAGGACCTTTGGGCCCCTCAACCATCTTTTCCATCTGCCATGTGGTTTGACATACACAGCTATCTTTAAGTTGTTCAGTCGCTAAGTCGTGTCCATGGACGGTAGTACACCAGGCTTCCCTGTCCTTCACTGTCTCCTGGGGTTTGCTCAGGTTCATGTCCATTGAGTCAGTGATGCTATCTAACCATCTCATCCTTTGCCACCCCCTTCTTTTGCCTTCAATCTTTCCCAGCATCAGGATCTTTTCCAATGAGCTGGGTGTTTGCAGTAGGAGGCCAAAGTACTGGAGCTTCAGCTTCAGCATCAGTCCTTCCAGTGAATATTCAAGGTTGATTTCCTTTAGGATGGACTGGTTGGATTTCCTTGCAGTCCAAGGGACTCTCAAGAGTCTTCTCCGAGACCACAATTCGAAAGCATCAATTCTTCGATGCTCGTCTTCTTTATGGTCCAACTTGCACATCCGTATATGACTACTGGAAAATCTTTAAAAGCCTATGTTAATTTCCTGTAGATGGATGGGTGAAGATCAGCTTCTGGTTTTGTTAGGTTTGAAAATCAAGGTAGTCACTGACCTAGAAAAGGACTGTGAGTCTGAAAGGACTCTTCATGGTGATCTCTAAACTGAAAGACTGTTAGCCTAGACTTTTGTCAAAAAGTCTGCTGCTCTAGAGGTAGGTTTGAGAAGAGTTTAAAAGGAAAGGATTTGGTAATTTAAACAATGGTGGAGAGGGATAAGAAGAGGAAGGAGTCAATAAAGGTGACCAGGCTTCTGGTAGAGGCAACTGGATGCCCCCAACTGAAGGGGGGTCTACAAAAGATAGAGCAGTTTAGAGAAAGTAGATGAGTTCTACTTTTGAGCACATTAAATATGAGCTGCTTGGGGGACTTCCCTGGTGTTCCAGTGGCTAAGACTGTGCTTCCAAGGCAGAGGGCCTGGGACTGATCCATAGTGAGGGAACTAGATTCCACATGGCGCAGCTAAGGCCTGGTGCACCCAAATAAATAAATAAATAAATTGTTGTTGCCATCGTTTAGTTGCTAAGTGGTGTCTGACTATTTGTGACCCCATGGACTGCAGCATGTCAGGCTTCCTGGTCCTTCACTATCTCTCGGAGTTTGCTCAAATTCATGCCCTTTGAGTTGGTGATGCCATCCAACCATCTCATCCTCTGTCACTCCCTTCTGCCCTCAATCTTTCCCAATATCAGAGTCTTTTCTAATGAGTTGGCTCTTCCCATTAGGTGGCCAATTTGAATTTTGAAAAATATGAGCTACTTGGGAGTGGACAGTGGCTGGATACATCAGTCTGTTCTAGCCTTGCCTACTCTGTGTATTCTGTTTTATTTTATACTCATGTAGCCTTAACCTCCTACCATATTTCATGTCCTCAGATGATATATGATGTCTAACATTTCTTTAGTATCCACCTGCCGAGAACCTCAGATGGGGTCCACTCACAACTGGGGCTAATATTTGTTGTTGATTAATGGGCTGGGGAAAAAATATTTGAAGGCTCTTCAAGAGAAACCTCCTCCCTCACAACTTGCTAATTTATTGGGGGCAGCATGTTTCTTTGGACCCAGTATAGACCAGTTTAGACCAATATAGCTTTGCTATTTCAGTCTGCTCTCTTTTTTTCCTTTTTTGAAATAGTCCTGGTTGTATCTATTCACTAGGTTTTTAAGTTGTCAAACTATATTAAACTGAAGTTAGGGTAGATGATTTCCTAAGTCTGTCACCATGACTGCATTACTATTATTTTAGTCTATTACTTTATATCATAAAAATGGATCGGGAGACAAGCCCAGCTTGTCCCACCCCCATAGCAAATGTACACGTATCAAATAGTGCTAAGAAGTCACAGGGAGACGATCTGACCTGAGACCAGAGACTTTGGAGCCATCTATTTGTGGTAGAGACCCCTTATGCTCCCACATATGAAGCAGTAGAATTAACTCTTCCCCCCATTTCCTCACTGCTAGGAAGAGTACTCCCTCCAGTTTGTGGAAATGTGGAGCTAATTTTTAAATTCTCCCTAATCTTTGCCTTATACAAACCATTACCAAACCACTCACATTCTTCCACCTTTTTCTCTCTCAGATTCTGCTCTTCTCTTTTGATTTCTTGGCTCTAGAAATCAGAGCCTGAGGTAGAAGTTTCTGTCATAACATTTTATTGAGGAGTACGATTCCAGGAAAGCAAGAGTGAAGGATGGTGAAAGCAAAGCAGAAAGAAGGAGCAAATCAAAAGGATTGTGCTGGGACTTCCTGGGTGGTCCAGTGGCTTGGAACTCTGTATTCCCAATGCAGAGGGCGCGGGTTCAATCTCTGGTCAGGGAACTAGATCCCACATGCTGCAACTAAAGATTCTGCTTGCCACAACTGAGGCCTGATACAGCCAATCAATACATTTAAAAAGTAAATGTTAAATAAAAGGATTGTATTATATAGCTTACCATTGCTTCTTGAAAAGTTGTTGCTTCACATGGTAAGTTGTCTTCAAATGAGCCATGTGAAGCAACTGTATCCCCAGTCTATCTAGGGGAAAGAAGGAATATGTTTAACTGCTAGCTCACATTATTAAATTTTTGTCCCTTGAGGTGTTAACTATCTCATGTATGTGAGTGTGTGTGTGTGTGTGTGTGTGTACGCTGTGCACAAGCCTCTTAAGCATCAATAGCAGCAGGGAAGCCCCAGGGTAGGGGACAAAAGACATAGAGCACGGGTGTAAGGTGGGCCAGTTTGGGCGTGTCTGCAAGTTATATGAGGGACCTTGTTCACTGGGACTGAACTCCCCGAACTCCCAGCAACAACAAACACCCCTGCCAGAGGCTGAATCTGGCATACTCCTTTATCATGTTTATAGTCCTAAACCTGGTCTAGAACCAAATTGGTTGTCTGGACTATCTCAACAGACTCCTAGCCATCTTTCACGTTTTCTTGTGTCTAGTCTTTCCCTTCTTTATTTTTTAAATTTGTATTGAAACATAGTTGAATTACAATGTTGTATTAGTTTCAGGTATACAGCAAAGTAATTCAGCTATACATATATATTTCTTTTCCAGACCCTTCTCCATTATAGGTTATTACAAGATACTGAACCCTGTGCTATACAGTGGGTCCTTGTTGATTATCTGCTTTATATACAGTAGTATATATATTTTAATCCCAAACTCCTAATTTATCCCTCCTCCCTCTATCCTCTTTGTCTTCTATGTCTGTGAGTCTATTTCTGTTTTGTAGGTAAGTTCATCTGTATCATTTTTTTTGTATTCCATGTAGAAGCAATATCATATGATATCTGTTTTTCTCTGACTGACTTCACTTAGTTGATTATCTCCAGGTCCATCCACATTGTTGCAAATGGCATAATTTCATTCTTTTTTTATGGCTGAGTAATATTCCCTCCTTTCAATTAATCAGTTACTGGCAAGAAATAAAAAATCCATAAAAATTATTTTAATAGGGTCTCCTTGTTATGCAGTAGCTACTATTGTTCATCACATCAAATAAAATCTCTTCAGTTGGGGCTTAATTCACCCCTTGTGCTGCTTCAGCCCTCTCCCTCCATCTAATGGCTTTCTAAATGGAATCTCTTCTCTGGTTCAAGTCCCCTGCCTCCTCTCTTTCGTATCTGACACACTCATGCAAAACCTTAGGACTTCATGCCAAAAATGCTCTTCTCCAGTAATGTAAATTCCTCTCCTCATAAAAATAATGATAACTAAGATTTCTTAATGCTTACTATGTGCCAGGCATTGTGCTGAAGATTTTGCATATGTCATCTTCAGTCAACATTTTTAAAAGAACTTTTAAGGCAAGTAGTATAATTATCCACATTTTACAAAAGAGTTAACTGGTACTTGGAATGATTAGGCATTTTGCCCACGATTATATGGCTAATAAACTGCACAGTAATGACTTAAACTCTGGTTTGCCTAAACTCCACATAAAACTTCCTATTTGCAGGAAGACTTCCCTTGTTAACTCATCCCAGTAGTGACAGCTCTGTTGCTCTGTGACTGCGTAGCAGTTACAAATATAGTGTCATTATCTGCTTTGCCTCTTTTGAAACATTACCTTATTAAGTGTTCTTAAGTCTTTTATTGCTCTGTGTGTGTGTGTGTGTGTGTGCGTGTGTGTGTGTGTGTGTGAGAGAGAGAGAGAGAGCACTTTCCCAAACTAGACCTTAAACTGGGAAATCCCCAAAGTCAGAGACTGACTCCATGACTTTCTTGTTAATCATTTGGTTTATTCTTTTTTAAAATAATTTTTATTGGAGTATAGTTTTTTCCAAATTTTAAACTTTTTATTTTGTATGGGGGTATCGCCTTAAGAATTTGTGATAGTTTCAGGTGAATAGCAAAGGGACTCAGCCATACATATACGTGTATCCACTCTCCCCACAGTCCCCCTCCCATCCAGGCTGGCACATAACCTTGGGTAGAGTTCCATGTGCGATACAGTAGGTCCTTGTTGAGTATCCATTTGTGAATATAGCAGTGTGTACATGCTGATTTACAGTGTTACGTTAGTTTCAGGTGTACAACAAAGTGAATCAATTATACATGTACATATATCCACTCTTTTTAAGGTTCTTTTCCCATATAGGCCATTACAGAGTATTGAGTAGAGTTCCCTGTGCTATACGGTAGATCCTTATTAGTTATCTATTCTATATATAGCAGTGTGTATATATCAATCCCAACCTCTCAATTGATCTCTTCCCCCTTACCTCTTAGTTTCGTTTGTACATCTGTAACTCTACTTCTGTTTTTTAGAAAAGTAAGTTTATACTTTTTAAAATTAATTTTTATTGAGATGTACTTGCTTTATAACATTGTATTAGTTTCTTACTGTACAGCAAAATGGATCGACTATACGCATCCATATATCCCCTCCCTTTTGGATTTCCTTTTCGTTCAGGTCACCACAGTACATTAAGTGGAGTTCCCTGTGCTGTATACATGTTCTCATTTTGTGCTTTTGTTCTCGGTCGTATCTGACTCTTTGCAATCCTATGGACTGTAGCCTGCCCGACTCCTCCATCCATGGGATTCTCCAGGCAAGAACACTGGAGTGGGTTGCCACTTCCTCCTCTAGGGGATCTTCCTGACCTGCGTCTCCTGCATTGCAAGCAGATTCTTTACTGCTGAGCCACTATTTTATATATTGCATCAGTAGTGTGTATGTGCATTTGTACTTTTATATCCCTGTCATCAGAGGGCAGAACTCTGCTCTTTGGCACTAGAAGCACAAGACTACTAGAATGCTTACAGAACACCATTCAGATGTGATTTTGTATAAAACAATGGTGTGGCCACACACAGGATAAGAATCCACTCCTAGATTCTCCTCCCTAAGACAAAATGAAGTCAAGGATGGCCCAGGGAAGAGATGCAGGACTGACTGTCGCCAATAGTGATCTTTATTTACAAAGATAAAATTTGGCTGGGTAAGGATACAATGAAAAATTTTAAGTCAAGAAGGATATGATTTACTATAATCATATTTACTAAATCATGAAGTAATGGGTCAAGGGGGCACATTTTAATACATAAAAGAACACCTGGGGATCTTGTTAAAATGTGGGTCTTGATTCAGTAGGTCCAACGCAGGGCTGACATTCTCCATTTCTTCCAAGGTCTGGGTAATGCCAATACTGTGGTCATGAGCCACACTCTGAGTAGCATATATCTAGACTTTGCAAGAGACTCCTGAAAATAAAGAAAAAAAACGTAACAACTCTAGTTGAATAATGTAAGGAAACTCAGATGTGAATGTACACTTCCCAGTATTCTGAAGTTGCATGTGTTGAGAGTTTATTCCTTCTTGTTGCTGAGAAGTATCTCATTGTGTGTATCCCACAACTTGTGATCCATTTACCAGATGATGGACTTTTGAGTTGTTTACAGTTTTAGCTCTATTATGAATAAGGCTGCTGTGAACAATTGGTGTTCAAGTCCTTGTGGAACATACATGGACTGTTAGGGATAAATCGGGGTTAGTTTAGCCTTGGTACTAAGGAAATTCCTTCTGGAATTTCCACTGATTACTCCAGGTGTTCAATGATGTCTAAGTGAATGGAATCTGAATGTTTCCCAGTCCTGTGTAAATTCTAAGAACTGTCCAACTTACACTTATCTGCTGTTGTTCTTTGCTCAGTATCATGGAGTTTTACCCTACCCAGGCACAGATTAGTATTAATCCAAAAAATTCCAGGAAGTTGTAGGCAGACTTCTGGAGCTCTTTCTCTGCATAACTCCTCCTCTAAAGTCTTCTTACCCACCAATTCTAGCTGTCTCAGCTTCCCTGAACTCCAGTTCCTACCTCAACTTGGCGTGACCCCCATACTCTGCTTGATGCCTACTGTCTCTGCTGCTACTGTTTCCAAATTGCCTCCAGGCTGGAATCCAGGGTGATGATAGGGTTCACCTTGTTTGTTTTCCTCTCTCAGGTATCATAGTCCTGCATCACTTCTGGGCTCAGTATTTGAGAATATCTTTTCATGTGCATTTTCTAGGTGTTTACAATGGGAAAATATGTTCCAAATCAGCTCTTTCCTTGTAAGCAGTCCTCTTACCTGGCTTCTTATTTTCTTTTACTCTCATTTTTCATATTCTGTAGTTTCACTGACACTAGTTAAGTATGGAGTTTCTTTATTTAACTTGCTTGGAACTCATTGGGCTTCTTAGCGACTAAACAGTTTTAGAAAATTCTGTAGGGTGATTAACTCTTCAGATATTGCCTCTGCTCTACTGTTTCTCTCCTTTTGTTTTGGGACTTTAATTAATATATGGCAGGTCTTCTCACTCTATCTTCCATATCACTCAACTCTCTTCTATATTTTCATATTTTTGTCTCTGTCTCTCTGTGCTGCATTCTGGACTTTTTCTGACTTATCTCTCAGTTTGCCAGTTCTCTCTTCAATTGGATGATCCAATCTGCTGTTAGTTTCATTCTACACTAAGTCCTGTATATGTGAACCTTCACGAATTTTCAAAGATGAGAATGTGTTCCGTCAATGTCAGATATGAGTAAAACTGCAGCTTCCCCTCTGTCTCCTATTGCTGATGATCCTTCAGGTCAAGCATCTCGCACTTCCTCTCCCTCCTCAAGTCAGACTCTTCTGGTCTGTTCATTCGATGCTAGCTGATCTGATAGAGTGCCTGAAGAACTATGGATGGAGGTTCGAGACATTGTACAGGAGGCGGTGATCAAAACCATCCCCAAGAAAAAGAAATGCAAAAAGGCAAAATGGTTGTCTGAGGAGGCCTTACAAATAGCTCAGAAAAGCAGAAAAGTGAAAGGCAGGGGACAAAAGGAAAGATATACCCATCTGAATGCAGGGTTCCAAAGAATAGCAAGGAGATATAAGAAAGCCTTCCTAAGTGAACAATGCAAAGAAATAAAGAAAAACAATAGAACAGGAAAGACTAGAGATCTCTTCAAGAAAATTAGAGATACCAAGGGAACATTTCATGCAAGGATGGGCACAATAAAGGACAGAAATGGTATGGACCTAACAGAAGCAGAAGATATTAAGAAGCGGTGGCAAGAATACACAGAAGAACTATACAAAAAAGATCTTCATGACCCAGATAACCATGATGGTGTGATCACTCACCTAGAGCCAAACATCTTGGAGTGTGAAGTTAAGTGGGCCTTAGAAAGTATCACTACGAACAAAGCTAGTGGAGGTGATGGAATTCCAGTTGAGCTATTTCAAATCCTGAAAGATGATGCTGTGAAAGTGCTGCACTCAATATGCCAGCAAATTTGGAAAACTCAGCAGTGGCCACAGGACTGGAAAAGGGCAGTTTTCATTCCAATCCCAAAGAAAGGCAATGCCAAAGAATGCTCAAACTACTGCACAATTGCACTCATCTCCCATGCTAGTAAAGTAATGCTCAAAATTCTCCAAGCCAGGCTTCAGCAATACATGAACCGTGAACTTCCAGATGTTCAAGCTGATTTTAGAAAAGGCAGAGGAACCAGAGATCAAATTGCCAACATCCGCTGGATCATCGAAAAAGCAAGAGAGTTCCAGAAAAACATCTATTTCTGCTTTATTGACTATGCCAAAGCCTTTGAGTGTGTGGATCACAAGAAACTGTGGAATATTCTGAAAGAGATGGGAATACCAGACCACCTGACCTGCCTCTTGAGAAACCTATATGCAGGTCAGGAAGCAACAGTTAGAACTGGACATGGAACAACAGACTGGTTCCAAATAGGAAAAGGAGTATGTCAAGGCTGTATATTATCACCCTGCTTATTTAACTTCTATGCAGAATACAGAAACGCTAGGCTGGAAGAAGCACAAGCTGGAATCAAGATTGCCGGGAGAAATATCAATAACCTCAGATATACAGATGACACCACCCTTATGGCAGAAAGTGAAGAGGAACTAAAAAGCCTCTTGATGAAAGTGAAAGAGGAGAGTGAAAAAGTTGGCTTAAAGCTCAACATTCAGAAAACTAAGACTGTGGCATCTGGTCCCATCACTTCATGGGAAATAGATGCGGAAACAGTATTTATTTTGGGGGGCTCCAAAATTAGTGCAGATGGTGATTGCAGCCATGAAATTAAAAGACGCTTACTCCTTGAAAGAAAGGTTATGACCAACCTAGATAGCGTATTCAAAAGCAGAGACATTACTTTGCCAAAAAAAGTCTGTCTAATCAAAGCTATGGTTTTTCCAGTGGTCAAGTATGGATGTGAGAGTTGGACTGTGAAGAAAGCTGAGCGCCGAAGAATTGATGCTTTTGAACTATGGTGTTGGAGAAGGCTCTTGAGAGTCCCTTGGACTGCCAGGAGATCCAACCAGTCCATTCTGAAGGAGATCAGTCCTGGGTGTTCTTTGGAAGGAATGATGCTAAAGCTGAAACTCCAATACTTTGGCCACCTCATGCGAAGAGTTGACTCATTGGAAAAGACTCTGATGCTGGGAGGGATTGGGGGCAGGAGGAAAAGGGCATGACAGAGGATGAGATGGCTGGATGGCATGACTGACTCAATGGACGTGAGTCCGAGTGAACTCCGGGAGATGGTGATGGACAAGGAGGCCTGGCGTGCTGCGATTCATGGGGTCGCAAAGAGTCGGACAAGACTGAGTGACTGAACTGAACTGGTGGTACAGTGGATAAGAATCTGCCTGCCAATGCAGGACACATGAGTTTGATCTCTAGCCCAGGAAGATTCCACACACCACAGAGCAACTAAACCTGTGAGCCACAACTATGGAGCTCACACACCACAACTACTGAAGCCGTTGCATCCAGAGCCCATGCTTCACAACTAGAGAAGTTACTGCAGTGAAAAGCCGGAGCACTGCAACGAAGAGTGGGCTCCACCTGCAGCAACCAGAGAAAGCCTGTGCGGAGCAACGAAGACCCAGTGCAACCAAAAATAAAAATAAATAAAAAGTTTTCTTTATTTTTTGTGTTTGTTTCTTATGTATTATTTGTGTGAAAAGTATTATAAACCTATTACGCACAGTATTATATAGCCAATTGTGTTAGTTGAATACCTAGGCTAACTTTGTTGGACTTATGAAAAAATTGGACTTTCGAATGCACTCTCAGAACAAAACTCATTTGTATGTAGGGTACTTACTGTACTTAATTCTGTTTCAAGTCCACTAGGTCACTTTTCATATTTTCCCTGTAACTGTTTTCTGACTTGTCTTGTATTCCTGAGAATTTCAGCGTCTGAAGTCGTCATGAATCTGTTTCTGTTGTCTGGTTATTGCTGATTCTCTTTTATGGTGCCTTCCCTCCCTGTGCTTGCTTATTCATTGCCTTTGAAGAATAACTTGTGGACAGTTTTGAAGGTTAGGATTAACGTGTTTTCACCGAGGGAGGATTTGCGTTTTACCTTTGCCAGATGCCTAGGGAAATACTTGTTTGGCATTATTGTAAAATTCAAGGTTTGAGGTTTTCTTTGATTACCTAGGTAATGTAAATTTGGCTACAAATCTGGCTTGCTCAGAATTTCCCCCCTGCTGTGTTCAGCACCAGGGACACTTTCTTGCAGTCCTTCAGGAGGTAGAAGAAAAATTAGGTGTACTTCTGTTTCACCCTTACCCTAAGGATGTAACCCTTTGATTCTTCAGTATGTTATAGGAAAGGTTTCCTATCAGACTCCCCGCGTTAGCCAATCCTGAGTTTTAACTTCTGAGACCAGAGTTGAGTTTGCCTTTATCAGCAAATACCTTCTGGTCAAAACTTGCCTCTTTATTCCACTTACCACTTTGAATTTTCACCTTTCATTAAATTTGGCCTGATATTTCCTTACTATCTTGTCAGCTTTTTGACGCTTTTAAGATGTTTTAAATATTTCATCTAGCATTTTTAGTTGTTTTCAGCAGGAAATTTGATTCAAATAACCTAGCCTGTCATGTTTCCAGAAACTGAAGTGGTTTTTGTTTTGTTTTGTTTGTTTTAACAGATTTCATTCAATAGCCTCTATAAGCAATTCAAAGTAGCATTGATTCTGTTTTTATCTGGGGGGGAGGGAGTGTTGTTGGTTGTTTTTTCTGGCAGATGTGTCTTCCCAAAACAAGAACATAATTTCTCAAATTCAAGAAATTAAAAACATATTCTACAATATGAGACTTTATTTTATGAGGATTCATATATAAACCACCTTCTTTTCTGGGAACTTATTTTGGGAAGATACAACTTCACCTTATATTTAGGCCAAAATGGTATATAAAGAGTTTTTAATAATACCCAGCATAGAGTAGGTATTTCATAAATATTCATCTCCCCCCAACTCCTTTAGGTCTTCAGGGATCCCCTTTAAAAATATCTAAGTGGTCCAGTTATTTAAACTAATGTCGGTCTGTCGCTGCTTAGGGTAAGTGACATGGTCAGTGTGACATTTTCTGGGCCTCTTCTAGTCAACAGTAGTAATCACGTGGATTACACACACACACAGCCACATAACCTTATAAATGACTGGGTTTTATGCCCTTTTATTTTACAGGGATTGTTATGAAGCATAACAGCCAATATAACATAGAAGAAATTTGAGTTCCATTTAGAAAATGAAGATTTTTTTTTAGCTCCAGATAAGAACTAGTCTTCTTTATTTACTCACATAGGACTTGGGGGTTTCTAAGAAAGAAATGAGTAAGAACTACATGTAGTCTTTTTTAGTGACTCCAGTGGAGGTGGGCCCATCTTCCTGAGGTAGAATAAGCATATTTCTAGGATACAGGGTCACTGTACAAAGGATGTAAGACTTAGGCCATAGCCACTTCCCTACCCTCTAAAACATATCACAGGTATTTCTGTATACAAGATTGCCCTCCCTGGTCCTTGCTACAAATTCCCAATCATTACCACCAGCATTACTAACACACTAAAATGGCATTTTCAAACCCCTACTAGTTAGGTATCTCTCTTGCTCCTTTTTTTTTTTTTTTTTCTGGCTAAAATAGAAACTCATTTCTTAGTTCTGGAGGCTAGAAGTCCAAGATCAAGGTGTTGGCAGGTTTAACTTCTTTTGTGGCCTCTGTCCTTGGCTTGCAGGTGGCCATCTTCTCCTTGGTCCTTACATGGTTCTTCCTCTGTGAGTTCCAATCATGTCTCTGAATTTATGTTTCTTTTATTCTCTGATTTCCCTGCTTGTAGAGTTCTGTCAATAATTTTGGAGGAGACCAAGAAAGAAAGGAAAACACAAATTCATAATATTTAAAGTGGTTTCAGAGATGACCTAATGCAACACTTCCCTGTCCAAACAGTTGACTGAAAGGCCAGAGAGGTTATGAGTTGCCCAGAGTTACAGACCCACACGAGAAGCCCGGGGTCGGTTCTTGACTTCTGTGTTATTCTACACCCCTGTAATACTCCGCTACTGGTCCCCTGTCTGCTCCTCAGGACTTGTTTCATCTGGACTTCATATTAAAGACAATAAACTGAAAGACAATATTGTCTTCGTATTAAAGACAGTAAAGACAAGCACAGATCTTGAGGCCAGCTGAATGAAGTTCCTCACGTTGCTGAGAGAGGGAATCAGAAGGACTGGGAGCACAGATGTGCTTAGGAAAGGCAATTGACAGGGAGAGGGAGAGAAAATGGAACAGGGCCTTAAAGTCACGGAAAGGCAGGAATGATGAGACATGGAAAGGCATCCCAGACAGAGAAAACTCCATCTGAGGCCTCAGTCCAAAGAAAGGATAAGATATATTGGGGTGGGCCACACGACAAAGTGACAGAAATGTGGACCACCGGCTCAGGTCGACAGTGCTCAGGAAATGGGGCAACATTCAAATAATGTTCCTCTTCCTCTTCTGGTACAAGGAAGACAGACATGAAACTAAACTAACATTTGAGAAGCTTTATAAAAGAATTGAGAACTTTCAGCTGAAGACACCTGGATCTCCCTTTTTGGGTGCGGGAGCGGGGGTGGGCAGGGTACGCCAGGCGATCTTACGGGATCTTAATTCCCCAACCAGGAATGGAACCCAGGCCCCCAGCAGTGGAAGTGCCAGCTCCTAGCCACTGGACTGCCAGGGAATTCCCTGGATCTCCCTTTTCACAGTGACAAGTATGGGTTAGAATTGCCAAAGGAAATTGAAATTAGACAGCAAAGGCAAAGAGCTGTGCACGTTCAACCAGAAGATGCTGAAAACTGAGGAAATCTTGAAACAAGGTCTAGAGGAGACAGCCTTCAGTGTGGGATGAGTTAAATTCAGTCCTGCCTAGAGGCAGAGGGAGGGTAGAAATGTCCTGTCATAGAGTCTGAAAGTCTGGATCAAGGCCGATTCATTCACTGGAACAAAGCATCTCATTATGGAGAGAGGTGGAGAACAGCAGGAAAAATCCCCAACCTATTTGCCTGGGGCTTCAAAGCAGTGTAGATGCTTTCTGGCTTGATCAATTTTAGGCTCTGATTATAACAAAAAAATTTTCAGCTAAATCAAAGTGAAAGAACACCCCATGATGCTATCAGGAGATTGAATCTCATTTACCGGGGATTTAACAACAGGGAATAACTTGCAACAATTTAGGCACCATTGGGAATGGAAACAGAAAGAGGGATAAGATTATCGCTTGGTTTGGGGATATAGGAGGCAGCTCTGAGGCCCTGGAGCTTGTCAGGGAGCGTTGGTTCAGTGAGGGTCCTCCTAGCCTGGTGGCTGTGCAGGAACCCGCTTCTGGGAACCCGCCGTGAAGGCTGGGTGTGTCCGAGCGTGTGCTGAATTCTTGGCTTCAATTACAGACTAGCAGGCGGCTGAAGTCTGTCATTGCCGATGTCATCACATTTACAAGATTCATAGGTCCCCTCTCCAATAAGACCCAAGAACCAGGGCCTCTCCACACCTGCAGCCATGGCCCATCGCAGCACGCCGTGTGAAGAGGTGGGGAGTAGATGTGAGGATCTGTCTGGTGCATTCATGTAGTCCCAACAGGGCGATGAGGAAATGGGACCTGGGAAAATTTACACCAAGCTCCCACTGCCCTGGTAAGGCCTCCGTGTTATAGGCCAAAAAAATCTTCAAGGGAAAAAGATTTTTATTTATCTGGGATGAAGGCAGAAGTATAGATAAGATGAGCTCTCAAGCATTCTTTCCATTGAAACACTTGATGATACTTTCATGGTCTATGGATTGTCCTCTGCCCATTAATATCCATTTAAATTCTTCTCCTGTCAACATCCTGGGGGATTCAGAGGAGTGTGGCTGCTCAGTTTGTCTTCTTCAACTGATTGTTTCTAGGCTCTGCCCTGGGGATGCCATTAGAGAACTGACAAGCATGGGGAACCGGCTTCTCCTCACAGAGCGAAACTCCCAAACAACCAGCCCCACATTCCTCTCTGACTCATGCCACCGACCCCCCCCCTCCCCACCCCCAGTGCCCAGCAGGTCAGTGGGCTGGGAACCCTGCTAATCTGGAACAATTGCAGCTGGAATAAGATGTCTATTCTGATAGCCCTGGATCACTCCCTGGCCTGTGCCCTAGGTATTACCACAAGATGCAGCCAGTGATGGGCAGAGGATGTCAACAAGGGATCTGTCCTCGGGCTGCCAGCCTCACCTGGAGAGATCTGATCTCAGTCTGTGGCTCATCTCTGATTCCTCCACTTGCCATAGTACAGATTCCTCCCAGCCCCTGGAAAGGCACTTCTCATTATCCAAACCAGTAGATAAGAGCAGAGGCACACGGAATTCTTTCATTTGTTGACTGGCTACTATGTGCTCAGTCCTGTGACAAATGTTGAGTGTGAAAGGGTGCATGAAATAAATATAAGTCTTGCATGAAGCTTACCATCTAGGGGTAGAGGCCACTATTAAACAGACTCCCAAATAAATATATAAGCTCAAAATGTAATTAACATTACCAAAAAAAGTGAGTGAAATATATGCATATTACTTTACCTACATAAAGTTGCTCACATACAAACACTTGCAAACATACCATCTGTGTCTACCCCTCATGGTCTTTCCTTTTCTTTTAAAATTCATTTATTTGGCTGCCTTGGGTCTTAGTCGTGGCATGCGGGAATCTTCGTTGCAGTGCATGGATTCTCCAGTTGTGGGGCCTAATTGCTCCGCCGTATGTGAGATATTAGTTTCCCTGAAAGTTGTTCAGTCATGTCCAACTCTTTGCAACCCCACGGACTATACAGTCCATGGAATTCTCCAGGCCAGAATACTGGAGTGGGTAGCCGTTCCCTTCTCCAGGGGATCTTCCCAACCCAGGGATGGAACCCAGGTCTCCTGCATTCCAAGCAGATTATTTACCAGCTGAGCTACCAGGGAAGCCCTAGTAACCTGACCAGGGATTATCAAACCCATGTTTCCAGCACTGCAAGGCTGACTCTCAATCACTGGGCCACCAGGGAAGTCCCCCTGATGTTCTTCCTGACACACTGTTTCTGCCAAACCCAAGGCAGTGCAAGTATGGAGTCTGCAAAAACCCGCCAAGTGGATAATCCACAAATCAGGAATAAAGACTTTACCCAACGTCTATATGAAAATTCACCTTGATTAATCATCTAGATATGAAAATCATATCAGAATTGATCACAAAATTCCATGTGCACATCTAGGTGAATAAACTTCATCTTCATTTTCCTCAAGGTTTTCTATCTCTGAATTAGAAAAGCAAAAAAAAAAAAAAAAAGTTTTTTTTGAGAAACCAGAAAGGCATGCAGCCATGGTAAGAGAGATATGAAAAATGAGTTCAAGTCCTTCTGGCTTCCTCCAGCTAATTCCTGTTCTGAAATCACTGAGTCTTAGGCCTTCAGAACTTTGGAGGTCTCCACATCTGTTTCATCACCTCCAAAATCATGCAGACAGTTGGTAATTGACCTAATTCTTCTAGTTCCTCAGATAAAAGGAACTACACAATTTCCTTTATGAATGTGCATGCCATTCTTGCACAGGAGCCATGCTAATCTTCTCCGGTATTATTCCAATTTCTTTTATTTTTAATTTTAAATATTTATCTATTGCTGCGCTGTTGGACATTCAGGCTCTTAGCTCCCCCACCAGGGATTGAACCCATGCCCCCTGCTGTAGAAGCGCAGAGTCTTAACCACTGGACCAGCAGGAAATCCCCTTATTCCGATTTTAGTATATATGCTGCCAAAGCACACACCACAGTTTCTTTCAGTCATCTCAATAATCCACTTTGTTGGGAAGTTCTTCTTTCTTTTGTGTTTCTACTCTTTCTTTCCCCACAAAATTTAATTCTTTTGTTGGTATTTTGTCTTTTAAACCTAAATATATCGAAGAGAAGAATATCTTTTCTCCTTGTTCATATTTAAGCATTATATGGAAAGTGGTCGTCCCTTCCTTCTGCTTCAGAGGAAATTCCAGCAGAGGTTCAAGGTGAAAATATCATAAAAGTCCTGGAAGCTAGAGCCGGTCCTCTCTTTCCCTATGGTGGTGGTTTAGTCGCTAAGTCGTGTCCAACTCTTGCCACCCCATGGACTGTAGCCTGCCAGGCTCCTCTATCCATGGGATTCTCCAGGCAAGAATGCTGGAGTGGGTTGCCATTTCCTTCTCCAGGGAATCTTCTCAACCCAGGAATCAAACCCGGGCCTCCTGCACTGCAGGTAGATTCTTTACCAACTGAGCTATGAAGGAAGCTTTTCCCCTATAGTAGCTAACAGAACCCAGATTTAGAAGACCTCTCTGACTAAATCTAAAGGCAGTTTCTCCATGAATATTTCCTCCCCTCAAGCAGGGTCAGTCCAGAAAGGCGAAAGTCAATGGATAGACACCAGGTGTGAAAGTTTCTTTGCCTCACCTTGAAGCCTTGTTATACAGGAGAGATGGGGAGACAGGATGCAAGAAGCATGTGACTGGGTAAGCTCATTTCCGTAGGGTCATTCTATGATTCCAGAGTAGAACCAAGCAAAGGGAAGAACGGAGTTCTTGTGAATAAATGATTATAGCTGAAATTTAAGCAATATTTTGGAAAAAAAAAAAAACAGACCCTTGGGCTTATATTATCCTTGATCTTTGTCCCTTCCGTCATGTTAGCAGAACCCTTATGTCAGATAGTAGTCAGAGTTCCAAATGCCTTAATACCCTTTTCCCAAAAGTTGAGGGGAAGAATAAAAATTTTAGTCCTCCTAAAGCTATTTTATTTATTCCCCTGTCTTCAGCTAGGAAGACACATCAACCTAGGTTGATCATGTCCACCAATCCTACTCTAATCTCTCACTGAACCTATTTCTTTTTATTTTTCCTACTTAGACCTTGTGCTTCAGCCAGGATAACCCACTCACCAACTCCCACATCCCCACTCATTCCCACATCTAAGCCTGTGATTGACTATCATCTCCTATCCCCTAGAACGTTGTCTTCATGGCCTCTATTTTCCACATCTCCTATCAAAACCCAGCTGCTCAAAGCCTTTCCTCCAAAGAGCCTTTCGTTATTAGCTCCAAGTAACTGAGATGACTTCTTTGCTCCATTTTAGTTTTTCAATAATATTTAATTGTATAAGCAGCACATATGTGCATTTATATATAACAGTAGGAGGAATGTTTTCTGTCTCATTTGTTAAAAGTTTAAGTTCTGTGAAGGTAAGAAGTTGGGCTTCTGTTTTTGGGGGGGAATATCTAGTCTCCCCAAGAATCAGACACACCTGAACTGACCGAGCATGCATGCATGCACACATCTAGTCTCCCCACCTCCATCCTTTGAGTTCTTCAGTAAATGCTAAAACTGCTCCTCACAGGATGAGACATAAAACAACATTTCTATATCAAGTTCTGAGAGATGGACCAATGATGAGTAGCAATACTAAGAATGGAGAGAGTGGCCAACAAAGAAGAGAAATCCTAATTGTGCCCTCAATCAGAGACTTCTAGGATTTTGACACTATTTGGGGACATCTGATAAAGTAGTTTCCCATAGCAAACCAGTATCTAAACTACCACTCAGAAAGAACATTGAGTGTAAGCTATATACAGGGAGAAACACAGAACAGCGCCTAGTACACAGCAGATGCTCAACCAGCATCTGAAGATGGAAGGAGTGGTGTAAAGAAAGGACCAAGGGAGGAAAAAAGGGGTCAAGAAAGTCAACAGCTTCTAAATCTCTCTTCGTTGTCATCTGTTAATACTGGTTGACTTTCTGAGCAAGAGAAAGCCAGCCAATAACTTCTCTGACTGGAGAAACTGGAGGCTGCACAGGTGCATGCAGAGTTAATAAGACAAGAAATACCTATATGGGGGCATTCCCTGGATGATGGAAAATAGGACACAGAGAAATAGGAGCATCACTAAAGATCTGGGCTGAGGTCTCGCCACCCAGGCTGGGAAGGATGAGGAAAGATTAAGGACATTTCCGTAAGGTTATCAGAGAAGACTTTCGCTAGGAAGTTCAGTTCAGTTCAGTCGCTCAGTCATGTCCGACTCTTTGTGACCCCATGAACTGCAGCATGCCAAGCCTCCCGGTCCATCACCAACTCCCAGAGTCCACCCAAACCCATGTCCATTGAGTCAGTGATGCCATCCAGCCATCTCATCCTCTGTCATCCCCTTCTCCTCCTGCCCTCAATCTTTCCCAGCACCAGGGTCTTTTCAAATGAGTCAGCTCTTCGCATCAGGTGCCAAAGTATTGGAGTTTCAGCTTCAACATCAGTCTTTCCAAAGAACACCCAGGACTGATCTCCTCTAGGATGGACCGGTTGGATCTCCTTGCAGTCCAAGGGACTCTCAAGAGTCTTCTCCAACACCACAGTTCAAAAGCATCAATTCTTCGGCACTCAGCTTTCTTCACAGTCCATCTCTCACATCCATACATGACCAGAAAAACCATAGCCTTGACTAGACGGACCTTTGTTGGCAAAGTAATGTCTCTGCTTTTTAACATGCAGTCTATGTTGGTCCTAACTTTGCTTCCAAGGAGTAAACGTCTTTTAATTTCATGGCTGCCGTCACCATCTGCAGTGATTTTGGAGCCCAGAAAAATAAAGTCAGCCACTGTTTCCCCATCTATTTGCCATGAAGTGATGGGACCAAATGCCACGATCTTAGTTTTCTGAATGTTGAGCTTTAAGCCAACTTTTTCACTCTCCTCTTTCACTTTCATCAAGAGGCTCTTTAGTTTCTCTTCACTTTCTGCCATAAGGGTGGTGGCATCTGCATATCTGAGGTTATTGATATTTCTCTCAGCAATCTTGATTCCAGCTTGTGCTTCCTCCAGCCCAGCATTTCTATAGGAAGAGGAGATAATAAATCAGGGTATGGCAAGAAAGAGGCTACAAGGACTTCCCCAGGGGTCCAGTGGTAAAGACTCCACCTTCCAATGTAGGGGATGCAGATTCGATTCCTGGTCAGGAAACTAAGATCCCACATGCGGAGACAGGGGGCGGCGGCTAAGCCCACTCACTGGCCACTAGAGAGCCTGTTCCCCCTAGTGAAGACCCAGCTCAGCCAAACAGAGAAAAGAAGCCACAGAATTGAACACAGAAGACTAAGACTGAAGAAATTACCCATATAGACCTTCAGAAATGAGAGAGGGTAATGATAGAAACAATCTAACAGTTTAATCTTAGAACATAAAGGGCTTGTTGAAGTCAGGAGACCTAAGATGGTGGGGAAGTGAGTAGTTGATGGGAAGAATTGTCAAGAAACCCAGGAGGTTAGATTTGTCTTTTCTTAAGCATATGGAGCCGTCAAAACATCACATTCTTCTCCTACCAACAAGCACAGGGGAGCAGAGCCATCGGCCCTTCCTTAGGCACCCGACAGGAAAAGCGCTGTCAGCGACATTATTGTAGCATAAAGAAACAAGCAGGGTGCCAGGAGGGAAATGAATCTTGCCTGGAGAATCCCAGGGACGGGGGAGCCTGGTGGGTTGCCGTCTATGGGGTTGCACAGAGTCAGACATGAGAGTCAGACATGACTGAAGCGACGCAGCAGCAGCAA
The DNA here is from genome assembly GCF_029407905.1 of Bubalus kerabau. NCBI lineage: Eukaryota > Metazoa > Chordata > Mammalia > Artiodactyla > Bovidae > Bubalus > Bubalus kerabau. Next base: position 96,303,174 of record NC_073624.1, on the reverse strand, counting down.
ACAAGTACACTGCCCTATTTGCTGACATACAAAATCCTTAAACCGATCCCTTTCCCAGAAATCAGTTTCTTCTCACCTTTAGGCTCCTCTCCCTTGATCCTGGTTTCTCCCCAGTGGCTCGGCAGAGCCATCCCTACAAATGCCTTTTGCCATGCAGGAAAGCTAACCTCAAACCAGTCCAGAAACTTTCCAAGCATGGATCTGCTTTTGGAGTCCTCTGAAACCTGTCAGTTCCACTGCACTTAGATTATTTTAGATGCTCAGCTCTTACAATAGACAGAGAGGAAGAACACCCAAAATCAAATTCAGTCAGTACAAAATGGTGACTCGGTTAAAGGAGAACTGTAAGAGCAAAATGAACACAAAAGCAAGGCCCTGGGGACTCCCCTGGGAGTCCAGTGGTTAAGAATCCACACTTCAATGAGGGGGGTGCAGGTTTAATCCCTGGTTGGATCTCACATGCTGCTTGGCTGAAAAAACAAAGCACACAAAAAACAAGGCCCTGATTTCCAATTAATTGATATTTCTTGAGCACCTACTGTCCAAAGCATTATGCAAAGCATAGGAAGGGATACAAAGTCCAAAAATACACAATCTCTACCTTCCAGAAGTTTACAGTCTAGTAAAAGAGACATATAAATATATTACATACTATATATATATGTATATATATACATATATATATACATATATATATACATATATATACACACACACATTTTTCCAGTACAAAACAGTGCTATTACAGAGGTTCAAGATAATGTGACATTCTAGTTGGAAGAGAGACAGAAATAGTGGTCACTTGAGAGATCTAGGAAGTATTCTTGAAGGAGAAGATTTTTAAGTTGGGCTAAAATGAAGGATAGGACCTTGATAAGCCAATGAGGGAAAGGATGGCATTCCAGACAGAAAGAACAGTATGTGAAAATTCTGGAAGCCGAAGAGCATAGAATAAGTTCAAGAACCCCAAGACCCATGAGGTTGTAGTCTAGGTTACGTAAAGGAGCGTAGAGATAAATACAGACAGTGTCACTGTGGAAGACTCTGAAGATCAAGCTATGGAATCTGGACTTTATTCTGCATGTAATGGAGAACCAGGTAATCATGAGAGACACTCCACATTTTTTCAAAATTTCCAGGTAACTGACTCCATTTCTGAAGTTTGAGAATGAACAATCTTTAAGTTATCATAAGGAAAGTCGCATTTCTCATGGACTCCACCACGGAAGCTACTGTCTTTATCAGGTTCATCTGCATCTATCCAGCTCCACTGGAAGTAAAAACTGGAGGCTGAGGAAGCAGGTACAGTCTCCCTCTTCAGGAGGCCTTCCACAGAAGAGAGATTTTTATTCACCTAAGAAGCTGGTAGGAGTAGTTTTTCTCTCAGTCAGGAGGCTCATTCAGATGGCCACGAAAAGTTCCTTTATGGATGTGGGGAGCCAATAGGGCAAAGGGCTAATTGCAAATAACATAATGTTGAGAATCTGTGAAACAATGGAGTCCTAGGAGTCAGGTAAGGCCAATTAAAGCAGCTTTATCCCCTGGAGGAGGGCATGGCAACCCACTCCAGTATTCTTGCCTGGAGAATCCCATGGACAGAGGAGCCTGGTGGGAGACAGTCCACAGGAGCACAAAGAGTCAGACAGGACTGGAGTAACTAACACTACTGCAGAGGAGACTTTCAGGACCAGGCTACAAAGAGGAGAGGGACAGGGTTGAACAGAGAGGACAGAGAAACAGTACTAAGGTTGAAGAAAGAGGAAACTGGCCTGTCAAAATGTCTGAAGGCAAGTACCGGCAAGCACATGTGGTGAGTGTCATGTGTGGGAGAGAGAGAGAACAAATGAACTCAGCTGGAATGGACAGTCTGTAACATGAGCCAACAAGGACTCAGTCCACAGGTAGATCGGTTTCCAGCACAGAACCTAGGTCAACACTGGATGTTATGCTGGTCTCTCCAGAAAGGGAGGTAGGAATTTCAGTCTTCATTTTTCCTTTATATTTAATACTTCTTCAAGACGTGGCTTACATTCCTAGTTGTCTGACACTGACTCATCCTCCTGTAATGAATCTGCGTGTCCTAGTATATGATGCTGTTTATTGTACTGAGGGACAAAGTGACGTGGGAGCAAAGAAGACTATGGGGCCCAAATTCAAATTATAAGGAATGAAGTTCTGCTCAGGCTAAAATTATGCTCTTAATCCTCTGCTCCCCCTGGTCATCCCTAAATCAGGTGAGGGAGTGGTCAGATGTGGGAGTTACAGGTTATTACAGAATGACTTCAGAAGGACTGCATTGCTTGGAGTTAACTGCCTCTCATAGCCCAGACTCCCGAGGTTATGGCACAACTTTCTTGCTTCATATCCCATCTGAATTCACAGAAGCAAGTAGCCACAATGGGAATTTGCTGAAGAGCCTGACTATCAGAGTAGAAACTGCTCATTGACCATTCTGTGCAACCAGTGAAGCCATGTTGACCTAAGCCACGAAGAAAAGTTTTGTTGAGTAGAACCAAACGTTCATACAATCCAACTGCAATTAGAAGCTGGGGACAAGGCGTCCCTGAAACCCAGCCGAGGAAGTCTGCCTGCACGTTCTCTCTAAACTCTGTATTCTACCACAGAAGACAGTTAAAAGGGGGCTGCCCCACACCCTTCTTGTAGGAAAAAGGTACATTTTGGGATGGTTTGGAAGCATCAAAATGGTAAGCAATTTTAGGGTACAATTAAGACCTGGCTGCTCAACCCTACAATAAATTACCATCAAAGGCACTCACACGTCAATAGGGGAAAGAAAAAAAAAACACAAGTGCTTGCAAGACGATGTGTGTTTGATGCTCATAAAAAAGATAAAAATATAGGTCATCATCATGTAACGAGCTTGTAGGTGTCAGAACGTGTGCTGTTGGGGGAGGCAGGGGAGGAGAAGCAGAGGGGGATCAGAAAACCAAAAAGGAACTGGAAGTCAGACTGTATCCCCAAGTTCTTCCCTGAGGTCAAAGAACGAAGGGTGGGCAACAGGGACACAGAAGGACACATCTCCCATGTTTTATTTCTCGGGACATCCCCTTCCCTTTTCCCCCTCGCTGGATTTCCGACATATTAATCACCTCTCCCATTTTGAAATCAGCAGGTCAGGCTATTATTCAAGCATTGTTAATGACACCATCAGCCAAGGTATCAATTAGGCAAGTTGGGATAAGAAGAGCAGAGAATGGGCTGGCCAGAGAGAACACATGTCTGTTTTTGTGTAGGTAACCCACAGGACAGCAAGGGCTCCCAACTCTCCTTTTCTGCTCCCCTTAAAGGCAAATGCACTGAATTCCCCAGTCAAGACCTAACCCAAAGCTAGGATACCATGTGGAGTCACAAGAGCCCCCTCATTCGTTCAGTCGCCCCTTGACTAGATTTCAGCTATCACTGAAATCAGTCAGCAAGTCACTCGGCATAAGCAGGCAAAGGGCCACAGTTGACTAGTGCTGAGGGGAGTTATTCTTGTGGGGGGCGCCCAGCATGACGGGAGGAAATGCATCTGCAGTCCACACTCGGAACTTCCTTTAAAAATCTCGCTCAAGATCTCTCATCCAGAAAGGTGTTTTTTTGTTTGTTTGTTTTTTCAAATAAAGAAAATCTTTCTATTTGTTGATTATTTATTAAGTCCAAGAGCTCACTAGCATTTTTCTCATCAGACTGTTTCCTAAAGACCAGCAATTAACTCTTTCTCCCCCTGCCATGTCTCTCTGCCCCACTACCTGCCCCTACCCCTTCCTTCTGTCAAGATAGGCTCTGTTCTGGATGGGAGAGGAGTTTGGGGGAGAATGGATACATGTATATATATGGCTGCGTCCCTTTGCTATGCACCAGAAACTATCTCAACATTGTTAATTGGCTATACTTCAATATAAAATAAAAAGTTTTTAAAAAGACAGGCTCTTGTTTAGAACAAATGGGTGTGAAGATAATTGAAATTGGGATTCTTGAAAAATGAAGGGAACCAAGACTAGAATCAAAACTACAGCATGTGTGTGCATGCTGAGTAGCTTCAGTTGTGTCTGACTCTTTATGACCCTATGGACCGTAGCCTGCCAGGCTCCTCTGTCCATAGGATTCTCCAGGCAAGAATACTGGAGTGGATTGCCGTACCCTCCTCCAGGAACTGCAGCATAGTAGGAGTCAATTTAGTCATCAAGATGTCCAAGTTCCTTCCCATTATATACTTAGGGAGGTTTTCAGAGTCTTTTGTTCCTAGACTCCAATCTTCTTGAGTCATTCCCCAGCTCTTTCTCACCTTGCCACTCTCCAGATGGATACAAGTTCTCCGTGGCTTTCTTCCCACACCCACCAATTATCCAGATCTTCAGGCCAATGTGGGAGACTAGAGAAAGATACAAGGTTGATATTTCATATTTTTAGTGTCATTTGCACCAGAAGAAGGTGGCTAAGATAACCCAGTTCCAAATACCACAACCAAAACTGGAACCCTCAGTCAAAGATATTCATATTTGGAGTCTTGAAGGCACGGTTCTTACTTATTAGATAGGCTAAGAGACTGAACAGGCCTCCCAGGCCTCTTCTCAGAAGACTTCACTCCTTGGGTTCTCTTTGGCCCTTATTCTCTGTCCTTTTTCCTCCTCTGCCTTTCCTGCACCTTTACCCTAAACTCCAAAGCACTAAGTATACAGTAGCCAACAGACAATAAATTAACAAACTTTCAAAATGCAGTGGCCAGGATTTTTAAGATGAAGAACCAAAAAAGAAAAATTCAGTTAGCTTGTAGGTTCCCTAAGGGCAGGCACTGTATTATAATTTTCTTTTTTCAATAAAAGCTTTATTGAGATATAATTCATATACTATATGATTCACCTATTTAAGTGCACTGTTCAATGTTTTTAATATACTCACAGCGCTGTGCAACCACCATCACGACCAATTTTAGAATATTTTCATCACCCCAAAAGGAAATCTCATAGCTCTTGTCTCCCATCCCCCACTCCAAGAATCCTAGCTCTGGGAAATCACATCTACTCTCTTACTTCATAGATTTACCTACTTTTAACACTTCATATAAATGGAATCATGTGATATGTGGTCTTTTGTGACTGACATCTTTCTTTTAGCATAATATTTCAAGATTTAGCCATGCTGTGGCATGGATCAGTTCTTCGTTCCTTTTTTATTGCTGAATAATTGCATTTTGTGAATATTTCACATCTTATTTATCCAGTTGTTGAAGGATATTTGAGTTGTTTCCACTTTTAAGCTATTATGAAAATTCATTCTGCTATGAAAGTTCATATACACATTTTATATGACATATGTTTTCATTTCTCTTGGGTATATACTTAGGAGTGGAGCTGCTGGGTCATATGGTAATTCTAGGTTTAACAATTTTCAAAAACCACCAGACTGTTTGCAAAGCAGATGTATCATTTTATATTTCTACCAGCCAGGGTTAAATTTTTTCCAGCCTTCACCAACACTTATTAATATCTTATTTTTTATTATTATAGCCATTCTAGTGATTTTGATCTGCATTTCTTTGATAGTTAACGACACTGAGCATATTTTCATGTGCTTATTGGCATGTATTTCTTCTTTGCAGAAATGCCTATTCATATCCTTTACTCATTTGGGCTACTTGTTTTTATTTTTGAGTCATGAGAATTCTTTATATATTCTAGATACAAATCTCTAATCAGATAAATGATTTGCAAATATAGTCTCCTATTCTGTGAATTATCTTTTCACTTTCCTCATGGTATCCTTTGAAGCAAAAAGTATTTAATTTTGATGAAGTCCATTTATGCATTTCTCTTAGGGTGACTTTATCCGAGAAATCATTACCTAATCCAAAGTCATGAAGATTTACACCTATGTGTTTTTTTTAAGAGTTCCACATTTTTAACTCTTACATTTAGGTCTTTCATCAATTTTGAGTTAGTTTTTGTATATTGTGTGCAGTAGGAATCCAATCTAATTTTCTTGCACGTGGCTGTCCATTTGTCCCAGCACCACTTGAAAAGTCTATCCTTCCTCCATCAAATTTTCTAGGCCCAATGTCAAAAGTCAATTGACCATACATGTGAGGGTTTATTCCTGAACAATCTTTCTATTCCATCAATCTGTATGTTTTTCTTTATGCCAGTACTGTACTCTCTTGATTACTGTACTATTGTTGTAAGTTTAAAAATCAATAAATCTGAGTCTTCCATCATCGTTCTTCTTGTTCAAGATTGTCTGGGCTCTTTTGGGTCCCTTTGGTTTCTATACGAATTCTGGGATTAGCTTTGTCAGTTTCTACAAAGAAGTGAAATGAGATTCTGTTGTAGGCATTATGTCGAATCTGTAGATAAGCTTGGGAAGTATTGCCATGAACATGGGATGTTTTTACATTTATTTAGGTTTTCTTTAATTAAGTTTCAACAGTGCTTTGTAGTTTTCAGAGTATCAATTTTTCAATTCTTCTATGAAATTTATTCCTAAGCATTTTATTATTTTTATTATATATGGAATTGTCTTTATTAAATTCACTTTGGGATTGTTTATTCAAGTATTATTTTTCTTTTAAATACTATAGTGATGAGCATAATTATTTACGGAGCACCTAACTATGCAGAGAGTGCTCTGCTAGGTTGAATGGGAAATAAACAGTGTAAGACTTGTGATTCCCAGATGGTCCAGTGGTTAAGAATCTGCCTACCAACCAAGGGGACACATGTTCGATCCTGGTCCAGGAAGAAGCTGTATGCCACGGGCAGTGAAGCCTGTGGGCCCTAAGGCCTGTGTTCCCAAACAAGAGAAGCACCACGATGAGAAGCCCTTGCACTGCAACTCGAGTAGCCCCAGCTCACCACAACTAGCGAAAGCCCGAGTATAGCAACCAGGACCCCGAAATAAATAAGCAATAAGTAAATAAACACGTTTTTTAAAGGGTGTAAGATTTGGTTCCTACATTCAAGAAATTTACGATCTAGTTAACTAGAAACAATGCTTTACACTCTTTTCACCTGTACATTTTTTTTGAAGTATTTCAAATAGTTCATCTTAATCCTGACAATGCCATTCATTCATTCATTTATTCAAATGTATTTATTGGTTCACTGGCCAGTGCATGGAAGCACTGAACATTCTGGGAATTAAATGGAGAGGAAAATAAACACAGTTCTTGTCTTCCTGAATATGCCTGTCAAGTTAGGAAGACAGATCTTAATCAACCACAAGTTACAAACCATGAAAAGCACCATCACAGTCAAGCACACTGAATAGTGAATAGGGCAGGAATAGCTCTACCCATTTTGCAGAAGACAAAACAGAGGTAAGCAAGCACCTGAGTGTTCTAGAGGCAAAGAGCAAATGAATTCTGTGAGAAGGGTTAGGCCCTTCGGCTTTTAACATGGAGTTGCTTGATTATAATCCAACATTTGGTTTTATTTCCTCCCTTCAGCCTAAGGTCAGGGGATGTGAGGGATCAGCAGGGATGTGAGGCCTCCTGTTCCAATCAGGTCAGGACACTTCAGCCACCAGTCTCCCTCTCTGCTTGGCTCAAGAAGAGAAATAGTCTTCCTTGTAGAACACGATACAGACCCTGGTCCCTGCCTGCTGTCCCACTGCTCTAAGTATAGGGTAGTTTTCTTTTCTTTTCTTTCTTTCTTTCTGGCCACACTGTGGGGCTTGCAGGATCTTAGTACCTTGACCAGGGATTGAATCTGGGCCCTCAGTAGAGAAAGCACAGAGTCCTGACCACTGGATCGCTAGGAAAGTCCCTAGGGTGGCTTTAAACTGCTGCTCAGCATAGGCCAAAGTAAACCAAATGGGTTCTTTCCTATCATTTCACTTTCTCGGCATTCCAGCCTCCTCAGCACTAGTTAACCTGTCCTAACTTTTGCAAAAAACTGTCTCACGTTATAAATACTCTTCCAGATAACTTTGAAATACTTTTTTAAAGATTCACAGAAAATTGGGATAGGACAGAGTTAGAGAGAGATGGTGGCTTCCCAGATGACTCAGCGGCAAAGAATTCGCCTGCCAGTGCAGGAGACATGGGTTTGATTCTTGGGTCAGGCGAAGGAGGGCATACCAACCCACTCTAGTATTCTTGCCTGAAAAATTCCATGGACGGGGTGCCTGGCACACTATAGTCCATGGGGTTGCAAACAGTAAGACTCGACTGAGCGACCGGTCCCAAGTGAGCTGATGACTATTTTATGAGTGGATTCGAGAAGAAAACTTTGGTTTTATTTCTTCTGGGTGACACGCATACTGGGAGGAGGGACAGTGTATTTAATTAACCAAGGAAGCAGAGGTCTGGCACCAGCCCAGGATCTTGCCCTGACTTCATCTTGACAAGCAGCAGCGGGGCCAGGTCACAGACTGTAATCATGGAGCCTGATCCAGAACCCAGACCTTCAGACTCCTATTCCAGTGCTTCTGCCACTGCAATTCCAGAGACTTAATAAATCCTTGACCAATTCATTCAACAAGCAGAATATCATACTGAGGACTAGAATGTATGAAAATAAAATTCTGGCTCTCATCGTCTGCTCCTTGAGAGTCCATCCCCCACCCCAAAGAGCAGGTTAGATACCACCTCTCCTTTGTGCTTTTATAATACTCCTGTTTTACTTCTTTCATTGTATTATACCTATTTGCTAATATGTCCATTTCTTCCACAAATATGTACTGTGAGGACCTCATAGACAAGATCTTGTTGTCTTTTTACCAGAACCTCACGCAGTTCCCAACACTTATTAGGGGCTCAGTAAATCTTTGCTGAATGAGTAGATGAGATGCTGGTCCTAGCCTCCTTGGTCACAAACCTAGGTAGTATATAGGCATGTATATCCCAAGTGAGAACTGGAAAGCTGGTATATCCACCCTATGATTAAATGGCATCACCAGGACTGTAGATGAAATAGAACAGCATCTAGGTACCTAACAGAGTACTTCCACTCCCTCTTCCTGCAGGCCCATTCCCAACTAGAGGTTTGACTCAAGTGAAACCACAGAAGTTGGTTTCATGTTGAATGTATTTAATAATGTGGGATGTTTAAAACTGAACAATTCAGAAAACTCTCTTTTATTTTATTTCATCCATGAGTAGCCAATCTTGGGTTTAAACAGGGTAGTCTTTCTCCAAGGCAGGGTTGTTTTATTCTCCTATGCTTCATTTTTGTTTTGCAAACAAGATAAAAGATGCAGATAGGAGAATTAGGTGCATATTTAAAACTAAGTTGTTGCTAAGCCAACCCAGAGAGAGGAGAATATTAATAAAACTCATCTATATAATTTTTCATACAAAATTATCATAAATGATGTAAAGCAGGGTCTTGGGAGCCTCCATGGTCAGCTCAGCCTGGACTATGCACAGGGGACGGGGAGATGGTAGCAGGGGCCTTCTTCCCACGCCATTGTCCACGGCGTGACCCTGAGCCCAAGCTCTTGGAGGCAGACTTGGGGGACACAGTTCCAATATCTGTTCCAGTTTCAGATACAGAACCAAACTGGGAGATAAGTAGAAATGTCATAGAGAAGCTCAGAATCAAGATAGTGGAGTAGGGACTTACCTTGTGGCCCTGTGGTTAAGAATCCACCTTCCAATTCAGGGGAGGCAGGTTTGATCCCTGGTTGGGGAACTAAGATTCCACATGTTGCAGGGCAACTAAGCCTGTACACCACAACTAGAGAGAAACAAACTAAGACCCGCTGTAGCCAAATAAATAAATTAAAGAAAAAAATAGATGGTGGAGTAGAAGAACGTGGAGCTCACCTGCTCCCACAAATACATCACAAAAATACATTTTCTACATGCAGCACAATTCTCACAGAATACCTACTGAACACTGCCAGAAGACCTCAGACACTTGAAAGGACAAGAAAGATCTTCATGTAACCAGGGAGGATGACAGAAGTGTCACAGAAATCTGATTAGGTATTTGGTAGTGGTTTGTAAACAATTTCTCAACCAAGCCTTTTTGGGTCTAAAGCACATCTCCATAATTGTGGCTTGTGTGCACTGGTCTGTTCTCGTGTCTGGAGACAGCTTTGGTTTGCTTCCTCCCCTCCACAGACCATCAAGCTGCTGTCAGTCCAGCTCAGAAAGAAATTAGCATCAGTTTAATAAAAGAGTGAGTGTATATGTGTATGTATGCATGCATGCTCCCGCATGTGTGTGCATGCATGCCTATGTGTGAGAGAGCAGGGCAAAGAGTGAGAGAAAATATTTTGACTTCATGACAAAGACAAATTGAAATTCTTTCTCTTAGCTTTTTCTTGGATAGTTTTCTATTCTTCCTCCCTTCAAGAGGGTGGATAATTCAAATTGGAATCAGTAGGTCCTTAACTATTCATCACACACCTGCATTCTCAAAGGCAAAATGAAGTGCATTCAACTGGTTCAAATTTGTAGGGGCTATATCTGCTGCTGCTGCTGCTAAGTCACTTCAGTCGTGTCTGACTCTGTGCGACCCCAGAGATGGCAGCCCACCAGGCTTCCCCGTCCCTGGGATTCTCCAGGCAAGAACACTGGAGTGGGTTGCCATTTCCTTCTCCAATGCATGAAAGTGAAAAGTGAAAGTGAAGTCGCTCAGTCACGTCCGACTCTAGCGACTCCATGGACTGCAGCCCACCAGGCTCCTCTGTCCACGGGATTTTCCAGGCAAAAGTACTGGAGTGGGGTGCCATTGCCTTCTCCAGGGGCTATATCTACGTAGCACCAAATAAGCAAAGATTTCAGAACTGAATTCATATAATTAGTAAATGCAGATTATTTAAGCCCCAGTGTAGATTATTTGAGTTTGAACTGCTCACTTTGGCTATCTACACTAATTCAGAACCCTCTCTCTGAAAAATAGCAAATATATATATATATATATACACATATATATACATATATCTCCTAACCTAGTCTATATATAATGTGTACAAACATCTGTAGGCAAACTAGAAAATATATACATAATTTATAAGTCTAAATACTCGAGAACATCAGGATAACAGTGAAATTTTCAGTCAAATATGAAAATGGCTACAATTTTCAAAAAACATGCCTGAGCTATCTGCATAATTACCTCCACATTCCACAAGGCTGCTGTAGTTATATAAATATATTTATATACCATTCTATTTAAATCTGCAAACACACACATTGTGTAAGCTACTAATATGCAGAAACCTATATATGTTTATATGCTGAGATATGTAGGGATTCATAAGTACATTCTTTTATTTATTAATTTATTTATTAGATTTCTATTAGCCATGTCTATTTTGGTTAATTATCTGGGAGAATCTGGCCTCACAGAGCCCTGCCTCCCTCTTTCTATATTTCTGCTGCCAGGAGGTCCTGTGCCCAAGGCCTGGGAATTTTTAGCTCCTTTCTGTAAACTAGGGAAAAGGTCAGTCGCAGCCTGAATGAACCCATAAATATTAATACTGCCCCATTTCCTGGAATGTTCTTACAAGAAGAGTCATCTATACACTATCCTCCCTAATAATTTTTTTGTGTAAACAGGGGCAGTCCTACAACAGAACTGCCCCCCTTCTTGGGATGAGGAAAGAGGTGGTGCAGGGGAGAACCATATGGAATCCTGTTTCCACCCCAAGTTTAAATATAACTCAGAGTCAGTATAAAAGTGGCAGGTAACCACTCTACCCCTATCTTACACCACTTAAACCAACTAGACAGTAACTGAGCAAGTGGGCAATGAAATTTGGGCCCCATGACCCTATTTGTGTGTCTTTGTGTTGTTATTGTTTAGTCCCTAAGTTGCATCTGACTCTTGCGACCCCATGGACTATAGCCTGCCAGGCTCCTCTGTTCATGGGATTAACCAGGCAAGAATACTGGAGTAGGTAACTATTCCCTTCTCCAGGGGATCTTCCTGGCTCAGGGATTGAACCTGGGTCTTCTGCATCACAGGCGAATTCTTAACTACTGACTCAACAGGGAAGCCCTTTGGGTGTCTTTTGTGCTGTGCTGTGCTTAGTCACTCAGTCCTGTACGACTCTTTGTGACCCCATGGACTGTAAGCCCGCCAGGCTCCTCTGTCCATGGGGATTCTCCAGGCAAGAATACTGGAGTGGGTTGCCATGCCCTCCTCCAGGGGAGCTTCCCAATCCAGGGATCAAACCCGGATCTCCCGCATTGCAGGCGGATTCTTTACCATCAGAACCACAAGGGAAGCCCAAGAATACTGGAGTGAGTAGCCTATCTCTTCTCCAGGGGATCTTCCTAACCCAGGAATCGAACTGGGGTACATTAACACCTAAGGAGCCTTTAAAAAATACTGATGCCTGGGCCCCACTCCACACCAGCTGAATATATACATCAGGGAGTAGGCATCGCTACTGCTTAAAAGTTCCCCCAGGTGATTCTGATCCACAGTGTTGGTTGAGAGCAACTTACTTACACTGATCTGATTCAGTATAAACCAGAGACATATCCCAGGAATTGGGGACTGATAGACAGAGTGATTCTAGCCAAAAACGAACAAACTAACAAAAAAAAACAAAGGTTGCTTTCACAAAGCATTATGTGTTAATATCAGATCATGTAGAAACAGCCAAGAAACTGGGCTGGGAGTGGGGGGATTGGTGTCTTTTAGGAACCTCACATTTGGGAACCCATTCCCAGAGTAGTTACAAGGAAAACTGGGGCATGTGTGTGCACGTGCACATGCGCACACACACACTCATCCACACATACATACCATGTGACTGCAAGCAACTTAAAACAAAAAAATTTTAATTGAATTTCGGGGCCTGGGGAAGATCTGAACCTATAATTATTTCTTAGCAAACTGCTGAACACAGGGTTTCTCTCCTCTGGGACGAGATGAGACGGGTAGCATAATGAACCCTCTTTAATTAAAAAATAAAATGTTTAAGGATAATCATATTCTTCCAAGCTACATTATTTTTTTTTAAAGGAAAGGAAGGATGATGAGAAAATGCCCATTTTCAAATGCCCAGTGTTAGGCTGCCACAGATGGCCTCATTTCTCACTCAACCCTCTAGATTCAAAGTTAGGTCCTCAAGGGAGAACTCGAGTCTCTGCATTATTCCCAGGAGGAAGCTAACTTCTTCATCCCAGCTTTATTCCCAATTCTCTTAAAATCAACAGGCAGATTCAATGCCAAATTGATTCTAGCCAAGGAGAGCTGCAGGAGGGGAGCAGAAGTTGAGACACCAAAACAGAGACTCTTTGCCCAACAGCCCTCTGACCTAATTTGATGCGATTCTCCAGGAAAGAAGTGCACTTTTCCAGACTTATGGAAAAGGGGGTGGGGGAGGGTTGGGGGAGGTGCTAAGAAGGAGAGGGTGGGACAAATGGAGAGAGTAGCGTGGAAATATATACACTAACATGCGTAAAATAGACAGTATGGACAGTGGGAATTTGCTGTATGACTCAAGGAAACTCAAACCAGGGCTCTGTGACAACCTAGAGGGGTGGGATAGGGTGGGAGGTGGGAGGGAGGCTCAAGAGAGAGGTTACATATGTACACCTATGGCTGATCCAAATTGATGTATGGCAGAAACCAACACAATATTGCAATTACCCTTCAATCTGTTGCTAGTTGCTGTCGTCTGACTCTTTGCAACCCCATGGACTGCAGCACACCAGGCTTCCTTGTCCTTCACCATCTCCTGGAGTTTGCTCAAACTTATGTCCATTGAGTCGGTGATGCCATCCAACCATCTCATCCTCTGTTGTCCCCTTCTCTTCCGGCCTTCAATCTTTCCCAGAATCCTTCAATTAAAAATAAATGAATTAATTAATTTTAAAAAAGAAGTGCACTGTTCATGTTTTCCACCACAGAGTCCTTCCCCAGTTCCTTAGGAGAGAGATATTTGGAATGTGGATATACAGGCAGAGGCAGGGAAATAGCAGATCCTGGGACTATGGAAGGGGCTGAGGGAAAGGCGGAGGAAGGCGCATGCTCTAATTAACAGAAAATGCTTCTCTTCAGAAAAGGGAACAAAACAAAGATGTTCATAGAACTAGACGCCTGAGTTCCACCTCTCAATGGGATCTGAGTTTATTGGTGGCCTTGGGGTACAGTCAGTGATCAACCACCGGGATAAATATGAGACATCCAACTCAGGATGTTGTTTTTTAATTTTGTTACTTTCATTTTCTTTGAATCCTATTTTCTCTTCTACTACTTCTGGGTCCAACACCCCTAATGCTTTAATTTCTGCATTTAATGGAGATCTCTTTATTCGAGGTAATAAGTAATACACTGGAAAAACTAAATGAAAATTCTATTTTTCCAGAACTTTTCCTACCCCTTTTCCCTGAAGAAAAAGTAAAGGTATAAGGTTCAGATAGAAAAGAATCCATCTGCCAATGCAGGAGATGTGCCAATGCAGGTGGAGAAGATCCCCTGGAGAAGGGAATGGCAATCCACTCTAGTATTTTTGCCAAAGAATCCTATGAACAGGGGAGCCTGGTGGGCTACAGTCCATGGGGTTGCAAAAAGTTGGGCACGACTGAGAGACTAAGCACAACATGCACAGTACATAAAACAGCTAAAACCTATTACTGTTGCTGATTTCACATCAAAAATGACTGGTGACAGGATGTGTCTGTACTTCCAAGCGCAGCAGGTACAGTGGCTACTTGCACAGCTTCTTTAACCACTTAAAATACATTACAGCCCTTTTCCTAGGCAGTGCAAACTTTTATTCTCATAGCTAAAAGGGGAACATCCACACTTGAAACTACATGTAGACACACACACACTGCTGCACCAGAAGCATTCACGCCGTGGCTGAACGAAGTGCTAAAGAGCCTGGAAAGCTACCAGTGGGGAGGGACCTCTCAGTCAACAGCCTAGAGAGCTTTGCCCTGGCCAGGTCTGCACCTGCCCAGGGAGAATTTTGGTAATTTTAATAAAACCAAATTAAATCCTAAAGTAAGACCAGTTGGTGATTCAGTAGAAATGGCCCCAGACCATTATGGAGTGACTATAAAATAAAAATTATAGATGGATAAGAATAGGAGCAAAGCAAATAAAATCATGTTAATGGAAGAGAGAGGGACCACGGCAGAGAGGAGGAAAAACTGCCAAGTGTGGAGATGGGAGCTGTTGACAGGATTCTCCAGGTGAAGAAGCTTCTGAGATGCGAGCCTGAGAAGGACAGAGAAGAGAATTGGCACTGAGCTTGGGATTCATCCATTTGAGAGGAAAGGCTGGGCGGGGGTGAGGGGGAAGGCTTGAGGGAAAAAGCCTCCCAACCAAGCATGGAAGGGGCAGACGCGTGAGGTGATGGAGGAGGTGGAGGGATGTGGGGCGGGGAGGGGAGAAGGCCGCTGAGATCCCGGCTTTCAAGGACCTTCTCTTTACATCAGGGCGACAAGTTTGGCTATAAGACACTCTTCTGGGTACTTGATGTGCATGTTTTACTCTGTTCTCATGACATCTTGTGAGAAATAGTCTATTATTCAATTCAGATTTAGAAAGTGAAGTTCAAAGAGTTACATAACTTGCCCAAGGTCCAAAAGCTAGAATGATCAAGTCTAGGATTTGAACCCAGGCTGAAGCCCACTTCACCATACTCTTTCTAATGCTGTGACAGAGACTGACTTCAATGCCGGTGTTTCCCAGAGAGATGTGGTGGGTCTGGAAGGATGCTCAGCATTAGGCCATCCAACTGACTGCTGCTCATGCTAAATCCTGCCCTCCCTGGACTCCTTCCCTCACCTGAGAACTTCCGTGGGCAGGGCCTCTCTGGCTGAGGTTGGCCTCTCTCTCCCCACCCCCACCCCTTCACAAGAAGAAGACATCAAAGATCGCAGCAGGGCCATAAAGAGAGGGAGGGTGTTAGAAGGGAGCCACCCTGGACTCATAAATTGGGCGGGGGTGGGGGTGGAGACCCACCCATTTGTCAGGGACACTGCATCTCACTTTCCCCAAAAACTGAGATGTCAGCTTTTGCTTGAGGGCAGGGCACTTAAGCAAAGTGCAGATGGCTGCAGCGAGAGGCGGGGTGGGAATAGGGGTGATGACTGGAGTCATTCTGACATGGAAACGGTGCCACCTCTCCACCCCGACCTTGTGAGGCCAAGACACTTGGCGGGGGGGCGGGGGGGGTCATTTGAGACCTGAGTTGCAGTTTCAGTTCCACTGCCCCGTGGCTGTGAGGAACTTCTTCCTGTCTCCTCAGTCTCTTTACCTTGTTCTGGGGTTGATCTTCGCTGGCACCCCCCTTTACCTTGCTGAGAAGTTCACTGGAGACCACACAGTGGAGGCAACGTACAGAGCACAGCTGAGTTCCCTGTGCCACAACCAGGCTACACATGTTGAAGGACAGCTAGAGACCCCAAGAGTATCAGTGGTCTCCCAGTCACCACCTCCTTCTACCATCACAGTCGACCAGAACCTCCAAACTCTTGTTGGGTGGTGTCTGAAACTGCAAGTCATGCAAATTCAGTTAAAAAAAAAAAAAAAAATGCCTGTGTCTTAGAGCTAAGTGCAATCTCCTCCATTAGCCTAGGAGCGTCTCAAGGACAGAAATCAAGTCTTGTTCCCAGATAATTCTTTCACTAAATGGAGAGCTCTGCACACAACGGGGACTCTTGAAATGCAGTCAGCAACATCTACATGGATCAAGAAGTCCATGTTCTCCTAGGCACACTGGAGAATCACAATTAAAATTCTCCCTTCCTCCCAATCACATTCACCATAGAACTGCTTTTTTTTTCTGAATCACCGTAATTATCAACAAGCTTTTATTAAATATGGTGCTGTGCTTGTTGCTTGGCATGACAGATATCACAGGTCCTGCCACCAGGAGACATGATATAGACATCTAAAAATATACAGAGTGTTGGGAGAGCTTGAGTTCTGGGTTGCAAATGCCTGGGTTCAAAGCTCAGCTCTGCCTCTTTTCAGTCATGAAACACTGGACAAGTTCTGTAACTACTCTGTACCTTTTTCCTCATCTTTGAACAAAGAAGACAAAAGGCCCTACCACACAGGGTTGATGTGGTGAGTAAATTAGATGATGCGCACAGAGCACTTAGGATAGTATCTGACACATAGCAAGCATGCAACAAGGTAACCATGGGAACCAGTTTCTGAGCAGAAAAGTGGCCTGATTAGGGCCATGTTTTAGGAAGACAAATCTTGCAGCAGAGTTTAGGATTGTTACAAGGGAGAAAATTGTTTGCTTTTTACAGCAGATAAAGCTTTTACAGCAGATAAAGCAAAAAGGCAAGGACAGCCTGAATCAGAGCAGAAGGAAACAACAGCTCTTCTTACTCTTGGAGCCTTGACCTCCCAGAGAGACCAGGAGCAACCACTATTATTCAAAAGCTGATGTGAGAAGAAAAGGCCAAGGAAGTTGGTAAAGAAAAGTATGAAACCTGAAAAGTATGAATTCTGTTTATAAACTCATGAATTGATGTTACACTGGAAGTTTCTAGACAGCTTTCCAAATCACATATAGCTATATAGATACAGATATAGATACATTGATAGGTAACCCCTACCCCAACTCCCACTAACACAGAACTAGTTGGGATGGTAGCAAAAGAGATTATATTAGGCCTAAGATCTGGGTTCGATCCCCTGGAGAAGGGAATGGCTACCCACTCCAGTATTCTTGTTTGGAGAATCCCACAGACAGAGGAGCCTGGCAGGCTATAGTCCGTAGGGTCGCAAAAAGTTGGATATGACTGAGCGACTAACACTTTCACCTTCAGTTCAGTTCAGTCGCTCAGTTGTGTCCGACTCTTTGCAACCCCATGAATCGCAGCACACCAGGCCTCCCTGTCCATCACCAACTCCCAGAGTTCACCCAGACTCACGTCCACTGAGTCAGTGATGCCATCCAGCCACCTCATCCTCTGTCATCCCCTTCTCCTCCTGCCCCCAATCCCTCCCAGCATCAGGGTCTTTTCCAATGAGTCAACTCTTTGCAGGAGGTGGCCAAAGTACTGGAGTTTCAGCTTTAGCATCATTCCTTCCAAAGAACACCCAGGGCTGATCTCCTTCAGAATGGACTGGTTGGATCTCCTTGCAGTCCAGGGGACTCTCAAGAGTCTTCTCCAACACCACAGTTCAAAAGCATCAATTCTTCGGCGCTCAGCTTTCTTCACAGTCTAACTGTCGCATCCATACATGACCACTGGAAAAACCATAGCCTTGACTAGACAGACCTTTGTTGGCAAAGTAATGTCTTTGCTTTTCAATATGCTATCTAGTTTGGTCATAACTTTCCTTCCAAGGAGTAAGCGTCTTTTAATTTCATGGCTGCAATCACCATCTGCACTGATTTTGGAGCCCAAAAAAATAAAGTCTGACACTGTTTCCACTGTTTCCCCATCTATTTCCCATGAAGTGATGGGACCAGATGCCATGATCTTAGTTTTCTGAATGTTGAGCTTTAAGCCAACTTTTTCACTCTCCTCTTTCACCTTCATCAAGAGGCTTTTGAGTTCCTCTTCACTTTCTGCCATAAGGGTGGTGTCATCTGTATATCTGAGGTTATTGATATTTCTCCTGGCAATCTTGATTCCAGCTTGTGCTTCTTCCAGCCCAGCATTTCTCATGATGTACTCTGCATAGAAGTTAAATAAGCAGGGTGACAATATACAGCCTTGACATACTCCTTTTCCTATTTGGAACCAGTCTGTTGTTCCATGTCCAGTTCTAACTTCAAGATAAAATAAATGACAGACATGGAATAGTTCAGTGGGCTTCTGCTGCTCTGCCATCTTTGAGCACCAGTCATCTAGCCTCATGTTGACAGTACGGCCCACAGGTGGGGGCCTGGAGAGAGTAGCCTCTGGAGTTTCCTTCTAAACCAGACTGCTTAGAACATTCAATATTTCATCAACAAAATATTATCAGGTTGGCATATCTTTCCCAGTTTTCTTAATATTTTCTTATCCTTGCAGTTAGATTTAGGTTTTTTTAGACCTCATTTCTTTCTATTTTTTTTAGATCATGCTGTGTGGCATGTGGGACCTTATTTCCTCACTCAGGAACTGAACCCATGCCCCCTGCATTGGGAGTATAGCATCTTAATCATTGGACCACCAGGGAAATCCCCTCTACCTCACTTCTTTTGGGGCCCATGCCAAGACCATCTTATCCTCAACCATTCATAAGACTTCATAGGAAAATCTGTATTCCCCACCCTGGGAATTCTTCAGAAAGGACTCTCTCCTTTCTTTCCTTGTTGGACACAGATTTTCAGCCCCCTCATAATGGCCACTAGACTTTAGTCAGATACCACATGTGTCTCTGTCGCTAACGAGTTCTATACCCTTGAGGAAATCACATTAACTGCTCTGTACCTTGGTTTCCTCCTCTGTCAAACGAAGGTTAGAATTCCGTTACACAAAGCTATTGTATGATTATAAATGAAAGCACTTTGAAACTGTAAAATGCTATTAATATTTAAATGTTTATTATTACTACAATATTTACCCATTACAAGACAGAAAAAAGAGGGAGCTGGCAGGGACTCTGACCCCAACCCTATTTTTTTTTAATTAATCAATTTTATCTTTGGCTGTACTGGGTCTTCACTGCTTTTGCACGAGCTTCTCATTGCAGAGGCTTCTCTTGCTGTGGAGCACAGGCTCCAGGCATGCAGGCTTCAGCAGTTGTGACCCACAGACTCAGCACTCCACAGCATGTGGAATCTTCCCAGAGCAGAGACTGAACCCGTGTCCCCTGCATTGGCACGCGAGTTCTTAATCACTGCACCACCAAGGAGGGCCTTCTATTTTTTTTTAATTAAGTTTTATTTTTGGTTGTGCTGGGTGTTTGTTCCTGGGCAGGCTTTTCTCTAGGTGCAGTGAGCGTGCCCTACTCTTTAGCTGCAGTGTGAGGGTTTCTCATTGCTGTGGCTTCTCTTGGGGAGCACAGCCTCTAGAGCACAGAATCCAGTAGTTGAGGCACATGGGCTTCAG
Organism: Bubalus kerabau; assembly: GCF_029407905.1. Taxonomy (NCBI): domain Eukaryota; kingdom Metazoa; phylum Chordata; class Mammalia; order Artiodactyla; family Bovidae; genus Bubalus; species Bubalus kerabau. The sequence continues at coordinate 96,283,247 of NC_073624.1, read as the reverse complement.
TAGTTGAGGCTCTCAGGCTCTAGAGCACAGGCTCTATAGTTGTGGTGCATGGGCTTAGTTGCTGCATGGCATGTGGGATCTTCCCGGATCAGGGATCAAACCCGTGTCTCCTACATTGGCAGGCAGATTCTTTACTACTGAGCCACCAGGGAAGCCCGCCAACCTTATTTTTTTTAATTTTATTTATTTTGGCTGTGCTGGGTCTTCGTTGCTGTGTGGGCTCTTTCCAGCTGCCTTGATAGGCGGCTTCTCTCTAGTTGGAGTATGCAGGCTTCCCATTGCAATGGCTTCTCTTGTGGGGGCACAGAGGCCCGTGCTGGCTTCAGTAGCTGCAGCTCCCAGGCTCTGGAGCACGGGCCCAATAATTGTGTCACATGGGCTTAGTTGTTCCGAGTCACGTAGGATCTTCCCGGATCAGGGATCAAACCTCTTGCATTGGCAGGCATATTCTTTACCACTGAGCCAGGGAAGCCCCATCCCAACCCTCTTTAGACTTGCACATTTTGTCATTTTTCTAAATCAAACTGCCTTTTTTAAATCCTCAGAAAACTGGAACACTGATGTTTTCCAAGAGGGTAACACCTATGCGACTGGTAGACCGGGCTAAAGCAAGTATTGTGTCATCTAAGAACAGAGATTTAGGGATCTTTTGTGCACCAGTATGTTTGGAGGATCACAGGGCTTCCCTGGTGGCTCAGTGGGAAAGAATCTGCCTGCCAATGCAGGTGTCGTAGGTTTGATCCCTGGGTCAGAAAGACCCCCTGGAGTACAGCATGGCAACCCACTCCAGTATTCTTACCTGGAGAAGCCCATGGACAGAGGAGCCTGGTGTGCTACAGTCCATGGGGTCGCACAGAGTGGGACACGACCAAGTGGCTGACCACCACCACACGCATCTGTATGTGAGCTTCTGCCATTGTCACTTCCTAGCTGGTTTGAGAGGACTTTTAGCCTCCACACTCTGTGCAGGAGGCTGGGACAGGAGCTATATCTGGGATATGAGGGAGTGTAAACTCTGCCCCAGGATGTGCAAATGAGGCCTAGAGAGAGTAGATCAGAGATCCGGGCGCCGTGCTTTCTCCCCCAGTTGTAGTTACAGTAGGATTGGCAGATGTGGGCTAAGGAGAGAGGGGGAAGGAGTAGAGCTTCCAGGAGCCCTCAGGGCAGTGACTGTGTTGAACTACGTGTGTTTAGAGTCAGGCTGATGGTTGTCTGGCTTCCCCAAGGAGTAAACAATAATAACCCTGATCATCTTCAACATCAGGAAACGATCATTAGTGTCCAGCTCCTTTTCTCCCTTCCTCAAGAGTAAGGGTCCAAGCTGCTCCCATTTTGTAGACAGAAAACTGACTCATTGTGAGCTGGGGAGAGGTACCAGGTTTGGAGAAAAGTTTCAGGTGTTTCTAGTTGTTATTTTGTCCAGAGGCACAGGTTTAGCCCCATAAAGATCTCTATCCAGCCAGGGTGGATGCCTGTCTGAATTTTGGCAATGGCAACAATGGGAGGAGGCGGAGCAGCACGTGGGCCCTGTCATGAGAGGGCACAGGGCAGAGTGGAGCAGCTCGGCATCCCCAAGGGGGTGACACTCGGTGGATTGGAAACTTCTCCTGTTTGGAAAGCTTCAAGACTCTGCATTCCCAGCGACTTCTTTCTCCACAATTTTCTTGCAACCAATGACAAAGTACCAAGTCTTTCCTCTTGGTAAGGAGTCTCATGAAATCTAAAAGGAAAGAAAGAAGGAACCTCAGGACAGCACACTTCTCCCTTTTCCCCCAAATTAGGGAGAGGGACAGAAGGGAAGCACCTCATTCAAAGCAAGCCTGTTTACCAGCTGCCAGCCCAGACACACCCCCAACAAAATGCCATGGAGAACGATGTCGTGACTCATGGCTTGGCAAGTACCGAGATCATGCCCCGGGCTCCCAGATACCACACTGGCTCCTCCAGGTCGCTCTGGCTGGATCTCCTCCTCCTCCTTTTCCCCAGAAGCATTCCTCATCTTGCCGTCTCTTCCCAGCCCCTCCTCTCCTCAAATCATTCTCTGCAGTGAGAGGTGGGGGTGGACAAGCAGAGGTAGAACTGGGATTCGAGTTAGGGTTAATTTCAGGATCAGGATTAAGGATGGGATTAGGAATGGAGTTAGGGGCTTCCTTGGTGGCTCAGACGGTGAAAGAATCTGCCTGCAATGCAGGACACCTGGGTTCGATCCTTCAGTCGGGAAGATCCCCTGGAGAAGGGAATGGCTACCCACTCCAGTATTCTTGCTTGGAGAATCCCATAGACAGAGGAACCTGGTGGGTTACAGGCCATGGGGTTGCAAAGAGTCAGACATGACTCAGTGAGTAACACTAGGGATGGAGCTACTTTGAAACTGGGTTTAGTCAGTGGACTTTTGTCGGTAGAGACAACAAAACTCTACTAACTTATATGCATTAATGTCTTGGGGTAGCAGAGGGTTAGATGTCTTGGCCAGAGGTCCACGTTCTTTTTTCTTTCTTCTTTTTTTGGCCACACAGCATGCGGCATCTTAGTTCCCTGACTAGAGATAGAACCTGTGCCCCTGCATCGTAAGGGTGGAATCTGAACTGCTGGGCAGCTGGGGAAGTCTCAAGGTCTGCTTTCTTTGAGATCAGACTAGAAGAGTTAGAATCTGGTTTAGAAGGAAGGAAATGTCAACACTTAAACAAAAATGTACTCAAGAATCACTTCCTAGGAATCTGAGCAAATGTTTCTGGGAATCAACTTCATCCCTAAGGATTGTAGGTACCATAAAACCACTACATCCGTTCTCCAGGCACTGGGCAATATTCTGTGACTTCACCTTGATCTCAAACTTACAACTTTCTAGTACACCCAAGAGTCTTTCTTGGATTTCTTCTCCTAATCCCCTCCTGCTGCCGCTGCTGCTAAGTCACTTTAGTTGTGTCCGACTCTGTGTGACCCCATAGATGGCAGCCCACCAGGCTCCTCTGTCCCTGGGATTCTCCAGGCAAGAATACTGGAATGGGTTGCCATTTCCTTCTCCAATGCATGCATGTATGCTAAGTTGCTTCAGTCATGTCCGACTCTGTGTGACCCTATGGACAACAGCATTCTCTAGGCAAGAATACTGGAGTGGGTTGCCATTTCCTTCTCCTAATCCCCTCCTAGTCTTATCCAAAGAATTGTTCCACTGTCCCATAGTCTCCAAAGCACCAGGGCCCTGACATTTGGGTACCTCGGGCACTGTCTTGGCAGTGAGGCACAAAGCATGCTGGGGCTTCCCAGACTGAGACATCTGTCAGCAACCTCAGGAGGCTCCCCTTGGGCGAAGGACAAGACGCATTGCAAGTTCTAAGCTCAGTTTTCAAAGACAGGAAGAAAATAAAGTAGGAACAACTAGTGGGCAGTAGCAGGGCACGGAACAGGAGGCTTCCCAGGGGCTCCTCCAGGAGAATTTGGTCCATAAACTGATGCGATGCCACTGGGTTGGATCGCTAGAAACCTACACACACGAATACACACCAGCACCTTTTTACATTGCTCAACCCAGAAAGATGAACTAGCAAGCAGCCCACCAGTGCTACGCAAGCAAAATCTCTTCCATTTCATAGGGGCCTGAATTTGTCTTCTTTCTCTCCAAACTCTCCTCCCACATCTGGCCCCTTAGGTGCTTGGAGATCCTCCCGCAGAGGGACGAGAGGGTTCGAGGCTGGCACAAACCCCACCTCAGCCCTGCCCTCCCCATGAGCAGCAGCAAGACGGTGATTAGCTGCTCTCCCCAAGGCTCCAAGGTAAGGGAATTTTTTTCTTTCAAACATGTCACATCTGGCACATCTGCTTTCCTAGCAATGATGCATCCCAAGGGGTATAATCAACAGTTGGGGCGGGGCTGGGAGGCAGGTCTGTACTGACAGAAGCCTGAGCTAGAGATGCCAAGAGCAAAACATAAGAACAGCCACTACCCCCACTCCCATTCTACCGCGGGGGCTGAAGATGAGTCCTATCCCTGTGCATCTTCCTGCCTTACAGCCAGGTGCCCTCCTCACAGGACAGATCTATTTTAGGACACAGAGATCACGCATAGAGCACTTTGCTTTGGAAAATTATATAATCTTTTCTCCTGTCCACTCCTAAACTCTCCTATTGGAATAGGAAGGGAAGTGGAAGAGAACTGGTCATCCATCCCCCTGCCACAAGTTCAGAAGCCCTGGTAGTGGCTCCCACTCTTCCTCCCCTACTCCTAGTAGCCACCTTCATCTCTTCTCTGCCCACCCTAACTCCTTATTCTTTCTAAGCCCAATTCCTCACTGCAGGGAAAATCTCCCTCCCCATCCAGGATGTAGTGTTTCAAGGGGCTACCTAAATGCCTCCTAGCAACAATTGGATGAAACACCATCAGCACTTTTATCCTTCTGCCCATTGGAACAGCCCTCTCCTCCACCCCCCACTTCCCTATGACTTCTTCACTTAAGACACTGCCTGTCAACTTGGCAATCTGCTACCTTCCCTGCAAATGTCTCCCTTTCTACCTTCAAGGTCATTTTTTTCTTTCTTCAAAGACATGGTCCTTTCCTTTCTTTCTGGTCCTAATCCACCTCTCCCAAACAGTCCCCCACAGTCTCTCCTGAAGGAAGTCCTCTGTCAGTAAGTCAGCCATTTTGCTTCTAATGGTGTCTCTCCATCCTCCATCACTACCTAGACCTCACCCTCATCTTACTATGTCTGCGTGTTTGTCATTATCCTGGGTATCACAGTGTTCCCATCACACCTAGAGTCTCCCTCTTGTGCCCTGTATACGCCAGTTTCTTGATGCAGTAAAGGAAGGTAACTGAGCAAGAGAAAGGCATAGGGTCTAATACCTACTCTGCTCACACAAAAAGACATAACCAACATATATACACGTACACACATGCATACAAATACACATACATACACCAAGTCATCCCAAAGATGACTGAGCTTGTCAGGTATAAATCATGTTTGGGTTTCAAATGCAACAGTAATTACACAGTATCTTAACTATCTGTGCGAACTGTCAGAGAAAATATATTGGCAATTCAGGGGAAAGAGGAGGGGAGGTTTGGGGCATCCATTGAACACCACCCTCTCCTTCTCTGAAGTCATCTGGAGATAGGACAGCACAGAATGGCAGAGACGTGCTGGGGCCAGTCCCAGCGCTTCAGAGCCTAATGATTTTTTGGGTGAGTTGTGCTGTCACAAGCTCCCAGGGAGGAGGGGACAATTCAAGATGAATTGTAGGCATCCCCAGTCTCTGAAGGTATTGCAAGCAGCAGCAGGAAGGATTTAGGCTAAATTTTCTGAAGACAGTCTGACAAAACAGTGGCCCCAGAAAGACTGAGTCCTTCCTCTGTGAGTTTGGGGATCATCTGAACCCTTGGCATCCAGGCAGAACTAGATCCAGACTATTCCAGAAGGGGAGTGATATTTAGAACATTCAATTTTATCTTTTTTAAAGGAATGAATTGGTTTAAACATTTATTTATTTATTTTGGGCAGTGACGGGTCCTCATAGCTATGCACGGGCTTCTCTTGAGTTGTGGCAAGTAGGGACTACTCTTGGTTGCAGTGCATGGGCTTCTCGTTGCAGTGCTTTCCCATGTTGCAGAGCAGAGGCTCCAGACATGCGGGCTCAGTAGTTGTGGCTCACAGGCTCTTGAGCACAGGCTCAGTAGTTGTGGCGTACGGGCTTAGGTGCTCTGCAGCGTGTGGGATCTTCCTGAATCAGGGATCAAACCTGTGTCTCCTGCATCAGCAGGCAGATTCTTCACCACTGAGCTACCAGGGAAGCCCCCTAGAACACTCATTTTAAATGTAAAACATATTCATATATGTAGGAAGTCTCCGTGTCTGAGATTAGGATTACATTACTTCTTCTTAGTTGTAGCTACAATTTGGGGCACTCCTCCCCCAATTATTTTCTCTGCGAACACTCCTCCCTGCCCCAGACTGACATTTGCTTGGGCTCCTCTTTTCCTAGAAGCACTGCTTACCTGTGTCCAGCCTACATTTCATACCCATCTTCCTGCCAGTGGTCTTAGGGATAGCAGACTGATAAGTTTCAGAAGGAGAAAATGTATGTAGGGACAGTGCAGGGAGTGGGACATGAGAGATGGGAACCAGACTGAGGAGGGAGAGGCAGATTGGGGGCAGGAGTGCAGGCCTAGTGTTGAAAAGCTCATTGCTGCAGGGCAGAGGGGGTGACAGGGGCAGGCGGAGAATGAAAGAAGCAGATTTCTCGTGGCTCCTCTAGCCCACCTCTTGCCTTTGGACAGACTTCACACACACACAATTGGTTCCCCACCAACGTCAAGCCAGGGAACTGTGTCATCTAAAGCTGAGAAAAGAATACTGTATCAGGAGCTGGTTTATGAACATTTCTACTGTGAGTGTGTGTAGGTGTTCCGGTGACTTTGTGGGCAAGAGGAGAAGGAAGCTGCTTGGACAAAAGGCTGTCATATATGGCAGCAGAGGGCAGGGCCTTCTTCATCAGAGATGTAGGAAATGCCGATGGAATGTGTCTTCCCAGAATGATTCTGGATAGTCTATTTTTATATGTTCCCAGATCTTCTTGACCTAACCAACTAATAAAACAACACACATACACACACACACACAAGTACATTGTATTATTACAAACTTGTATAAATAGTAACCCCCAATTCCCTAGTTGGCATCTGGATGAATCCCATTTGGTTCAACACCCCAGCTGTCCCTCTAGGCCACAAGTTTCTCTGTCAAAGGAATAAGATCCTCTCCATTTTTCTCACCTGGGGACTTCAAGTTCACAAGCCCTATTTTAGTCTTGGTCTTACTATCAGTATCTCATTGCCCTAGAGTGGACATTTTAACTATACTGTAAATGACCACTCTATTTAAGGAACAAAAGTAGTATGACAGTCACACGAGCCACAGATTCAGGACAGACCCTAATGGCCAGAACAGCTTTCACACTTCCTCGGTAGGGTTATTCATATGCTGCAGGCAGGCAACTAGAGAAGAGAGAAGGGATTGCTTTTTTAGTTTGTGGAAGAGAGCTCTCCAACCCAGCCCATTCTCCAAATTCCTAGATTCCTAAAGATTCAGCATTCCTGAACTCCAAACACTGGAGTTTGCAGTGCTGAGATCTCCTGACCTGTCCCCGCAGAGCCGTGAAATTCAGTTATAAGGCAAACAAGGCCATGTTTGTCCCATAAAACCACCATGTGCGAGCTAATTAAATGACACCATAAAACAGAGAGATAAACGCAGGCGGCAGGGAGCTCGCCTAGAGATGAAGATAGGATCCGATGTGTGGCTGAGATAAAAACAGGCAGGAGAAGAGCTGTGAGTGAATATCCCCAACCCCAACCTCAAGATTCTTCAGGAGCTTCCATGCACAAGTGAGGGGCGAGGGAAAGGAGGGTTTGAAGATAGAGAAAAATTACACGAGGCCTAAACGGAAAGATGCTAGCAAAGGATGTAAAGTGGGCTACACAGATGTGGACCTCCCCATCCTGATACCGTCACTCATGGAGACTCTTACATATTATAGTTAAACGGATTTGCATATATACATGAAGTCATATGTAGAGATACAGATACACATAAGGAGTTTCATAAAAACACCTTCTACACAAGATAATTCTCCATTTCACCCCCAAAGTGAGTTAAGCATCTTCCACTGCAATGCAGGGATGTGTAAGTCATGACCGCAGGGATGTGTAAGTCATGACCACAGGGATTTCCTCCAGCCCTAAAAGAGTCTTTGACTTTGTGATCTCTGAGCACACTGAGAAAGAACATTTTAAAGTGACATATGATCACTGCTTCCCCTAAATAGTAACCCATTGAGAATGTCACAGAAATGATGGGTACCTAGAGAAAAAAAAACTCACGTTTGTATCTGGTCACATGGCCTCGAGTTCTGCTGTTTGCAACAGCAGAATGGATGAGGGCTATCACTGGGCAAGGTGCCTGTCCCAGAGGAATACCGTGGCAGGTGAGGTTCAGGAACTCACAGAATTCTGGAAATAAGCTTCAAATTTAGCTTCCTTCATAGATCTTCTTAGACAAGTAAGAGTGAGTCTCAGGAACTTCTTCCTCCCTTCTTCCAGGCCTCACTGCTCCATCCAGGCTCACATCTCATCCAGAGAAGTTCAACTAAAAGTTCAATTCCTCATGCCTGTGCCCTTTCCCAAAGATATTCCCATTAGAAGGAAAAATTGGAAGTGAGGGAGATACCAGATCAGTAAGACAAACTCAGGGATAAGGGCCTTCTATACACCAAGCACAACTGGAGAAGCAAAAATGAATGACCCTGAAGAAGTAAAATTGTCACTATTTGCAGATGACCCGATACATATATTGTTGCTGTTCAGTTGCTAAGTCATGTCTGACACTTAGCAACGCTGTGGACTGCAATATGTAGGCTTTCCTGCCCTTCACTATCTCCCTGAGCCTGCTCAAACTCATGTCCATTGAGTGGGTGATGCCACCCAATCATCTCATCCTCTGTCACCCCTTTCTCCTGCCTTCAATCTTTCCCAGCATTAGAGTTTTTTCCAGTGAGTTGACAATTCACATCAGGTGGCCCAAGTCTTGGAGCTTCAACTTCAGCATCAGTCCTTCCAATTGATATTGTATGTAGATAACCCTAACATTTCCACCAAAAAACTATTAGAACTAATAAGTGAATTCAGTAAAGTTACAAGGCCGATATATAGAAATCTATTGCTTTTCTATACACTAATAGTGAGCTATCAAAAACAGAAAGCAAGAAAACAATCTCAATTAAAATTGTTTAAAATTGCATTAAAAATGAGTAAAACACCTAGGAATACACTTAACCAAGGAGGTGAAAGACCTATACTCTGAAAATTATAAAACAGTGATGAAGGAAATTGAAACTGATACCAAGAAACAGAAAGATATCCCATATTTTTGGATTGGAAGAATTAATATTGTTAAACTCTTCACACTATCCAAAGCAATCTACAGACTTAATACAATCCTTATCAAAACACCCATGACATTTTTCATAGAACAAATAACCCTAAAATGTATATGATAATCTAAAAGAGTGGATGCATGTATATGTATAACTGATTCACTTTGCTACACACCTAAAACTAACACAACATTGTAAGTCAACCATACTCTAATAAAACTTTTTTTAAAAAATCATGGAACCACAAAAAGACCAAAATCTCAAAGCAATTTTGAGGGAAAAGAACAGCTGGATGGATCATGCTCTCTGACTTCAGACTATACTACAAAGCTACAGTAATTAAAACAGCATAATTCTAGCTCAAAAATGGAGAAGGCAATAGCAACCCACTCCAGTACTCTTGTCTGGAAAATGTCATGGACGGAGGAGCCTGGTGGGCTGCAGTCCATGGGGTCGCTAAGAGTGGGACACGACTGAGTGACTTCACTTTCACTTTTCACTTCCATGCATTGGAGAAGGAAATGGCAACCCACTCCACTGTTCTTGCCTGGAGAATCCCAGGGACGGCGGAGCCTGGTGAGCTGCTGTCTCTGGGGTGGCACAGAGTTGGACTGAAGCGACTTAGCAGCAACTCAAAAATACATATATGGATCAATGGAAGAGAATAGAGAGTCCAGAAATAAGCCCATGCACCCATGGTCAATCAATCTACAGCAAAGGAGGCAAGAATAGACAATGGAAAAAAGACAGTCTCTTCAATAAGTGATGCTGAGAAAACTGGAGAGCTACATGTAAAAGAATGAGATTAGAACATGTCCTCATATCATATACAAAAATGAACTTAAATGGATTAAAGATCTAAATGTAAGACCAGAAGCCATAAAACTTCTAGATGAGAAGATAGGCAGAATGTTCTTTGGCATAAATCATAGCAATATTTTTCAGATGTCTCCTATGGCAAAAGAAAGAAAAGAAAAAATAAACAAATGGGACCTACTTAAAAGGTTTTGTAGAGCAAAGGAAACCATCAACAAAATGAAAAGGCAATCTACTTAATGGGAGTTCTTTTGCAAATGATGTGACCGGTAAGGAGTTAATACCCAAAATATAGAAGAAGCTCATACAACCCAATATCAAAAATAAAAAAAACCTGATTGAAAAACAGGCAGAAGACCTGAAAAGACATTTGCCAAAGAAGACATACAGATGGCTAAAAAGCACATGAAAAGATGCTCAACATTACTAACCATTAAAGAAATGGAAATTAAAACCACAATGTTACCTCAACCTATCACCTGTAGGAATGGCTATCATCAAAAATTCTACAAATAACAAATGTTGGCAAGGGTATAGAAAAAGAGAAACCTGTACACTGTTGGTGGAAATGCAAATTGATGCCACCACTGTGGAAAACAGTATAGAGGTTCTTGAAAAAAAATAAAAATAGAACCACCATACGATCCAGAAATTCCACTCCTGGGTATATATCTGAAAAAAACAAAAGACTAATTCAAAAAGGTACATGCACCCCAATGTTCATAGCAGCATTATTTACAATAGCCAAGTTATGGAAGCAACCCAAGTGTTCATCAACACATGAATGGATAAAGAAGATGTAGCATATACATACAATGGAATATTATTCAACTAAAAAAAATGAAATTCTGCCATTTGCAACAATGTGGATGGACTTAGTATTCTATTTAGTGAAAGAAGTCAGAGAAAGACAAATGATGTACAAATCACTTATATATGGAATCTAAAAATAAAATGAATGTATGTAACATAACAGAAACAGACCCACAGATACAGAAAACAAACTAGTGGTTACCAGTGGGGAGATGGAAGAGGGAGGGACAAGATAGGGGTATGGAATTCAGATGTACAAATTACTATGTATAAAATAGATAAACGACCAGGATAAATTGTACAACACAGGGTAATATAGCCTTTATTTGGTAATAACTTTAAATGGAGTATAATCTATAAAAATATTGATTCATTATGCCATAAATCTGAAACTAATATAATATTGTAAATCAACTATACTCTAATAAAAAAAAAGACCCTGATCCTGGTCTTGAAGCATACACCTCTCCTTGGGCAAGGCTATCTTTGTCAGCGATCCAAAAGGAGTCCCATATTCCAAAACGCTAGCCTCAACTTTCACCATTCTCTACTGAGTTCTTTTTTGTGCTGAATGTGCAGAAAACTGGAGCCCTGAATCACTGGCAGTTGAGGAGATGGTCTCCCTGGACACTTAGGTTCCTTTCCTGGCTCCACCCTGTCTCCCTGGGCAGTTCTGGACAAGTCATGGACTCAGTTTCTCTGCTTGGAAAGCGGGGGAGGCTCCCACTGACTAGTTCTCAACTTCACAGAGCAGCTTGGTGATTAATGGGTTAATGTCCGTGGGAGGCTTTGAGCTCTTGGGATGAAAGACACCCTAAAGCCCTGACTCTATTGGAAACTGCCCAGCCAGCAAGATACCCTGAAACCAGAAAGGGGGCCTTTGATCATATATTAAGGGTTGTCTTTGGAAGAATGAACTAGAGGGGATGAGTTAAAACAGCAGCAGAAATTAAAGTAGCATGAAAAAAAGAGGACTTTCTGGCTCCTGGGTGGAGTACCTTGCCCTGGAGTTGTTTTCAGATTTTTCACTTGCCTATAGAGGGGGGTGGTCTGAATCATTTCTGGAAGCTTTTTTTGGACATCCTATAGCCCACTCCATGTTAGCTCGTCTCTGACAGATATTTAATATTTAAGGTTAAATATTTAACCTTAATGTCTCCCTCCATTCCACATATGAAACTAGCCACCTCTCCCACTGCACAAGTTGGTAACAAGCATAAATAAGAATGGTCCACTTACTTTAAAAATTGTTTTAATCATTTTAAAAAGTTAAACGGGGACTTCCCTGGTGGTCCAGAGGCTAAGACTCTGTGTTCCCAATACAGGGGGCATGGGTTCTATCTATGATCAGGGAACTAGCTCCCACATGCTTTAACTAAGAGTTCACATGCTGTAACTAAAGATCCTGCATGCTGCATTGAAGATCAAAGATTCTGAGTGTTACAACTAAGGCCTGGCATAGCCAGAAAAATAAATAAATACCTTTTTAAAAAGTTAACTGTATAGAAGAATTTTGCTATAGAATTTATCCAAAATCTCAAAATACTCATTATCAGGATAAAGCATAAACATTGAGATTTCAAGCTTGGTTATGGGGTCAGGCTTAAGTTTAAACACTGGCATTGCCATTTGCCAGTTATACAACTCTGAGCATCAGTTTAATCAACTGTAAAATAGCAATAATAAAAATTCTAACTTCGTATGATATTGTAAGGATTAAACTGGAAAATTCTGAGACTACTAAGAGTTGACAAGGATGGTAGAACAACAGGAACTCTCAGATAACTCTTTTTAGAGTGAAAATTGGTACAAATACTTTGGGAAACAATTTGGCATTACTGAGTAAACTTGAATATTCACATATCCTCTAACCCAGAAATCCCACAACGAGGTATAGACCCTCCAAAACATGGGCACATTTGTACTAGGATACATGTTTAAGTCTGTCCAAAGCAGCATTGTTTTCAATTGATTAAAAACTGGAAAGGATGCAGAGCTCTGTCAACAGTAGAATGGACTAAATATCAGCTATTCACACACAATGAAATATGTATGGCAATAACAATAAACTACAGCTAAAAGCATATTCAAAAGCAGAGACATTACTTTGCCAACAAAGGTCTGTCTAGTCAAGGCTATGGTTTTTCCAGTGGTCATGTATGGATGTGAGAGTTGGACTGTGAAGAAGGCTGAGCGCCGAAGAATTGATGCTTTTGAACTGTGGTGTTGGAGAAGACTCTTGAGAGTCCCTTGGACTGCAAGGAGATTCAACCAGTCCATTCTGAAGGAGATCAGCGCTGGGATTTCTTTGGAGGGAATGATGCTGAAGCTGAAACTCCAGTACTTTTGGCCACCTCATGCGAAGAGTTGACTCATTGGAAAAGGCTCTGATGCTGGGAGGGCTTGGGGGCAGGAGGAGAAGGGGACAACAGAGGATGAGATGGCTGGATGGCATCACTGACTCGATGGACATGAGTCTGGGTGAACTCCGGGAGTTGGTCATGGATAGGGAGGCCTGGTGTGCTGCGATTCATGATTTGCAAAGAGTCGGACACAACTGAGCGACTGAACTGAACTGAACAGCTAAAAGCAATGATGTGAATGACTCTCACGTATAATATGCTGAGTAGAAAATGTAAGACGAAAGAACACTCACAGTGTGAGTGTATTTATATAAAATTCAAATGGGACAAAACTTTGTTGTTTGAATATATGTTGTTATATAGTAGCTAAATTGTGTCCTCCTCCTTGGACTGTAGCCTGCTGGGCTCCTCTGTCTACGGGATTCCCCAGGCAAGAATACTAGAGTGGGTTGCCATTTCCTTCTCCAGGAGATCTACCTGACCCAAGGATAGAACCTTCATCTCCTGCATTGACAGGTGGATTCTTCACCACTGAGCCACGTGGGAAGCCCCTTAAGGACACATACATTGGTACTAAAACCATTATGAAAAGCCAGAAAGCTATTATTACTAAATACAGGATAGTTACCTTTGGGAAAGGGAAGTGAATGTGATCAGAAAGGGGGCTTCTAGGGTGGTGGCAAAGCTCTTTCTTTTCATGAGTATTGGCTCCATGACTGTTTCTAGGTGCCACAGTATGCATTAAAATACACATATGCTCTTTATACACTTTAATGAATATGTGTCATATTTTACAATTTAAACATAAAAAAGATTTAATTAGATTACATATGTAGAGTGATTAATAAAACGTGTAGTGAATACTAAGCTCTCAGTGAATGTTAACTATTATACCCATTATTTATCCACCACTAGTTCAGAAATTGTCTGTACTCTTTCCCCCATTAAGCGTGGTAGATATGTGGGTTTGTGTTAATCACATTTAGTTGCCTACTATGTGCTGGGCTTCCCTGGTGGCTCAGTAGTGCAGGAGATGCAGGGTTCTATCCCTGGGTCAGAGGAGCCCGGCCAGCTGCAGTCCCGTGTGTGTGTGTGTGTGTGTGTGCTCAGAAGCTTCAGTTGTGTCCGACTCTTTATGACTCTATGGACTGTAGCTCACCAGGCTCTTCCGTCCATGGGATTTTCCAGGCAAGAAGACGAGAGGGTTGCCATGCCCTCCTCCAGGGGATCTTCCCGACCCAGGGATTGAACCCACGTCTCTTATGTCTCCTGCACTGGCAGACGGGTTCTTTACCACTAGTGCCACCTGGGAAGCCTGGCTACGGTCCACAGGGTTGCAGAGTTGGACGGGACTGAATGACTGAGCACGGACATGCACACGCACGCACGCACGCACGCTATGTGCTGCACACTGTATGAAGGAAAGATGAACCAGAGAGCATTCCCATCCAAGATGCTCACTGCACTGATCTGACTGCACCCAGACAGCTCCTGCTTCCCAGACTAGCAACTTCTCTTTCCAGCTACCTGGGTCAAATGTCAACTTCTCAACGATGATGAAATCACAAACCGGCATTTGTGTCTAGAAAGAAATCTCCACTTCAAACCACCCCTCCTGCATCCTTACCAATTGTATTACTGCCCCAGACAGTGGGTATCCACTCACCCCGCTACACACACACCAGATGCAGTCATCATCCCATCTGCCACACCCTCCACTGTGGCAGAGAAAAAAAAGAGCCATGACCAAAAAAATCTCCCCAGTGTCTGCACTAGCCTCCTCCTCATGGCTTCCCACCCCAACCCCACCACCCCAGCTTCAGGGCACAAAATACATTATGACCCGGGGCCTTCGTTTACATGTAACAAACAGAGGTCAATTTATTTCTAAATCACTTTTTTTACGGCTCTATTGAACTATTTGCCACATTATTTATACGTTAATGGGCCAGGCCCCTCTGGGAAGCTCCCCATCTAATAAATAACGTGCCAAATCATTAAGCAAGGTGATAAAATCAAAACCATTTAAAAATACATCAACCTGCGTTCCCTTCCAGTGAAATAAGCTCCAGGGGACCAGAGAAGGGACGGGGGAGGGGAACCATCTTCTATTACTGAGTTTGGTCAGGTGTAGGGTTTTTTTTTTTCCTCCTCTGGGCTGGAGATAAAAATCAGAGCTGAGAAATCTAGATAACCTGGCCGCTTACCCATATCCCTAGCAGCTAAGAGTGAGAGGAAGCGGAGAGGTATTCACTAGGGATGGCTTCCCGCCAGAGGAAGAAGGGGCATCAGATTCTACCTCCCACCTGCCCTGTAGTCTATTGGAGGTAGACAGAGGAGCCCAGCTGGGCAAAAGAAGTTACATCTTCTGTCTGGGAACTAGGAGTTAAAAAGAAAATCCACCGAAGCCCTTTGCCTTTCTACCTGTTTCCCATCACTATAATTCTCTCTTATGAATCTCTGTATTTACAATTAATCTGAGTCACAGAGAACACTAATAATAACAATTACTCTGGCTACCCCTCCCCCATTCTCCACCTCTCACCCTAGAGGGCTTTCCACACCCTTCTTTACCACTAACCCCCTCAGAAAACCTGTCCCAAGCTGGCATAGCAGTGGCAAGAAAACCTAGGCTAGAAGACTTACTCCTGAGCACCCTGAGGATTTGACCTTGAGTTCCCAAGGGACTTGACCTTGAAGTTCTTCCAAGTAGTCCAGAGAAAAAAGGCACAGGGGAACTCTTCAATCTGTCCCTACCCTGAGGCTCCCTGTGGGTAGACCCCTGCCTTAAGTGTTATAAGGAATGATTCAGCTAGATCATGCCCCCATTGATGAGAAAGATAAGACCCCTCCTCAGGACTCTGAAAACAAACAGCAATACAACTGAAGGAAATACAGGTTGAATATCTAAGCAGAGAGGGCAGGCAAAGCAAAGACATTATCCTTTGAATAGGAGAGGTTTAAATAAATATATAAGTCCCTTTTTCAAGGAAACCAAACATTGTTTATTTTGATCATAACAAGAACCTTAAAAGGTAACTATAGATTCAAAGAAGTAAAAAGATTTAATCAGATTACATAACAGATAAGTAGAGGGCCAGGGCTTGAATCCAGGTGTGACTGTCTACAAAAGGCTGTATTCTTTTTATTAAATCATTATGCCAAGGAGTACAGATGAGCTTTGAGTTGGGTTCTAAAGGAAGAGACCCATAGGGATAAACTAAGAGAACTAGGGAGGTAGGGTTGCCAAATAAAATTCAGGATGCCTGAGCCTGATTATTTCATGGGACACGCACTAAAAAATTGTTCATTGTTTATCTGAAATTTAAACTTAATTGGCATCCTGTATTTTCATTTGCAAAATCTGTCAACCTTAAAACAAGCAATTCTTGGGACTTCCCTGGTGGTCCAGTAGTTAAGAATCCACCTTCCAAGGCAGGGCACATGGGTTTGATCCCTGGCTGGGGAACTAAGATCCCATATGCCACAACTAGAGAAAGCCTGCATGCCACAATGAAGACCCAGCCTAATCAAAATTAAAAAAAAAAAAAAAATTAAAGCAAGCAACTCTTAAACCTTAAAGCAAAGCCAATGGCCTGAGTGAGAGCTCCAAAGTGAAGGGAAATAAAGCTTGCAGAAATGAGAAATAGGTTTGCCTGCTTGGTACAGGCAGTTCCATACTGGAAAGTCAAAAACGAGGGAGATGATGTCATAGCCAGCTGCTAGAAAGGTCTTGAAGAATGAAAAGTTTAGACTTCATAGGGAATTGTTGCTTCTAAATTGTAAGCTTTGAGGAAAGGACAAAAATAGTTTCACAGAATTTAGAACTGGAATTTAATTTATAAAAAAGTAACACCTTTTATTTATAGATTATAGTTTTCAAAGCACTGTCACATACATTTCATTTGCTCCTCATATAGGCAATGGCAACCCACTCCAGTACTCTTGCCTGGAAAATCCCAGGGACAGAGGAGCCTGGTGGGCTGCAGTCCATGGGGTCTTGAAGAGTTGGACACGACTGAGCGACTTCACTTTCACTTTTCACTTTCATGTATTGGAGAAGGAAATGGCAACCCACTCCAGTGTTCTTGCCTGGAGAGTCCCAGGGACGGGGGAACCTGGTGGGCTGCCGTCTATGGGGTCACACAGAGTCGGACACGACTGAAGCGACTTAGCAGCAGTAGCAGCATACCCCTGGCATGGTAGACAAATGGATGTTATCTGCTTCTGTTGGGTCTGTTCCCCCTCAGTCTAGCTGGTCTCCATCCTTCTCTCTACCACCAACATCCTGAAAGGCACCCCACTGCCTCGCACCCCCAACTTTACCACCCTCCTGAAACTGTGCTCACAGGGTCACCCATAACTTAGCCAAAGGCTTCTTTTCATCCTGCATCCCACTTTACCTTTCTTTGGCACTAACATTGTGGACAACCTCCTTTATCTGTGATACTATTGACTTTATTTTTCTGGGCTCCAAAATCACTGCAGATGGTGATTGCAGCCATGAAATTAAAAGACGCTTACTCCTTGGAAGGAAAGTTATGACCAACCTAGACAGCATATTCAAAAGCAGAGACATTACTTAACCCACAAAGGTCCGTCTAGTCAAGGCTATAGTTTTTCCAGTGGTCATGTATGGATGTGAGAGTTGGACTGTGAAGAAAGCTGAGTGCTGAAGAATTGATGCTTTTGAACTATGGTGTTAGAGAAGACTCTTGAGAGTCCCTTGGACTGCAAGGAGATCCAACCAGTCCATTCTAAAGGAGATCAGTCCTGGGTGTTCATTGTTCATTGGAAGGACTGATGTTAGAGCTGAAGCTCCAATACTTTGGCCACCTGATGGGAAGAGCTGACTCATTTGAAAAGACCCTCATGCTGGGAAACATTGAGGGCAGGAGGAGAAGGGGACAACAGAGGATGAGATGGTTGGATGGCATCACTGACTCAATGGACATGGGTTTGGGTGGACTCCGGGAGATGGTGATGGACAGGGAGGCCTGAAGTGCTGTGGTTCACGGGGTTGCAAAGAGTCAGACACGACTGAGCGACTGAACTGAACTGACTGATCTCTTGTTTCCTCCTACATCTTGGATCACTTTTTCTTGGTCTCCATCACTCTTCTCTTGTCCTTCCATCCCCTCCTTGAACTAGATATTTCAGAGTTTCCTTGTTTGATCTTCTCCTTGGGTGATTTCATCCATTCTATTTTCAGTCACTGAACGTATGCTGATGACTCCCAAATTTACATCTCTCATTGGTTTTCTAGATGATAGGTTTGGATTTTAAATTGCCTCCTAGAATTTCTACTTTCTATGTGAGCTCAGTCACTCAGTCACGTCCAACTCTTGAGAGCCCATGGCTGTTTCAGGGCATTCTCCATGCAAGAAGACTGGAGTGGGTTGCCATTTCCCTCTCCAGGGGATCTTCCCAATGCAAGGATGGAACCCATGTCTCTTATGTCTCCTACATCGATAGGCGAGTTTTCATCACTGGTGCTACCAGGGAAGCCCCCAGCTCTATTCATCCTCCTACTGCCACCAAATCTAGCCATCTTCTTCAATTAATGAATAACTCCCAATTACTTACAAGATAAACTCCAACTCCTCACCACACTCGTCCATGGCATACAGTTATGGTGAAATTTGGTCTAGATCAGGAGATGGCAAACTTTTTCTGTAAAGGACCAAACAGCAGATATTTCAGGCTTTGCAAGCTGCATATGGTCTTTGTTGTACATTCTTCTTTGGTACTTTTTTCCAGTACAACCCTTAAAAAATGTTTGAAAAAAATTTTCTTAGCTTGAGGGTTGTACAGACTTAGGGTCACAGTCTGCCAACCTGTGATCTAGGACCAGAACTCCAAACTTATTCTCTTTTCCTTGTTTTCAGAAGTTAAAAACTTATATGTGTAGAGCATTCACAGCTTAAAAAATTTCTCTAGTGCACTTCATTTTATTTGCTGTCACTTCTTTGAACTTTAGTGGTACCTCCTTTATGATATACCCTCCATTTCACAGCTTATTACTCTACTAGGCTGTTTGTGAGAATAATGGTTATCTCATTCATTTTTTATATTCCATAGCAACCAGCCCAATGTGTTATTGATAATGGGCACTTCAAAAAGTTTGTTGAAAGAATTAATAACCTAATTTAAAATTTTTGTTTAAATAGGAAAAGTTGAAGAAGGATCTGAAAGCTGAACACTCGGTCAGCAGATGTTCTTCTGGACTGTAAGGAGAGCCGTGGGGACAGGAAGGAACGGCGAGAATGAGAGAAATCCCTCAACACTAAGATCTCTGCTTCCCCCACTGGGAGTCCAAGAGTTGAACTGCCCAAGATTTTTCGAAGAGAAGACCTATCTGGTTTTCATTGCCTGTGGGTGTCTTAACTGCTTCAGTGGAGCTTCAGAGGCCTCCAAGGCAGATTGAAATGAAATCAGAGAACCTTATATTTACTGGGGGTCCAGCTTCCCACCTAAATAGCTACAGTCAACTCCCTGTTATCTGGGCTTAGGCAGGAGAGCTGTAACATGGCGCTTACCAAGTCAGCAGAAAAATTAAATAATTTCTTCTGGACTTCTTTGTGCAGCATTTTTTTTTTAACCTTCCAAAAATGTGTCTTTGCTTTCAGAATTTCTTAGGAAGTATGTCTCATAAGTACACCTTGCTGGGAAATAAAGGAGAAAGTAGCCCTGATTAGGAAAAGATTGAATGAGAGAGTTGACAACCCTATTCCTGTAGCTAATCTGAGGCCTGGGGGGGGTTAGGGCAAAAGTCATTGCATTTTAATATCAGGACCTCAATAAATGTTAATAAACTTATCAATCTATTCTTCTCCCATATCTTCCTGTCTTCTCTTATTAAATCATGCATTTGGAAGTGTCTAACAAGGAAGAATTCCAAACATCTGAGCCTGGACATTTCAGGAGGCACAGCTAATCAAGGGACTACAGCAAGAGCCCTGAGGCTGGGTCACTTTCATACTAAATATCTCAGTCTAATTCAACTTGCAGCTGCAATGGAATGGGTTGCAGATGCCTCCACCAGTGCATCATCAATCAGTAGACATACCCAGAGCCTACAGTAAACATGGTTTGCACCCAGGAAGTGTAAAGCTACCCTCTCATCACTTAGGCTCATTTCTTTGCACAAGCCTCACCAAGATGTGTCAATACAATTGGCCAAGTGTCAACTCCCTTTTTTCTTCCAGGAAGAAGCTGACTTGTATGACTCACAGAACTGTTTTAAACAAATGTCATATCTATTCAGGGGCTTGTTGGGTGACTCGGTGGTAAAGAATCCACCCACAATGCCGAAGATGCAGGAGATGCCACGGGTTCGTTCCCTGGGTCAGGAAGATCTCCTGGAGGAGGGCATGGAACCCATTCCTGTATTCTTGCCTGGGAAATTCCATAGAGAAAGGAGCCTGGCAGGCTACAGTCCATAGGGTTGCGCAGAGTCAGACATGACTGAGGTGACTGAGCACTATTCAGGAAATAACTCTGACAGCTGGGGACAACATGAGTCAGAAAATGGTTGATACAGAAACACAGTAAACAATGTGTAGGGTCTTACTCCTCACCCTGTGATCCAGGGACCAAGAGCATCAGCACTTCAGTTCAGTTCAGTCGCTCAGTCGTGTCCGACTCTTTGCGACCCCGTGAATCGCAGCACACCAGGCCTCCCTGTCCATCACCAGCTCCCGGAGTTCACTCAAACTCATGTCCATCGAGTCAGTGATGCCATCCAGCCATCTCATCCTCTGTCATCCCCTTCTCCTCCTGCCCCCAGGCCCTCCCAGCATCAGAGTCTTTTCCAATGAGTCAACTCTTCGCATGAGGTGGCCAAAGTACTGGAGTTTCAGTTTTAGCATCATTCCTTCCAAAGAAATCCCAAGGCTGATCTCCTTTAGAAAGGACTGGTTGGATCTCCTTGCGGTCCAAGGGACTCTCAAGAGTCTTCTCCAACACCACAGTTCAAAAGCATCAATTCTTCGGCGCTCAGCCTTCTTCACAGTCCAACTCTCACATCCATACATGACCACAGGAAAAACTATAGCCTTGACTAGACAGACCTTTGTTGGCAAAGTAATGTCTTTGCTTTTGAATATGCTATCTAGGTTGGTCATAACTCTTCTTCCAAGGAGTAAGCGTCTTTTAATTTCATGGCTAGCCTATTAAAGTGCAGAACTTTGGGCCCCATCACAGATTCACCGAATCAGAATGAGCATTTTAACAAGGTCCCAGGTGGTGCATATGTTTATTAAAGTTTGAGAGGCACTCGTGTGTTGGATGAGATTCCGCTACTTAACAGCTATGTGACCATGGACAAGTTATTTAACTTCTTCACAGCTCAGTTTCCTCGTCCGTAAAGTTGGGATAATAATAGTATCTCCTCAAAGTTGTTGTGAGACCTTAGTTAACACATGAAAAGTGCTTAGAATTGCACCTCACACCTGGTAAGCATGCAGTTAATGTCAGCCAGTATTACTCTTGGCTCTGATGCACTCCTCAAACTCCATTAAGGGGAACTGGCTGAACTTAACGGGACAGGATAAGAGAAAGTAGGGGAATACATTCTATGTGTGTGTGGTGGGGTGAAGAGAAGGGCACTGATTACAGGAGGAATAACTTTTTTGGTTAATAACAACAAAAAAATTCAAGGGAGACAGCATATGGCCAAGCTGGGGCTACCCAGAGCCCCAGAAGAGTGAATGATGGATTCATTCATATTCATTCATTCATATGATGGATTTATCAGTAGATACAACGCCAGGCCTACAGAGTGGTAAACAAGACAGACAAGGCTCCAGCCCCTAAATTAGGGAAATTCAGAATTTCTATTAAACACTGACAAGAAGTGAAGGCCTGTGGATGCTATATACCGCAGCCCATTTAGACAGCCCAATTATGAGCCCTTGGAAATTTGGTTTGACTCTCTGCCCAGATCTTATCAGCCTAGAGTCTCTGTTACTCTTCTTTCTTCCATATCCCACACCCACTGTCATGGGAAGCAGTCATGCCGCTCTCATTGGCTGTGTCGACTGCTGAGTGGAACACGCTGAGAGTAAGGACTAGCCTGCTCAGAAGCCAGTTGTCCACATTGTCCCAGTTTTCTGGAACTGTCTTTCTTTCATTTTTCTTTCAATCATTGTTTTTCTTTTTTCTTTTATTTATTTGTTTATTTTTTTCTTTCTTTTTTTAAATTTTATTTTATTTTTAAACTTTACATAATTGTATTAGTTTTGCCAAATATCAAAATGTTTTTCTTATTTTTATTTTATATGGTAGCAGAGTCCATTAACAATGTTGTATCGGTTTCAGGTGTGCAGCAAAGTGATTCAGTTATACATGTATCTATTTTTTTTTCAAGTTCTTTTCCCATTTAAATTATTGTTATCACTGCTATTTTGATCACCACTTTTAAGGACTTCCTCCTAGAGTAAGCACCCCCCAAAGTGGATGTTTGTCAGGCAGGAGCAAAGGCGAACTTCATAGTTTGGTAGCAGAAGTCAGGATGTTCCTAAGAAAGTCCTCAAAGCCTTGGTTGTATTTCTTGGTTTTGTTTGGCAAAGCCTGGCCCCTTTGTAGGGACTGGAAGCTAAGATTGCTCTCAAAACTGGTTCTGGAATTGTCTTTCTAAAACATAGATCTGATCTTGTTACTCCTCTGTTTGGAAACCCCGAATGGTACACAAGGCTATTCACACTTTAGCCCCAAACTATTTGGCAGTTTCCTTACAAATTATTACCTCTACCTAGTGCAGTGTGCACTCTACACCTTAATTACAAGAGTGGTTAAAGACTGGGGCTCTTTTCAGAACTAGGTTTCAAATCCAGGCTTTATTGCCCACTATGTGTGTGAAATTGGGCGAGATACTCTACCCAAGCCTTGGATTTTGCATCTGTTAAATAGGAATAGCAATAATGAAATAGTAATTTTTAAAAAAGCTAATATTATTCTGTATTAAGTACTATTCTAAGCACTTTCCATCTATTGAGTCACTTCATCTTCACAACAGTCCTACCTCATAGCATTGTTGTAAAGATTAAGTGTGTATGTACCATGTAATACACATGAAGTAATATTAACTGCTATTATTATTGATATTAATATTACAAAGCAAAAAAGCTTCATTGTTCATATTCCCTGTCCCTGAATGACCAACTCCCTTTTCTGAGCTGCAAACTCTTAGCATTCTTCCAGAAACCTCAGCTTTTTGAGTTCCTATACACATAGTACTTTAAATATACCCCCCTATAGTTCACTTATCCTAGTACATTGAAAATAGTCTTTGCCTGCTTTTCTCTACCACCAGACTGTGAGCTTCTCAGCAGTAAATATCCTGTATTATTTACTTTATGTCACTAGGGCCGACTCTAACATAAGAAACATAGCAGGTACTACATGAATGTTAGTTCAATGAATAAATGAAAGTCTGACTGAATAAGTAAATACTTATAAGAAAGGACCTAGCGTGGGAAGTCCAAGAAAGGAGTTGGGGAGTAAAGCAATCTAGATAGCTTCTGCCTGTATCCCCTAGCCTCTGAGCAGCAAAGCCATTCCCCAGCCCAAGCTGCCTCACATGTCACTGGATGGATTGGATCTCCCCATCAAGAACACTCCCCAATCCCCTCTTGCTGTAGACACACCACTTGCCTCTGGCAGTGACAGAAATAAAGAGGATTACATCATTTGTTACAACAAAATGGTTATTACAGTAATAAGTATAATTAGCATCAGACAATTACAATAATAACATATTTCCTTGCTGCAGAGGTACTTTTTTAAAAAACAGGTTTATTTAATACCCCCCCCTCACACACCCCCAAGAGGAAAACAACTCTTTTCGGGAAGAGCAAAGGCCTCTTTCATTCTAGTGAGATGCTATCTTAATGAAGGAACATTATTGACAAAGCCCATAAAATGGGAGCAGATTCCCTTGGAGCAAAATCTCCTTTGCTCTCTCTGGTTTCTTGGGGGAAAGGAAAATCTTGTGCCTCTCTTTCTAGGGATTAGGAGAACTGGTTGAAGGATAGAAAAGATGAGGCTGGGGAGAAAGAAAGAAAGGAAAGGAAAAAACCCTTCTCAAACAACTAGAGCTTAATACCCGTTGTTGACAATCTCCCTTGTTTTCTTCCTGGTTGGATGGACCTGGAAGGGAAGACAGTCTATTTATTTATAGAGGTAAATAAGTGGTATAATTTCTTTATAGAGGTAAATACGTGTTTTAGGTAGTTTTCCAAGCTCCATAGGAGCAAGAAGAGCCTAGTGCACAGAGCCCCAAGAGGAGCCTGAAGGTGGGTAACAAACAAGGCATAATGCCACTCCACGTGCACAAGCCCGTGTGAGATGCTTATACTACATCAAGTTTGTTATCTCCTGCTTTTGTTCCGAAAAGATTTGGGGGAGCTTACAATAATCTGTAATGCAAAATGGAAAAACTAGATAGATGAGAAAATTAGGATACACATAAACATTTCAAAAACGTGACATATACTGGTACTTCCCTGATGGTCCAGTGGCTAAGACTTCAAGCTTCTGATACAGGGGGCCCAGGTCTGATCCCTGGTCAGGGAGCTAGATGCTCCCACATGCTGTGACTAAAGAACCCAAGTACTACAGCTAAGACCTGGCACAGTCAAGTGAATAAATAAAAATAAAAAAATATTTAAAAAATGACATATACCTAAGTACATGTACAGTTTCCATACATACCTACAAAAGGATACACACCTGATATACATACATAGACATGTACCTTGTACATAGCAGGCTCTCAATAAATACTTGGTGAATTACTGAAACAAACTCACCCCAAAGACAAAGAAATGTAAAAATAAGTGACTTGAATAGATATAGCCTAAGATACAGAGAGAAATACGAATAAATGTTCATATATAAAATATATATGTGACCCCATGCCTTGTATATATAAAACAGACCACTCTCTAAAAATTGAACCTCATCCTTTTACAATAGACACAGCGATAATTAGACATATGAACACTTTTCAAACTCATATATACACATAAAACATGGCCACATTTCCACAAATATGTGCAAATGCACACTTACTCATATAAACACACATTCATACACATAGACAGGTGCATACAGAATACTCACACACACAAACAGAACAGAAGTCAAACAGAAACAGCTATGAAGACACACGTCTTTCCTCATCATTCTTATCTTCTCTAAGTGATGGTGCCCAGAGGTACACACTTAATTTAGGGCTCAAGCTCATCACACCCAATGCAAGAAAAGGCAAAACAATTGGGCCACCCACCAGGGACTCTGTCTCCAAAGCCATCCACATATGTGTGTGTTCAAGCACCCTGGAAGTTCAACCTCCCCTGGAGAAATGTGTGTTGGCCTACTTTTCCAGGTGCTTCAGATAAGCTCTTCTTCACCCTCATTGACTCTCAGCACCAAATCCATCCCATCACACTTCCCAGGTGAGCATTTTTCTATTCGCCTTGAATTTTCAGTCAAGTAGGTTGCCCCATAAACCATGGATACCCGCTCTCCACACCCACCCCATCAGCAGAGAATATTCTCTTTCCTCGCTTGATGTCAGTGCTCCTCTCTTCCAAGGAGCCTTCTCAGAGCTTTCCCTTAAGACATTCAGCTGCTTATGGAACACTCACGTTTTCTTTCCATAAACAGCTTTCCTTTCCATAATGTCTAAAATGCATTTATTTCAGCTTTCTTAAATCACATATTGGTTTAATGTCTTATTCCATTATCCACGTGTCCTTTATGTCAGGATATATATCTTAGATTCAAAGTTTCTGATCCTTAGGAGATTGGGCCTCCCTGTGGATGCCTTTGTACAGTGGCCAACACTTGTTGGGTATTTTCCTTCTATCCCCCTCTATCTTCAGATAGACTCTGTCTTAGATGTTTCAGGAAGATACATAGAGTTCTAAAGAAGTGTGCTGCTGCTGCTGCTAAGCCGCTTCAGTCGTGTCCAACTCTGCGCAACCCCAGAGATGGCAGCCCACCAGGCTCCCCCGTCCCTGGGATTCTCCAGGCAAGAACACTGGAGTGGGTTGCCATTTCCTTCTCCAATGCATGAAAGTGAAAAGTGAAAGTGAAGTTGCTCAGTCGTGTCCGACTCTTAGCGACCCGATGGACTGCAGCCCACCAGGCCCCTCCATCCATGGGATTTTCCAGGCAAGGGTACTGGAGTGGGGTGCCATTGTAGTGCCCATCTTAGGGATTCTCAGAGTAATGGTAAAAACAAATATGAAGAAAGAAACAGAATAACAAGGGGAAAATTCTATAATGTCAGAGCCAGGACAGGATTGAAGGATCATTTAATTCAGATCCCTCATTTTTCTAGTGAAGGAATGAAGGTCCAGAGAGGGGAAGTGACTTGCCCAGAGTCACCTAGAAAGAAAAGTTCAGGTTCCTATCTCTTAGTTCAGTATTCCTTCCACTACATCAGCATTCCCAAAACTTAAGTTGAGGAAACACTGATGTCCCCAAAACTGACACCAGGTTTTTCTCTAAAAGGGTCTGCTAAAAAGGGTACTATGGTCTAAATAATATTGTATATGGTGTCCCCTGTTAGAGATTCAAAATGCATATCAATATGTTAAAGGTTCTGAGAAGTCCTGCAGTTTAAGAATTTTGCCCAGTGTTTCCTCAACTGACCTGTTCATGTAATACTTTTTAAAGAAATTGCTATTAACATCACGTGGGACTGTTCTGACAATTACACAATTTAGGCAACACAGCACTTGTCTGAATGCAACAATGAAGAGGACCTGAGTTGAATTCCTTCTAGAAAAGACAGAACTGATCACAATATGAATGTAAGACTGCCTTCTTCTCTATGGAGGACAATGTGAAGCAGGTTCAATGAAGAGCAAGGTGGTGAAACCGAGCAGGACTTTGATTGGCTCCTGGGCACGGAAGCCTTTCTCTGTCCCCCATACCTTGTTTGTAGGGAATAGACTTCAATATTCATGACTTTACCTGAGTCCCAAAGGGCATATCCAAAGAGTTGCTCATCCAGGAAGGAAGGAGATGCAGAGATAGGGGAGGAGGAGCCAAAGATACAATATCCAGCCCTGCAGCAGAGTCCAGGTTCTGCCCCAAGGGATACACATAACAATATCTTTAAATTTGTTATAGAACTAAAGCCCCCAACAAATGGAAGATGTCAGCTTTCTTCTTTTCAGAGAAGACCATCTGAGGCCAGATTAAAGGAGCCAGAGAAATTCATCAAGAGATTACCTGAGACCAGAATAAAGGAATGCAGGCTCTGCACACACCCGAATCTTACCAGCAACCCCACCCTTGAACCATTTTGCTATAAAACTCCTCACCAAATCCTCCTGGTGGGACACAGTTTTTGAGGACAGGGAGTCTGATGCGTCCCCCTTTGCCTGGCAAAGTAATAAGGCTCTACTTTCCTACTTCCCCTGAAACTGTCTCCAAGGTTCAGTTTGGCGCCAGTGCACAGAGGCCAAGTTTTCCGCGTCAGCAGAAGAATACTACAAGAGGTGGAAATGATTGATCAAAGACTTAATGAAGGGAGAGGGATAGGGCTCAGAAACCAAGTTCTCCCAATGGTAGAAAAGGAGGAAAAAGGTGTTATTATTACTACTACAAGATGTTATAAAAGGGGGGTTTCAAATCATTCAGTTAGAAGGTGAAAGTAGCAGCATTCTCCAGAAGAGAAGTCAGCACACCCCCATCGTGAGAGGCCAGAGCTCACACACAGTAGGCATTCAGTAAATATCTGTTGAGTGGATAAACCAGTGAAGCAAGCTGATTTACTTCAAGTCTTGGAGAGAGCTCATGCCAAGTGAATTCAAAGGTACTGCTCATCTTCTGCACCTCCAGGGAAGATTAATGTTCTATGGGAAAGAGGAGTAGGAATCTATATCCAGATACCCATAACCATTGGCTCCCTTATTTCCATAGGGTCTGAGGGGTTTTTCCTGGCAAACCCCAGGAATGAACTGAGTATGGCTGGTGGAGGGAATGAGTCAGGTTGAGCTGTTTGTTTGTCTTCCAGGGCAGGGACATGCAAGGGTCAATAAACACACTGGAGCCTCTTTGACTGGGCCTTGGAGCAAGAGATCAGCTTGTTTGTTCTAGGGAATTTGAACTTGGGTCAAAATGGCTCTCAGGGCCTCCCTTCCCCGGGGTAGAGACCTCCAGGCGACAACTGAGGTCATCTGCTGGGCAGCCAGGTGCTCCGCCTAACAATGCATTCCACAGAAGAAAGTCCTTTCACCAGCTATTTTTTTTTTCTTCACAACATGCAGTGGATATGCCAACCTTCCACCTACTATCTGCAGGGTGTCTCATTTAACACAGGCCACAAAATTGGTTACAGTGTCAGCTTAAGGCTATAGCACATCCAAGTATGTTCACATGCTTCCAGAATCCCAGGACTACAGCCTTAGGAAACCATTTCAAATACATCCTGCCCTCAAAGCAGGATCGCCATACCCACCTATCTCTAAGTCAGTCTTCTTTTCTTCTTTCCTTTTCCCGATCACAGTAAGAATTTTAACTTTCTCAGGCTATCCAATCCCTGCTAGTCAGGCAACAATATAAAATTCCCGCTATGTGTTCCAAACCTTTTTATTGGGAAGTTCCTAATCTAGGTAAATTGAAAGTGAAGTGTTAGCTGCTCGTGTCTGACTCTTTGCGACCCCATGGACTGTAGCCCTCCAGACTCCTCTGTCCATGGCATTCTCCAAGAATACTGGAGTGGGTAGCCATTCCCTTCTCCAGGGGATCAACCCAGGGATTGAACCTGGGTCTGCTGCATTGAGGGTAGATTCTTTATGGTCTGAGTCATTGGGGAAGCCCAATCTAAGTAAACTGATAAAACTTAAATTTCTAGAAGCTGACTTGAGAATGCTTATTAAGCAACAAAGCCACAAGTTCAAACCAACAACTGGGCTGAAAAGATAGAGACCCAAGAAGTATTCGAAGACAAAAGAGGTTACTTCAGGGAGCCTTCCTGGATGAGGAGCTATGAAGCTAGGTTAGAGAGGAAGAAGGGAACAGAGGGAAGAGAAAAGTCAGACTCGACTGAGCCTGGGGATGGAAGTGGTTTAAGGGACATTTCAGAAGCCAGAAAATGTGTAGTATGGACAGAAGTCCAGTAAGCAGCTTGGTTTGGCTAATAGACAATAGGGAGGGACAGAAAAGAACTGAGTGGAAGGAAGTTGATATAGGATCCTTGCAAGTAAATGTAGAGTTTGAGTGTGACAGGCATAGCGAAGTGTAGTATTAAATGTCTTGAAGTAGGAGTCAAGAGACATGGTTCCAGTCCTAAATCTGTGACCATCTGTAGTACCATAACTCTTAGTCTTCTCATCTGTAAAATAAGGACATTGGATCAGAGGGTCCCTTGCAGTTCTGAAACTGTAGGATGCTAAGGTACAAGCATTTTTTCCTGT
The DNA here is from genome assembly GCF_029407905.1 of Bubalus kerabau. Lineage (NCBI taxonomy): Eukaryota > Metazoa > Chordata > Mammalia > Artiodactyla > Bovidae > Bubalus > Bubalus kerabau. The sequence goes on along the minus strand of NC_073624.1, from coordinate 96,253,887 downwards.
GGTCATGTATGGATGTGAGAGTTGGACTGTGAAGAAGGCTGAGCGCCGAAGAATTGATACTTTTGAACTGTGGTGTTGGAGAAGACTCTTGAGAGTCAAGGAGATCCAACCAGTCCATTCTGAAGGAGATCAGCCCTGGGATTTCTTTGGAAGGAATGATGCTAAAACTGAAACTCCAGTACTTTGGCCACCTCATGCGAAGAGTTGACTCATTGGAAAAGACTCTGATGCTGGGAGGGCCTGGGGGCAGGAGGAGAAGGGGATGACAGAGGATGAGATGGCTGGATGGCATCACTGACTCGATGGCCGTGAGTCTGAGTGAACTCCGGGAGCTGGTGATGGACAGGGAGGCCTGGCGTGCTGCGATTCATGGGGTCACAAAGAGTCGGACACGACTGAGCGACTGAACTGAACTGAAGGTACAAGAGACAATGAGGACTACAATGGCGGTTCCTGGACAAATCCATTTAATATTTTTTCCTTACAAGACAAGTCTAAGTTCCCTTTATCCCTGCTACTGAATTACAGCTTGAGCATATTTACTACATCAAAGATTAATCCTCTAAACCCGGCAAGCTCAATGGTTGAGCAGCAAGGAAATATCTCTATAAAGAGAATAGACTCTATAAATTATTGGTCACTTACCTAGGGTTGTTACTAAATTATTTTAAAAGGATATATATTCTGCTCCTACACCCTCTCTTCTGTCTTTCTCAGACTAATTGCTTCCTGAACTAAGAAGGGTGCCCAGATGGAGACCTGGGAAGTTTGATATATTCTGGATCCTTCAACGACTGAGATTCCGGATGATAAATAAACTGCTCAGTGGAATTTGAAACAACCTACTCACAGACTTGAAAGGAGTAGAAGGGTAAGTCATTGAAATTGCCCTCTTTTCTCTTCTAAGCATTCCAAGCAGCAGAATAGTTCCACTGGATTCCACGAAGAAGTGTCAGTTTTCCCTTGCTCTTGCCTCGGGCCTTATCACGTGTTTTTTTTGTTTGCTTGTTTTTTGGCTGTGCTTGGTCTTTGTCAAGGCATGCGGGCTCCTTGTTGCTGTGCACAGGCTTCTGTATTTGCAGCATGCGGGCTTCTCTTGTGGATGGATCACAGGCTGTAGGGTGCTTGGGCTCAGAAGTCATGGATCATGGGCTTAGCTGCCCCGAGGCATATGGAATCTTAGTTTCCCCACCAAGGATCAAACCCAAGTCCCCTGCATTGAAAGCTGGATTCTTAACCACTATATTACCAGGGAAGTCCCGTTACATTGTATTTAGATGTTTCTTTTTCTGTTCACCACTCTAGACTGCAAGCTCCTTGATGGCAGGGATTTAATTTTATTTATCTTTAAATAGAGCTTGCTATTCCCTCCTGGCCTGAAGAGTTTCTATTGAAAGATCAGCGGTTATCTTTATGGGAATCCCCTTGTGTATTATTTGTTGTTTTTCCCTTGCTGCCATAGGACCCAGCAATCCCACTGCTGGGCATACACACCGAGGAAATCAGAATTGAAAGAGACACGTGTACCCCAATGTTCATCGCAGCACTGTTTATAATAGCCAGGACATGGAAGCAACCTAGATGTCCATCAGCAGATGAATGGATAAGAAAGCTGTGGTACATATACACAATGGAGTATTACTCAGCCATTAAAAAGAATACATTTGAATCAGTTCTAATGAGGTGGATGAAACTGGAGCTGATTATACAGAGTGAAGTAAGCCAGAAAGAAAAACACCAATACAGTATACTAACGCATATATATGGAATTTAGAAAGATGGTAACAATAACCCTGTATGCGAGACAGCAAAAAGACACAGATGTATAGAACAGTCTTTTGGACTCTGTGGGAGAGGGAGAGGGTGGGATGATTTTGGAGAATGGCATTGAAACATGTATAATATCATATAAGAAACAAATCACCAGTCCAGGTTCGATGCAGGATACAGGATGCTTGGGGCTGGTGCACTGGGATGACCCAGAGGGATGGTATAGGGAGGGAGGTGGGAGTGGGGTTCAGGATGGGAACATGTGTACACCCGTGGCGGATTCATGTTGATGTATGGCAAAACCAATACAATATTGTAAAGTAATTAGCCTCCAATTAAAATAAATAAATTAAAAAATAATAATAATAAAATTAAAAATAAATAAATAAATAGAGCTTCCCTGGTGGCTTCAGTTTAGTTCAGTTCAGTCGCTCACTTGTGTCCGACTCTTTGCGACCCCATGAATTGCAGCACGCCAGGCCTCCCTGTCTATCACCAACTCCCGGAGTTCACTCAAACTCACGTCCATCGAGTCAGTGATGCCATCCAGCCATCTCATCCTCTGTCATCCCCTTCTCCTCCTGCCCCCAGTCCCTCCCAGCATCAGAGTCTTTTCCAATGAGTCAACTCTTCGCAGGAGGTGGCCAAAGTATTGGAGTTTCAGCTTTAGCATCAGTTCTTCCAAAGAACACCCAGGGCTGATCTCCTTCAGAATGGACTGATTGGATCTCCTTGCAGTCCAAGGGACTCTCAAGAGTCTTCTCCAACACCACAGTTCAAAAGCATCAATTCTTCAGCGCTCAGCTTTCTTCATAGTCCAACTCTCACATCCATACATGACCACTGGAAAAACCATAGCCCTGACTAGATGGACCTTTGTTGGCAAAGTAATGTCTCTGTTTTTCAATATGCTATCTAGGTTGGTCATAACTTTCCTTCCGAGGAGTAAGCGTCTTTTAATTTCATGGCTGCAGTTAACATCTGCAGTGATTTTGGAGCCCCCCAAAAATAAAGTCTGACACTGTTTCCACTGTTTCCCCATCTATTTCCCATGAAGTGATGGGACCAGAGGCCATGATCTTAGTTTTCTGAATGTTGAGCTTTAAGCCAACTTTTTCACTCTCCTCTTTCACTTTCATCAAGAGGCTTTTTAGTTCCTGGTGGCTTAGATGGTAAGTAATCCACCTGCAATGAGGGAGACCTGGGTTCAATCCCTGGGTTGGGAAGATTCCCTGGATGAGGGCATGGCAACCCACTCCAGTATTCTTTCCTGGAGAATCCCCATGGACAGAGGAGCCTGGCAGGCTACAGTCCTTGGGGTTGCAAAGAGTTGGACATGACTGAGTGACTAAGTACACAGCACATCTTTAAATAAGACCTAGCATAGTGACTACCACATAGTTGATCCTTCCTTGTTCAAGCCTGAGTACATAGATGAAGAAATCATTATCTGATTAAAAAAGACTGTCTAGTATCTAGCCTTAGTCTTCTGCTACCACAAACACTTACCTCTTTCTGTCTACAGGGCCAGTTAATGACACCTCCTTGCTCCTGAGTTAAATGTCTAAACCCTCATCCTGGTACCTGATAAGCATCTTCATCACAGCTCTGACCACACTCTATTGTAAATGCTCTACTTATCTGTCTTCTCACCCACCTGACAGCACTAAAAATGTGGATACCTTGACTTATTCATTTTGTACCCCTTGTTCAGAGTAGTAGCTATTACAAGTAAGGCAATTTGTTGAATTAATCAAAAAAACACAGAGGTTTATATTTTCCATGTTATAACCAAAGAAAGAATCCTTTAGGAGTTTATTAAAGATCAATCTCTATGATGTTGTGCTTAGACCAAAGGAGAGGCTTGTGGAAGCAATTGTATGGCTATTTTAATGATCTAAACATGCTTCATAAAAACAAAAGTTGTCTATACAGTTCAAATAGGTAACTGTTCACCTCTAGTATTTTGGAGTAGTATTAATTCAGTGTCTCAATTGCACTATGAGGAGTGGGGAATGGATTTAAAAAATGCAGACACAGCTCTGTTGTCAAGGATGCACAGACTAAAACACATCAATGAGGGTGAACATAAGAAAGATGAAGACCATCAGTGCCGTACACTTATCCAAAGAAAGGCATCAGGCAAGGGGAGGCTCTGGGGGTGCTTGGCTTGGGAAATGGGAAGAGGTGGCTAATCATTCAAGTTTTGAGAAACTCTCCTCTTATTGGCCCAGGAGAGCTTCTTAGGTATAGGGAAGAAAGCACAGACTGCTGGAAGAATGAGGAAAAGACCATTTAATAGTTTGAGGGAAATCAAGGCCAGACCCAAAATGTGAAAAAACTGCCCCAAAATTATGAATGAGGAAGGCCAAGGTAAGTGGTGGTGAAATAGGAAAAAGAGGCCTGATATGTATGGCTGAGTCCTTTTGCTGTTCACCTGAAGTTATCACATTGCTTGTTACTTGGCTATACTCCAATACAAAATAAAAAGCTTTTTGTAAAAAAGAAAAGAATAAAATAGGCCTGATTCAAAAGTGTTAGTCTCTCAGTTGTGTCAGACTCTTTGAGATCCCATGGACTGTAGCCCATGAGGCTCCTCTGTCTATGGGATTCTCCAGGCAGGAATACTGGAGTGGGTAGCCATTCCCTTCTCTAGGGAAAATTCCCGACCCAGGGATCAAACCCAGGTCTCTTGCATTGTAGGCAGATTCTTTACCATCTGAGCCACCAGGAAAGCCAATGAAAGGGTCTCATGAATTCTTCTGAAAGTTATAGGTGTGCTGTAGGTGAACACTAGGAGAGATTGATGAGAATGTGAACTAATTAATCAACTGGAAAACTGGATGACCAGACTGTAGATGATCCATAATGGAATCTATACTCCCAAGTTATGTGACATCTCCCACTTACCCACCTCTGCCCAAGGGGCCATTTCCTCTAAGAATAATCTCCTCCTTTTCAGCTCCGTGTTTGTCTCCTCCAAGAAGCCTTCCATAGCTAATGGAATGGAAATGCCTTTCTCCATCCACAGCAATTTGGATCTTGGCTGCTCTACATGCTACTCATTCATTTCCTGACCTTTTGTCATTCACTGTCTACCTCTGGAGACTGCAGTCTGTCTCATCTTTTTTAGAAGGGTACCCAGAAGAGAAAGCATCTTATCCTCCTTTGTGCATTTTGCTTCCCAAAATTGTTCATGGCAGGAAAGCACAGACCACCCAAGGAAGACAGCCATCAGATGGCTCCATTCCCCGCATCACAGAGTCTGTGATGGGCTCTTCTCTCACACTGGAGTTATGGAGCAGGAGTTATAGCTCTCCCTGTAAAAAGTCATTATAATTATGAAAAATGTCTACGCTCCTTCCACCGTTTAGGCAAAGCCTCTGGCTGTCCCAATGAGCAGAGATTTAAGATCCTGTTCTCCATAAAGATGGCTAGATAGCTGTAGAGATGGATGTGGTAACGCCTAATTGGTCACTGTTGACTCATCAAATCTGTTTCAGAAGCGGGACTGGACAGTCTCATCTGATAAGGGAGGGCTGAAAACAGCTCAGGAGGGTGGTGGCAAGGGGTTCTTTTCACCATTTTGTCTGTGCTAGCTGCCCCCTGCCCCCACCCGTTTCTGATATCTCTTTGCTTGGGATTTCTAAGAACAGTAGATTCCACCGTCTTTCTCAGAAGTACCTTCATTCAACTTCCCAGTACCGTAGGGCTTCCTTTAAGTCTAATCTTGATCTCTTATGCTGAAAGTCCTGGTTGTTTCTGCTCTGGCCTCATGAAGGCCTGTATTTTCCTCTTTGTGTGTGTGTGTGTGCCTGCTTTCAATACTTTATTTTTTAAAAATAAAGTGTTTATTTATTTATTTGGCTGTGCTGGGTCTTAGCTGTGGCACATGGGATCTTTAGCTGTGACATGTGAACTCTTCATTGGGACACATGGGATCTAGTTCCCTGACCCTGGCCCCTGCATTGGCAGCACAGAGTCCTAGCCACTGGACCACCAGGAAGTCCTGCTTTCAATACTTTAAATCACTGGTCAGCATCTTCTCTAGCCCCCTGCTTCCTCTGTCATCACTCCTCAGTCTTGATCTTGCTCTTCTACATATTAATCACAACTTTCTTAGTGATAAACATTTTTCAAAATCTTGTGACTTATAAAGCACACTCTTCTAGAATCCGTAATGACTATCGCTTGGTTCAGAGTGGGTAAAATATATTATTCAAACAATAGTGCCTTTTGGCAGCAAACAATGTGGAAATATAGGCCAAACTCCAGGGGTCTATCACTAGGAGGTAATAACTGATCCAGTGTAGAAGTGAATGAAGAAGACAGCACTGTTCACAATTTGTGGCTTTAAAAGCAAGGGAAAGAGGTCAATCTGTGGTAAAAGTAAGACTTTTAAGATGGTAGAGGGTGTGAAATCTTCATTTCAGGCTTTTAAACACAAAAAACCATCCTCCTGCCTGAGTCCGAAAATATTTCAAATGGTAAAGATAACTTCCTGGGTAGATGGGACAGAATGACTTTTCAAGCAAAACCTGTGACTCTTCTTTCTTCCTAAGGAAGATGATTTGGTTTGTGAAAATGGTAAAGGAATAGTGTTTTTCCTAGGAGTAAAGGTGCAGAGGCCAAGGGCAAGATGGGAAATAAGGACTGATTCCCTCTGCCAGTGGTGCTCCCCCTCCCACCTACCCACCCCGTCCAGGTGGATGCAATTGAGCAGCAACTCCATTTGTTCAGTTCAGTTCAGTTGCTCAGCCGTGTCCGACTCTTTGCGACCCCATGGACTGCAGCACGCCAGGTTTCCCTGTTCACCAACTCCCAGAGCTTGCTCAAACTCATGTCCATTGAGTCGATGATGCCATCCAACCATCTCATCCTCTGTCTTCCCCTTCTCCTCCTGCCTTCAGTCTTTCCCAGCATCAAGATCTTTTCCAGTGAAACTCCATTTGAGCTACCCTGAAAAACACTCTGCCATCATCCAACATTATTACTGACCAAAGCCCAGAACATCAACCCCACCCCTCCCAGGCAGAAAAGTAGAGCCTGGTTATGACCTGTATGTTTATTCACTAAGAGCACATATTCCTTAAGGTTGTCCTCGGTATCCTTCTGTCTCTGGAATGCTCCTCCACCTCAACGACTCGAGTCAGAGATGAAAATTCTCTTCATTTAAAATGCATCACAGAAGGTGCCTCTGCCACTTCCCTGGTGTGACATCTTTCCTCTCTCTGTCCTATAAACCTAACATCACTCCTGGGCAGCCGTAGTCCAAACCCATTTCCTTTTCTTCTCCTGCCTACCCACAGAGTTGGTCGTCCAAGCTCTCTTGGACCAACCACTCGCCTCCCCATTTCAGTCTTAGAGATGAAGGTCAGACCAGGTGGTTAGCCTCCATGCCTAAAGTCTGAGTGCTCCTCCACATCCAGATCCTCTTGAGACACAGGGGCTAGAAATGAGTCTGGTTTCTGTCACTCCATGCACCTCAGAGCGGCTGCACCCACTAGAGAAGGGGCATTTCCTAGTTTACCGAGCTCGTGCAGGGCTACCTGCCCAGCTCCAGAGGGAAGATGGCAGATAGTAAAAAGGAACCTCGCTGATACCCATCAGAATCCAAGGCAGATAAAGCAAGGCAGTTTGCCATTCCTCTGAGGGCCTGACACTCCCTGGAGGGACAAAGGGAGCTGGGTACCCTGATCATCCAGAGTAATTGCTGCCGCCGCCACCCTGACAATAATAACCCCCGAACTACAGGCAGCCCTTTTCATCTGAAAGATCTCAAAGCTCCTAGCCGCCAGGTGCTCATTAAGCCCTCTTGGATGAGGTTGGCCTGACGGGTCTGAGCCTTGCTACAGACGGTCAGGGTCAGGGGGTGACTCAGAGAACCTGGGGTGCCAAATGATGCAGAGGAGGGGGCCCACCACCTTCCTACACGTGGGAAAATGATTCTCCTTGGCCCAGGTCTGAGTCTCGACTCCAGAGGAATGAAAAGGAGACTAGCTCCTCCCCCAGCCCTCTACAAGCCAGGTCATGTAGAATGAATCCAACACAGAGCTCAACTACCCCAAATACCAGACAGGACTGTTTACACCCCAAGAACTGGTGGGAGTCACAGGGAAGTGGGAACGGGCACAGGGAGTTTTGAAAGAGAAAAGCAGAAATGAGAGACACCTTTTCTCTTCCTGGAAACAGCCCCTGAATCAAGAGGCTGGTTCTGAGCATGACCCTGGGTAGCAAAGCAGGGAAAGGCTAGTCTTCATTGCCCTGATATCAAAAGAGGAAAAATGTATTTTTCTACAGAAATGGCCTCTGTACAAAGCCTGAATTCAGAGTGAGAAGGGGGAGTTGTCATCCACTGAACTCTACACTTATCATGTGTAGGTCAGAATGTGAGTTCTGTTTACCACCTATTCTGCTATCCTGTCTCACTTGAGAGCCTCCATCAGACCACGCCAGAAGTTACACGGATCAGGTAAATGAAAACATCCCCACCTGCCTCCCTAGTCCACAGAGATCACTATACTGAAGTGAATCCAAAATCATTTTGAATGGCTCTTTCTGACACAGACCACAAAGCCTGCCTTTAGAAAAATGGCCCACAAACCAATTCCATGGACCATTTGGATGGATCATTAGACAGACAATCTCAGAAAATCATATCCTTCACTCACTCCCTTTCTCTATTACAACTACCACAACAAAAGTTGAAAGGCCTTTTATCTGATGGCATATGTGGTTTTGAATAGAGTCATATCTAATCTAAAAATAAGCTACAAAATAAAGGTATCTTGGGTAACAATTTGAAAATGCACAAATGGGCAAGATTGCAAGCCTGTCTTGTTCTCTTTAGATGACCCAAAGCTAAATCACTACTGATTCATCTAGTAGCAATTGTTGGAATTTCAGGTATAGGTGCCTTCAAGAAAACGGCCTTTATTGTACAGCAAAAACTAACACTACATTGTAAAGCAATTACACTCCAATAAAAAAAGAAAACTCCCTTTATTGCACTAACTTTCATACTCCAAAACTAGAAGATGAGAGCAGACACACTTAGTGGCCTAACCTGTGGACTGGGAGGAAGATCATTTCCTGAGTGTTAAACCTGGAGAGCCAGTGACTTAGAAAAACATTGAGGGAGGAGAAAGAGTCAATAGTTCCAGCTTGCCTCTGGAAACCAAAGCCCAGGAGACTCCAAGAAGTCCAAAGAGCCCCAGACCTGTTGTTTAACAGCCCCAGACCTGTTCCTAAAGGTTTCCATCTCTCCACAACTCTACAGTCAGGAGAAATATCAGAAGTATCCTCTGTTTGGGGGCTTCCCAGGTGGTGCTAGTGGTAAAGAACCTGTCTGCCAATTCAGGAGACTAAGCAACAGGGGTTCAATCCCTAGGTTGGGAAGATCCCCTGGAGGAGGGCATGGGAACCCCCTCCAGTATTCTTTCCTGGAGAATCCTATGGACAGAAAAGCCTGGCAGGCTCCAGTCCATAGGGTCGCACAGAGCCCATCACGACTGAAGTAACTTAGCACGTACACATGCATCCTCCATTTTTATTTAGTATACTCCTCAAGGTCATTTTTATATTCTTTTGCTCCTAAAAAGGACCTGCCCCTACCCTCCAACCTCAATTCTCCCAAGAAAAAAAAAGGAGAAAGCATCCATTTGCCCAGAAATCAGGGGTTCCCACTCCCAACCTCGAAGAGGTGAGAGAGGCAGGGGAAAGACACTCATTAGTAAGTTGCAGGTGCTGTTACTAGGGTATTATTTATTATTTGTTGGCTGCCAAGGCTTCCCTGAGCCTGCAAAGACAGAGCCATTGCCTCGGGGGCTGCAAAGTCTGAGACAGACAAACAACACACAACCCAGGCATGAAATCCGCCCCACTAAGGAGCTAGGGGCAACCTCAGGGATCAGAGCCACCCTCTTCTTTGGGGAGTCCTCTGCCTCCTGAAAGTCTTGGGGAAGGTACAGATGTTCAGGGCAGAAGTTCAGAGAGGAGAGGGCTGTCCATGGAATGAGAGGGGTTCCAGAGAAAGGAACCCAGGCGCAGGTTGAGGCAAGAGGTCTTAGAATGGTGTGAGAGGTAGGAGGAAATGAGATCAGGGTTACAGGCTGGGACAGCAGGCAGAGGAGGCGGGTTGGGGGGAGAGGCATTGCTGAACGGATGGGGGAGGCCAAGAGATGTCATCAGCTGTTGCGTGGGGGAGCACTGATGCCAGAACTCAAGTTGTGGCAAGAATGGACCGCCAGAGGTACCAAAAGATTGAGAGTTTCACCAGAGGCAAAGAGGGGCGGCTTGGTCACTGATAATACCCTCTGTTGAGATGCTATTGCTGCATGATAACTGGTCCATCCCCAGTAAAAAGCAGGCAACAAAAGAAAAGGCTAGCACCTGGCATTGAAGGGCTCTTCAAGACATCTGGTCATGTCTCCCTTTGCTGGGAGAAGTCCAACCATCTCAGAGATGGGTGAAAGCTGTTTAAGTCTTGCCCGTGATGGCTTTCCCTAGGAAAGTCATCTGAGAGCTCAGCATCCCCTGGAATCTCTGTTCCATATCCCATCTTCTTGGTCTGGCCTCATCCTCTGTGCAGACTTCACTAGTACAAGGGAGCTTGTTAGGAGCTTTAGCAGGGAAGACTTCTCTTGTCTAACCAAAGACAGCACTTCTAACTAAAAAAAAACACTTCCTGACTTTATTTTTTTTAATGTGCAGGTCAAGAGGGACGTGCATGAAAAAGAGAGGGAAACAGAGCCTCCCATCCAGTCAGCAATGGAAATTGACGAGGTGAGCGCCATCAGAACCACACTCAGCCTTCGCACCCCACACAGGGCGGCAGAAAACAAGGCCTGGGCGGAGGACAGAAGGGACTCTGTCAGCTTCCTTACTCTCAGAAGTCCTGGGCTCAGGCTAACCTCAGCACCTCCACCTTTGAAAGATCTTTTCTCATTCAGAAAAGGAGAATAGCAATTACCCTTCTTCATTTCGCTACCCCAGAAATTGGTTCTACAAGCCCCAAGCCAAGGTATCAAACTCCTGAGCCCCCTGTAAACTCAGCAGTCCTGGGTTTCGTTTGCTGGTCTCTTCCCAAGAATCCCAGGCTGCACCAAGTGAGGAACCTGAAGACAAGAAACCTGCCCGGGTTTATTTATTTCTGTCCTTCAAAACCCGCACCCATTACTCAATAACCTTGGAGGGCTCGCCTCCAAACACCGCAGGACAGCCCTCTCCTGCTATTCATGCCCAAGCAGAGAGGCCAAACGCCAGCCTTCTGCTTTAGACTCACTAGCGCTACCCGCAATGGGATGGAAACTTGCTAACAGTCTGGTCTAAAAGGGCCCTAGGAGACAAGCCAGGACATCCCTTCTGCAGGGACAATTACAGGGTCATCGTGGAGCGCGGGTCTGCCCTCCTGCAGTGTGTTCCCAAACGGTGTGAATGGAAATGTCTTCTACCCCATGCACACTTGCTCAGTCGCTCAGTCATGTCTGACTATTTGCGACCCCATGACCGGAAGCCCACCAGGCTCCTCCGTCCAAGGGATTCTCCAGACAAGAATACGGAAATGGGTTGTCATTTCCTCCTCCAGGGGATCTTCCCGACCCAGAGATTGAACCCGCTTCTCCTGCACTGGCAGGCAAATTCTTTTACCACTGAGCCCCAGGTTCCTCCAAACTGTCAAAGCCCCTAAATACCATAAGAAGTAGCCAAGACTATAAATCTCTCTGTAAGTTTCCATGTTCACCCCAAATTTTGAAGTCCTACACCCTGTGAACACTGGGAATGGAGAACAATAACCTAGACTATCCAAAAATATTTAATAAATTTTCCAAAATCCATGTGGCTCTGAAATATTTTATTCAGTGTTTTTGCACAACGCGTGTTTATCTGTGTTATTTAAGCTGACATTAGATTGCTCTTCCCTAGCACACGCTTGCTTAGAGCTGGGGGTGGAGGGGGAGCAAGCCCAGGGTCACAAAGATGTCCTAAAATGAAAACGAAACAATTGTTCATGTTAAAAACTATTGCCTACCGAATCCTCATAGTCACTGTATACAGAGAAATCCAGAACTACCATGCATCCACCAGGGGGCCAGCTGGCCAGCAATCCTTCCCAATAGCAAACACTGGGGCTGAGGGAAATGAGATATTATTACTAATCACTGCAGGCTCTGAGGGCACTGGAAGGTCTACTCTCGTATTTTAGTGGTGGAATCAATTCTATACTTCAATTGGTTTTCAATTTGACTAATTTATTGAAAGGAGGAAAGGCAAGCAGGCCAGGCACCGTGGAAGACTTCCTAATAGAAATGGGGATCTATTATGCTTTAGCATCTCTTAGACTGATTAGCTTTAAAAGCATAGAATCCATCCTCTTTTTCAAGCTAGATTATAAGACAGTCTGTCCTGAGGCCGCGAGACTGGTAAAAGGACACTCTTGCTCACTGTCTTGACTCTTCTCTCCTCAGGGAAGCAGATTCAATATCCAGAAGGTGAGGGCTGCAGTGTTATTTTACAAACCAGCCCTCCCTATATCAACGCCACTTACTGTACTGGAAGCCAGTATTAAGTGAACCACTAGCGTAGTGCATCAAAGGCTTATTGAATATTGATTCCCATTTACGTGACAGCAAAATGGCCTAAGAAATCTTCTCTGGATGCCTCAGCTCCTTGATAAAGAGGGTGTTAGTTTTGTTTTATGAAGCCGGGATCCCAGCCAGTCACATCTTATAGCTCCACTTACTTTTATTTAATAAAAACAAAGGACGGTATGAGTGAGGAGGGGGGGTGTGTTGTGTCATGTTGTTTTTCAAGAGGATTCGATCTGTGAGCAAAGCAGGAGAAACAGGAGTTAGACTTCAGGGAGGATTTTGTCATGGGCCAAAAAGGGAACAGAGACATCCTAAAATGAGCCATCTCGAAGACATATATATAGGGTTCCTTCTTCCAAGAAAACAGCAGATAGGGAAGGGATTTTGCTGGCTTGCAAGTACCATACCAGCAAACAATGAAACAGACTACTCTGGCAGCAAGGGCAGAATCACAGAGTCTGTCTTCAGGGAACCAGGATAAAAAGGTTTCCATATCCCTTCTGTATATGCCAGGTCTCCCTAGCCCAGCCCTTAGTGGGAATTCCTACTTAATCTCCAAATTTTACAGAAAAAGAGATTCCACTATTTTCCCACCCCTAGTTTCTAACAGAGAAAAATTCCCTAATGTTAAGCCTTAATTCTATTCACCTCTTTTTTTTTAAGTTTTCCATCCTAGAAGATAAGCTACAATACTTTTGTGGGAAAGAACAGACAGCTCCATACCTGAACAACATGAGGGTGGGGTGGGAAGCATGGAGAACAGGGGTCAGGCTTAGAAGGTGAACCCTCTCCTGGATCCTCACCCCCATCCCGCTCAACCTCAACTCTTCAGGTGAGACACCGGACAAAACTCCTCAGTGTGGAAGACCACAGAAGCCACCTCTCCTAGCGCCTCTAACTGGATGGGGTACAGAGCAGACAGATGCCAAGACTGGAAACAGAGCACAGAGGGAGGGTGAAACAGAGGAGCTGGGGAATGCCCACAAATCGGTCAGCCTGCCAAGAGCCACTGACCCCGTTTTAATATCCCAGAGGTTGGAGGCGAGAGCAGAAATCACAGGCTCCAGAAAAAACAATCTTTGAAAGAAAATTGCCTGTCGCAACCAGAGATATATGAAAGCGCTGTTACAGTCGGGGGGAGAGACTGTAAAACTACACCTGGTTATTGCACGGACTGGCTGACACCATGATGCTTTTGCACAGCAAACAGTTTTGTTTGAAATGAAAAATCCCTATGGACTCAGGTAACTAAGATGGTGCTGGATGAGGTAAGTAGAGAGAGGAAAAGTGGGCAGGGCTGCTCCAGCTTCAGCGTAGAAGCAGATCTGGGATGATTGGGTTGATACTGGGATGACCAGACTGCAAGGAGGAATGAGAGGTGGGACCAGGACATGGAATTCAAGTCCCACAGTAGCCAGAAGCAGAAAGAAAGCAGGAAATTTCTGGCCCCAGGGATTTCACACCAACTTCCTCAAGTAAACTCTCCGTCTCTCTCCCCTGACAGCCTTCGCACTTGCGTCCTGTCCTTCCCATCTGACTGTGTCTCTCTCTTCTTTCACTTACCTTCCACTGTTCCCCTCTCCTTTGCCCATCTTTGTATCTTTCACTTTCTCTCTGCTTCTGCCTGGTTTTTACTATCTGGTCCTCTAACTTACAACTATTTTTGTGTCTTTGTCTCCATGGTGTCTTTGGCTTTTGTTAACCCTCCTTTCTTCTTACGTCAACCTCTTGTGTCTGTCTACTTGGACATCACTCTCCCTGATTTTCTCTACCAAAATCATAGACAGGGAATTCTAAGAAAACTGTTCACTACCTTTTTGTGAAACACTTGCTTAACATTCTTTTATTTAATCCTTACAAGTCTGAAAATTAGGTCTTATTATCCCTCTTTTACAGACGGGAAGACAAGAGCAAAGACTGCTAAGCAGCAGAGCCAGGATTTAAACCCAGAACTGCTGACTTCAGATATCCAACCTTAACAATTAATGGGCAAGAAAAAACAAACAGAAAATGATAAGAGGGTAAGTAGATGCCCTGGAGAAAACCACAGAGACAGGAGCAGGTAAATGTTCCAGACCAATCAGTGGGAGCAACCTGAAGTCCTTAACCTGCCTGCCTTCAGGCCCAATGGACCAATTACCAGATCTGTCAAGGAGATCCTCAGCTCTGTCCAGACTCAATAGAGAACCACTAGCCCCAAGAAGAGCATCCTCCCCTTAGGCTGGGCCTAGTCTTTCCTAAACCTCCTCTCTAATTGAGCCCTGAAATTCTTTGGGGAGGGGGGGGAACTGGCGCCTTCTGCCTTGGGATGACACTGTCTCCACAGCCAGACATCTGTTCATTTGTTATGTGTAAATATAACATCATCAGAAACTGTGTTGGATCACAAAATTCTCAGGCTGGAAGACAAGCTTTTTTTTTTTTTAATCTATACCTAATAAATCTCTTTTGTTGTAAAACTACAGTCCTCTCCATGTTCCCCGTTCATGTTTACAAAGTTTTCCTTAGCACTCCTGTTCTCCCCTGCTAGAACTGAATCTCGGTCGCCAGACTTTGCCATCCAATTCTCGGATAAGCAATGGCATCTTCTAGCTCCCACGAGTGCCTGGCGTGTGCCACAGAGCATGAGATGGGATCTCTGTTATCTCAGCGTCATTACAAATGGAATAATTGGTCATAAAAATTATGCAGCCTGTTGGAAAAGAAATAACACACACGCTCATTACAGATTTCTGAGATAGCTTCTCCTGGCTAAAATTTCATGTTTCTCCACATCCCAGTCACCACCAATATCCCCTACTTCCTGTGCCCCAAACATTGAATCGTCTCCAGAAAGAAGCCTGAGACAGAATACAGACTCAAAGCTATAGCCGCATCAGAAGTTTTCCTCAACTGAACCAACATAACCTGACCTAGAAGTTGAGGAGTTACTTCTCTCATAAATCAAAATCTTAGATACTTTTTGAAGTGGAAAGGCGGGGGGGACCTCCTTAAATTTCCTCTTCATCAGCCAATCTGTATACTGACACTGGTATGAAATGAGATCCAGAGAAAGGAGGTGCCGTTCCGAGGGCAGGGAAACTTCAGTTTGATGGTGAAAATGGGCGTGTTTAGGATACGGACATACTTGGAGCACAGCGGTGGTTCTGAGCTCCCAGAGCTGGTGTAAAAAATAAGAGGGAGATACACTGGACTTCCCAGGTGGCGCTAGTGGTGAAGAAACTGCCTGCCAATGCGGGTAGATATAGGAGACCCAGGTTTGATCCCTGGTTTGGGAAGATTCTCTGGAGGAGGGTGCGAGGAGGGTGCGGCAACCCACTCCAGTATTCTTGCCTGGAGAATCCCATGAAATGGCTACGGTCCAGAGCATCGCAAAGAGTCAGACACAACTGAAGTGACTTCGCACACACACTGGTAATAGATGAAACGACCAGCCCCGTGCCACCCCACAGAGAAGAAACAAGGAGTGTTATTATTTATTCTGAATGATGAGATGCTGGAAATCTACTATCTATAGGCATTATCGATATTCTGAAAGGCACCCCAGTGCACCCCACCTCATGGTCCTGACTATCAGGCCTCAGTGCCTCACCCTACTACTTCCAGGCATGCCTAACACCCAAGGATTAGATTATTACACGTGGTGAAATCAAAGGGCACTGCTCCAAAAGAGAAATGCTTTTAAATTTTTTTAAAATTTATTTACTTATTTTTGGCTGTGCTGGGTCTTCCTTGCTTTGCTGGCTTTTCTCTAGTTGGAGGGATCAGGGGCTACTCTCTAGTTGCTGTGTGCAGGCTTCTCATTGCAGTGGTTTCTCTTGTTTCAAAGCACGGGCTCTAGGGCATTCAGGCTTCAGTAGTGCAACCCCCGGCCTCTAGAGCACAGGCTCAGTAGGTGCGGTACAGGGGCTCAGTTGCTCCGCAGCATGTGGGATCTTCCTGGGCCAAGGACTGAACCTGAATCTTCTGTGTTGACAGGACTCTTACCATTGAGCCACCAGAGAAGCCAAAGAAATGTTTAAAAAAAATTTTAATTAGATTATAGTTGATTTATAATACTGTGCTAGTTACTGCTGTTCAGCAAAGTACATCAGTTATGCATATACATTTATCCACTCTTTTTTAGACTCTTTTCCCATATAGGTCATTACAAAGTATCAAGAAGAGTTCCCTGTGCTACAGAGTGGGTCCTTATCAGTTATTTATTTTACATATAATATAGTAATGTGTATATGTCAATCCAGTCTCCCAGTTTATCCCTCCCAATACTGCACTTTCTCCCCTGGTAACCATAAGTTTGTTTTCTACATCTGTTTTGTAAATAAGTTCATTTGTAGCATTTTTTAGATTCCATAGATATGCAATTATTATATGATATTTGTCTTTCTCTATCTGATTTCTTTCATCAGTATGACAATCTCTAGGTCCATCCATGTTACTACAAATGGCATTATTTGTTTCTTTTACATGGCCAAGTGATATTCCATTGTGTATGTGTGTGTGTGTATATATATATATATACCACATATTCTTTACCCATTCCTCCATCAATGGGATAAATGCTTGGAGATGACAAGAGACACACATGAGGCCTTTTGCTCAGGCTGTGGTCTGGAGGTCTCTGCTCTCAAAATTACCACTAGGAAAAAAACAAGAAACACATTTCTCCATCAATAGAGCAAAATTTAGAGACTCAGGAGCCCAGAAAAACATGGGAAAGATGCAGAGTAACCTCCTCCCATGACTCTGGGGGAAACCTCTCATTTATATTATTTTCCCACTCAGCAGGTCACCTCTTCTTCCCTAGTTTACCCCAAACTATTTTGCTCTCTGGGATTCCTAGGTAGCTCAGTGGTAAAGAATCTGTCTGCCCATGCAGGAAATGTGGATTCTATCCCTGGGTTGGTGAGATGCCCTGGGGGAGGAAACGGCAACCCACTCCAGTATTCTTGCTTGGAGAATCCCAGGGACAGAGGCGCCTGGTGAGCTACAGTTCGGGGGGCGGGGGGGGGGGGGTGGGTGGCGTGGGTCGCAAAGAGTTGAACACGATGGAGCAACTGAGCTTGCATGCACTTTGCTCTCTAGTTGCTCTATAATCCCATTCAAGATCTAAAAAGAGGCAAGGCCAGTAGTAGTTCCTGGCATCCTCTTCTGGAGATGACCAAGAAGCACCCAGCACTAGTCTAAAGAATTTCATGCTCCTACCTCCAAGTGTGCTCTGGACATCACAGTTCTACACCCGAACCTGGGAGAGCAAGGGAGCCTGTTGCCTCTCCCTGATTCCTGATGGGAGAGGGAACAAAAAAGAGGGAGGCTGGCTATAAGCCAAGCAGACTGAGAGACCGGTTCCTAGTTTTCCCAGCTGTGGACTCAACTTCTTGGAGTTGAGTGAAGAGTGAGACGAGAAGATTGCTATGTGAAGAACAGGTCTGACTCCTACACCCTGTCTCCACTCTGTGCTTCTCCGTACTCCCTCTCTGTGGGGTGAGGAGGAAGGAGGGAATTACACCAGCTCCTCAGCCATTCCCAGCCACAGTCAACCCTCCTACAAAATATGAATCAGCGTCGGTGGCGGAGACAGAAACCAGGAGGTTATTTTGAGATCTGTGAGTTCTGCCTCTCCCTAGGGTCTTAGGAACAAATGTCTGCTAGGGACAAGGTACCATTCTGAGGTGAACACCATCAGTCAACCTTCCAGAGAATTTTAGGGAGCTCTGTCCTACTTGGAGACAACTTGGAGACAGATGCCTGGGAGGTTCCCATGCCTTCCCCTCAAGAACACTGTCTCCTGTGCCCTCCCAGCCTCGCAGAGTCAGCTCCTAGCTTTCTAGGCAATTCTGATGGGGTTTCATAAATTCAAAGGACACAAATATCCTTTTTCCCCTCTTCAAAAATATCCACACAGTTTGAATCTAGTCTGGAGTGTTACTTAAGTAGCTTTTACTCAGGCACATCTACAAGATAAATTACGTATCATCCCTCCTTCAACAGAGCTTCTCTCCCTTTGTTACCCATGGGGTGGTTGTTCGGTCGCTCAGTCCTGTCTGATTCTTTGTGACCCCATGGACTGCAGCACGCCAGGTTTCCCTGTCCTTCATTATCTCCCAGAGTTTCCTCAAACTCACGTCCATTGGGTCGGTGATGCCATCCAACCTCCTCATCCTCTGTCGCCCGGCTTCTCCTCTTGCCTTTGATCTTTCCCAGCATCAGGGTCTTTTCCAATGAGCATGGGGGATCCTGTCCCAATGCAGATTCTGACTCCACAGGTCTGGGGTGGAGCCTGAGATTCTGCATTTCTAACGAGCTCTGCAGTCAGGCCAATAGTGCTGGAGCCCAGGCCACCCTGTGAGTGTGGAGGATCTAGGATGGACTAGGTGAACCCAGGGGAGAGTTCTGTGGGAGGCTCTTGCCTTGAGGTTGCCTCCAGTCTGAGAGGAAACTAAAACACAAAGAAGGCGAGAATGGGGTAAGAGCCGCCAGGCAGAACGCTACAGAGTGCAGGAGGGGTGGGTCACGTGATTAAGGCCGGGGCATCTTAGGACATCAGGGAGGATGTCGAGGCAGAAGAATGGAACAGAAGAGGAAAGTAGGGGCCGGCCGCACGGGGGCAAGGGGGAGGGGCAACACGTGCACAGGATCGGGGGAGGGCGGGGCAGGAAGAAGGACCCTGGAGCAGGAGCATGGGGCCAGGACTGCCTCTCAGAGCAGGGCGCTGAGCCAAGAAATGCTAGGAGCTCATTGGAGGTAGTCCATGGGGGCAGTGGAGATGGGTCTAGAAATTCAGCCCTAGGCCCTGAAATTTAACAGAAGAAAGAAAGCCTCTGTGGTCAGAATGGTGCTATAAGAAGCTAAGTCAAATGGTAGTGGAGGCATGCCTGGGGCTAGGGGCAGGGGGTGCGGAGTTAGTGTTTCATGGCACTGAGTTTCAATTTGAAAAGATGAAAGAGTTCTGGAGCTGGACGGTGGTGATGGTTGCACGACGATGGGAAGGCACTCGATGCCACTGAAAACCACACATATAAAAATGGCTTAAATGGACATTTTATGTTATATCTATTTTATCACAATAAAAAAAAGTTATAGTGGAGGCTGAGGTCATAAAAAAATGGCACTACTATGTAAAAATGACTAAAAATTTTAAAATTTAAATAGGACTAAGATCCAAGCCCACCCTAGACTGAGGAGGTGCTGGAAAATGGGCCTCTTGAAGTAAACTAAAACCTGGAACTCTTTCAACCCCAAACCCCATCCCCCTCCACTTCACTCTCCTACCATAATGCGTGATGCTTATGTTCTTAAGGATTTGAAAGAAAAACAACCACATTACAAATGGGTTTCTGTTGAGTCTTTGAGCTCGACCTGCTCATCTTGAGTCACTAGGAGCTGCTCCGCGGGCAGTGCACGGATCTCCTTGCTCAGCAGCCTGCAGGTGAGAGAGCAAGCCAACGATGAGGAAAGGCCAGCTCTTAAAATGCCCAGGCTCAGAGTTCTTGGGAATAGGCAGCTGTTTCCTGTCTCTGCAAAGGAATTCAGGAGAAAAGGGATGAGCTGAACTGGTAGAGAATGAAAACAAACTGTGAAAAGAACCTACCAACCATCCAAATTGGACACCTTCCCAAGAAGAAAATAGTGGCCACCCTAAGAGGCCAGAGGAGCAAAGAGACAGGTCTGTCTACAGTCAGAGGCGTGGACATGCTTGGGCTGGAGAAGGGGCTGCACAGAACAGAATGCCAGCACGCTGTGTCAATGTTTCTACCAGGCGCGGGCTGTAAAGTTGGCTTGCCTGAGAATCACGGATGAGCCTCAAGCCAGACAACTAGAAGAAATCCCTGACAGGATTATGCGGTTGAGGAGGGAGTCTGGGGAAACCAAACAAGTTTCCTCGGGTCAGAGAGGAGGCAGGTAGAGGAGAAAGGAAACCTTAGAAAAGTGAAGCAGCTCCCCTAAAACCCGTTATGTTGATCCGTCCAATGGAGAGACTCCAGAGCGATACCCTATCACAACCCACCCGTCAGGGTGAGCTCGGATAGCCAGGGTTCCAGGGAGCTGGGAAGATCCCGGAATCCAGGCAAGTTCTCTGCCCCTGAGCAGTTTCTGCCCCAGCTTTCTGCCTCCACCCTCTGTAGGTAATGGGGTGAATCCAGTGGCTGCTCTTAAGTCATTAACAGGAACAGAGCTTGATGATATTTTCTGACTCAGGGCAGCCTAGTCAGACTCTTAATTTCTCTTTGGAAATCCATCATCTGGGATAAAAGCATCACTACCGCTCTCCCATGTAATCCCGGGCTCCTCCCAGGTCATCAGAGAAATCCCCCTGTCTCCAGTGATAACGCCAAGGAACTACCTTGTGATAGAGGTGGTGGGGGGGGGAGGGGACGGTTGTTGGATCACTCCTTTTACTTACGTTCTCATGCCTAAGTGGTTAAGGACTCCTTTCTGAAGTCTGTCCTCAGTCCCTCTTACTTCAAGGAAAAGTATTTGTTTTCTTCAAGAAAAAATTTTAAAGGGACGTGGGTCTCATTGGCAACAAAGATCAAAGAACTGCTGTCTACAAATTGAGTACAGAGGGAAAAGACTAAAAGTTGATGTAATTCATAATTATTTAATATTCTCTTTTTAGCTATACTATTTATAGGCAAGAAAGGCTCTTCTGCATTTCCACTGAGAAGTTAAGAGGGAGTCACGATCTAACCTTCACAAAGTTTTTAGGGAACTATTACACCCATCCTTTCAGCCAGTCTTCACAAACATCCCAAGATATGGGAAAGCAGGTATTATTATGGTTATGAGGCTCATTTTAAAATACTTATTTGTTTACTGAATATTGAAGCCCAGGGAATGATCTGGACTGCAGGAGTTAGGTAACTAAAGTTAGGTATCAAGAAGAATTAACCATCTGTAGAAATTCTGAAACATTAGAAAGCAATACTAAGGGATAAGAGTCCATCCAACTTGTCACAGCTGAAAGAGGACTTTGGGAAAAGGTGGCCAGGGGCCTTCACTTGTCACCTTCTATCAGAATTGCTCAGGTGCTCTGTGCTCCCTCACACTGCTCAGAGCCTGTGTCCCCCAGAACCAGGTCCTCAGCTGGCTGGCACTTACCAGGCCCTCGGTAAGTATTTGACGAAAGAAGGGGTAGGGAGAGAGGAAAAAGGAAGGTAGGCAGGGCTGAGGGGCATTGGAGGGAGATTAGGGGAGGTTGAGAGGAAGCTCAAGAAGGAGACAAGACGGGGAAGTAGGGGAGAGCCCAGGAGCTACCATATACCCAGAAGGAGAAACAGGCTTAGGGGGCACAGGAGCAAGAGAACTAGGGGAACTAGGGGCCCCCAGGACACCAGTGGTACAAGATGGGGAGCAAGGTCATAGGGAAAAAGAAGGTTATGGGGCAATTTCTATGCAAGAAGCACAGTTGGTGCCTCCTTTTAGAGGTACCTCCTTGGGGATCCTGTAAGTCAGGGACTATGTTAGGTGCTAAGAAGAGGACGGCTAAGAAGGGAGTGTAAGACAGACAAGCAGGAGACAGATATTTTTGCAGCAGACATCCCACAGCAAATCAGCAAGGATAGAGAAGCCAGCTTTGGCAACCACTTTACTGAGAAGTCACTAGACAAGTCAGGCAGGTGGAAGGAATTCGGGGAGCACATAGAAGCTACTATGCCTAAGACATGATCTCATGTTGCTGGGCATCTGGGCGCCCACTTCAACTCAAGAGCTGATTACAAAGCGGGTAGGTCTGGGGCAAAAGTCAAGGGACTCTGGGACAGGAAGCAGGGTAGAATCTTCAATATGCTACGTGTCTTTTGGAGAGGAACTCAAGCTCGCTGGCTTTCACAGGGAAAGTGGATAGAGGATTTTTACCATATCCAGGCCTCACACTTTTGACACTTGAGCCACAGAAGCAACAGCTTCTACCAGCTCCCCGTTATCACCTTCTGCTCCCCGGATTCAATGTCCTCTGCTCAACAGCAGACAGACTACGCCAAGGTGCCTTGAAGAGCTGGAGAGATACAGTGTGTGAGAAACTGGTTCCTATTGCTGCAAGGAAATTTTCAGGAAGGATCACTGGACCATGGATACGCAAATTAGTCTCTGGTTTCAGAGGAGAGGTCCATCTGTCTATCTACAGATAAGGATGGCACTGCTCAAAAGATTCACTGAAACCCCAGACCACACCATTGGTAAGAAGGGACACTGGCTTCTACTGCATCTTTCCATCCACAGACTTCCTGAATGTACCTAGAGAAATCAGAGTAGATAATTCAGTTAACCTTGGAACTAGACTCCACCCCTATTAAAGACTCCTACTCTCACCCACCTCCCCATCCCAGATTTTGATTCTTTTGAGGATGAAAAGGAAGCAGTTCTCCCTTACAGCTTCTCCTGACCTGCTGCAGGAATCAGAATAGAAATGAAGAGTTTGGCCATCACCATGGAAACCAGCAGTCTCTATGGCTCCCCCTCTCACACACTCTCCCATCAACTCTTTCCCTCCCACCTCTAAGTCATATCCAGCTCACAAGATTCCTCTTTGTGACCAATACACTAATTCATTTGGAACAAAGAACAGAAAAATAGCTGGTTTGGGCAGCGAGGGAAGACTGACCCTTGGCTTTCTAACCACTCACCTCAGCTGAGATTCTCTCCTAGACCATCACACCTCTGCTCTCACGCAGATGTTCCTCTTTGCCCCCACCATCCATTTTCAGCACCCCTCTGAGCCCTTTGCCTCTTCTCACACGGTTGCCCCTATCCAGAACCCCTTTTCAATTGGTCCCCCAATATAGATCCATTTGCTTCATAAACCCCAGTTCACCACTGCTCACCCTCATACTGCCATCCTCCAAGTCCAAGCACCTTCACCCCATTCTTCACACCTCCCCATACACAGCCACTATTTCCACAGTCCCGGAGCCTCTCATCCCCATCCAGTTACCCTCCATTCTTAATGTTCTCCAATTCAGGGTCCTCATCACTTATTCTGCCCCACCCCCAGAATCTCAAGCACTCCTTAATGAAAAGGGGTCTTACAAAATATCAGTCTTTCCCATTATCCATTCCCCTTTCCCCGCTCAGTCTTAATTCATCTAAATTGGAGGTTTGAACCGTGGGCCCCTTGAGAGAAGAGGAGAGAAAGGAACTCTTTCTCTCAATGCTCCCTTCTCCTAACTTGGTCCTGCGTTGGTCCAGTCTTGGTCCCCACTGGGGGCTGTGAGAGTTAATTAGCCTTTTCCAGATTACTCTGAGATTCCCGAGACAGGCTCCAAAGACTATTCTGAGCTGGGAGGAATTTTATCAGCATCTTTTATGGTTTTGTTTGTTCTTCAATTTCTCCACCTTGGACTCTTTAGCTGAGTCTCTTCAGTCATAAAACAACCTCAAAAGAACAAGCTGAAACCAAACGACATAGATCCACCTTGATGCCTGCCCCTCATCCCACCCTGTGATGGGGAAGGGGTGCCTGGATCCCCAGGCTGCCCCTCACCTGCCCACCCACTCCAAACATGGTATCCTGCAGCCCCCCCATCTGGGAAAATGGAAGCAGAAGATGACTCAGGGGGTCAGGGAGGATCAAGGCTTGTTTAGAGCTTTGAGATCTCTAGATGAAAAGTAAGAAGGGTGGGGAGTTGTGAAAAAGTCAGCGTCTGGGGCTCAAGAGCAAATCACTGTCCACCCCACCCACCCACTTCCCAGACTGAGGTTCTTAGTCTTTCATAAATGGGTGCAAAACAGGTTTGCATCGAAGCATGAGCATTTAAGCTAGCCTGAACAGAACTGCCGGGCATTTACTTCTCTCAGGAGTTGAAAATTTAGAAGACAGACACGTCTTTTTAGGAGAGGCTCCATCTATTTCAGCAAGATGAGCTAAAAAATTTCCATGAAAGCCCAGTCTGTTACCGTACTGGTCAAGATCCAGACTTCAGTAGAGAAGAGGCTCAAGAGGGCTGAACATAGGGTCTTTTCAGTTTCCAGAGTTACTTAACCTCACCTCTCAAGAATAAGACAAGAAAAATCTGGTAACAACACCAGAAGACATTAAAGGTGGACTGATCACATACTCTCTCTTTCCCAAAGAAACCTCCAACTTTCTAGCTTTCCCTCCGGATACTTTTTTCCCTCAATTATCCCACCCATTTTCACAGCTTCGATTATTATTTCTATGTAGGTGAGTTCTCAGTCTATCCTTCCGTCCCTGACCACGTTCTCCCTAGTCTTCTACTTTCCGCATATGATGAATTTACCTAGTGGGGGTTCTACAGCAACTTAATCTAAAATGTAATTCGTATTATCCTCCAAACCAGCTCTTCTAACTTCCTCTTTTTCTTTAAATAGGACCAGTATTCTATCAATCACCAAAGCTGAGAACCTCCAGCTTCATCTTTGACTCCCATTTCCTGTACCCTCTTCTCCATCGTACCTACACTCCCCATCCCTATCCCCATCGAAGCCTATCAGTGACCAGGTTCTGCTTATTGTGCTTGTCACAGTGTTTATTCCTCCATCCTTTCATGCCTATTCCCACACCATTGTTAGTCTTTCAGCATCTCTCATCTAAACTTCTATACTAGCATCTAACTAGCATCCCTGCCTCTGTCTTTTTTCCAGGTTATCTTCCCATTGCCTCAAGAATAATCTCATTTAAGCAGTTTTTTTTTATGTCATTTCATCCTCTCCATTAGAACCTACAGTTCTGTCCATATCTCTTTCAGGGTCCTCATATGAACTCTCAGTGCTGGATAAATGGGTCACTCTTTCATTTATTCAACAAATATGCTTTAACATTTACCTCTCACATCTTTGGCATGTTGAGAGAGCAAATATGAATATACATCATTCTTGACCTTCAGAATCTTAGAGAAAGCTCCATTGAGTATCCCTAAAATACGTCTTTTACTTCTTGTTTCCAAGACTTTGTGCATTCCAACCATGTAGAATGTTCTCTTGTCCAGTCTAAAAGTTTTCCTTAAAATCCTACCTCTTCCATGAAGCTTTCCCTAGCCTTCCTGGCACAATTCTCCCTTCATTCTCAGAATTCCAATAGCATTCAGCTGTCTGTATCACTGGGCATGTCTTAGTGCCTTGGTGTATAGCTTCCCAATACTACACTTAAATATACGAATACTTCCCCAAATGAGGCGTCCCAGGTGGTGCTAGTGATAAAGAATCTGCCTGCCAATGTAGGAGATGCAAAATACGCGGGTTCCTTCCCTGGGTCAGGAAGATCCCTTGGAGTAGGAAGTGGCATCCCACTCTAGTATTTTTGCCTGGGAAATTCCGTGGACAGAGGAGCCTGACGGCTACAGTCCATAGGATGGCAAAGAGTCGGACACGACTGAGTGACTAGCGCTTTCCCTGAATGACTTCAAGCATCTGGAAGGTAGGGACTCTGGCTTTCTTTTTATCACCCCAAAAACATTTAGCACAGTGCCTTACGCACATGGTTGTGCCTGTAATATGATTGGAGACACCATACTGGCCAACAGAAAAGTGAATTTCCAGAATGGAAACACAATGTCACTGAAAAAAGCACCGGTTCCAAAATCAGAAGAAGTGAGTTTACCTTCCAGCTCTACCAGTTATTAGCTGAGACCTTACATTCTGAGCACAGTGTAGAGGGTTTTATGAGGATTCAACTTCATGAGAAAACACATGGAAAGAGTATACCAGTGCCTAGCACCTAATAAATGCTCAATAAATATTCGTTTCCTTCATCTCAGTTTGGTTCTGACAAGAAAGAAGGTTGGATAAAATAACCTTCTTTGGGGGCCTTCCAGCTTCAGCGTGTACAGGTCACAGGAATACAACCAAGGGAGAAGAACTAACCTACTCAATCACTGCTGGCTTTCTCGCCAGTCTTTATTCTTAAAATCCTCAGCACTTAGTCTGCTTTTTGTTATCACGTTTGTCATATTGCAACCTCTCCTCTCTAGGGAGTTTCTCACTCAACTTTCACTCAGGATTGCCCAGACTAGGAAATTGGTTCAAGAACTTCAAGTCTAGAGAATTTATTTATTCCATCCTCCCATTTCCTAGACCCAGCATCATCTCATCTCTTTTCTGAAGATGCTTAAGCCTTTGAGGATATTACGTCTCAGCGCTTCAATATCCCTTCAAGGAGCCCATTCTCATCATCAACCTCCACCTTTTCCAGCATCTCCCAGATACTGTGAAAATCTGGGGACAGTGGCCTGAGCACTGAAGTGGCCAGGATGGCTCAGGAAAATCTAGCACCTCCCTGTTCAGCTGAAATAGTCAAGTCATCCATCCTGGAAGGAGAAGTGAGTGAGTGATAGTTGCTCAGTCGTGTCTGACTCTTTGCAACACTATGGACTGTAGTCTGCCAGGCTCTTCTGTCTATGGAATTCTCCAGGCAAGAATACTGGAGTGGATAGCCATTCCCGTCTGCAGAGGACCTTCCCGACCCAGGGATCGAACACCACATCTCCTGCATTGCAGGCAGATTCTTTACCCTCTGAGCCACCAGGGAAGCCCCTGGAAGGAGGGGAAGTGATTAAAAGGTTCTTTCACTTTTTCTTTATTTTCACCTTAGGGTCTAAAAATAGACAAGGAAACACAAAACAGTAAAACCCAGGCGTCCCGACCCAGCGGCATCATCCTCTCCCGGCACCATCTCCACTAGCAGCAGCAACAGGTCTCCACCAGGACCGTGAGAGCTCCTCTAATGGGGAAAGGGGGAAGGTAGGGATGAGTCAGCGGGAGCTGAAACAGAGTGTTTTGTTCAGGGGAAGAAGTCTGATGCAAGCTCTGGGGAACAATGTGCTCCCTGTATCTTCAGCCCCTCCCCTGCCCTCCCTCCTCTCCCCACACCTCAGCCCGGTCACTGACCAGGCCTCTGGTCACAGCAGAAGCTTCCTAAGCCTCTGGCTTCCATCTAGCCCTTCCCAACTCAACAATCTTTACCGTCACCATTATCCTGACTTTTCTTCTTCTCAGGGGCCAGTAATGGCTCACATTCTTAATTTCAGATGATTATTCCTCAGTTTAAGCTTTAGAGTTTAAGTTTCATGCTGCGATTCCACAGTGCTCACTCATTGCTTTGAGCAAAGGAAAACTGTTTCTATTCTTTCTGCCTCCAAATCCTTAGACCAACCTCTGTCTGGCATGTCCTTTTCTTTTTTTACCTAGGTCTATCCCTTCCTTTCTTCCAAGCCCTGCTCAATATTCTCCTCTTCCGGGAAACCTTCCCCAGGTAAGCCAGATTTTCAAATGCAAGCCCCCTTTTACATTATGTACCCTTAGTCTCTGGTGCCCAGTTAACCATTTCATGTGCATGTATCTGTCAGACTCTAACTTGTATAGCCGATGTTCCTACTCCCCTTCAATAATTTTTTGAGAGTTTTATGTTCAGCATCAAGCATAAAAAGAATCCAAGTTGAAGCAGTTTAAAAAATGGAGTGAGCAGCCTGGGGAAGGAGGACGTAGGGCAGTGATGGTGTGGAAGATCACGGAGTTGAGAGTGTTTGATGTAGAACTGATGTAAGAGACAGCAAGTCATGAAAGTATGATCATCAAGCTTTTCTTCACTATCTATCTGCACAGACTTCTGGGCCTGGTTATACAGAAAGAAAAGACACAGATGGGCTTACAACACATTAAAGTCTCATAATGTAGTCATAATTGTATAATAAATAAAGGACAAATGAACCCCCCCAAAAAAAAAAATCAGAAGACTAGAGACTGAAATATTAAATTAGAATATCCCACAGAAGCCAGAAACAATTCTGAGAAAAGAGAACAAAATATATGCAAAATGAGAGGAGGGGACAGAGTTTGAAAAACAGAGTGGGTAAGGGATACAGGATGAGGCTGGGGTAGCGGGCTCCAAATCCATTCATAGTGAGACCAAAAAAGTCACCAGCTCTCCTCTAACTCAGAAGACACCTGAAATAATGAAATTCCATTGAAATAATGGAAGTTTTGGAATGCTCTGAAGGGTAGAAAAGAGAAAGGGAAAGCAAACAAGCAAAAAGGGATTGGACCCGTGTGTGCTCTGCTGTGTCCAACTCTTTGCAACCCCATGGACCCTAGCTCGCCAAGCTCCTCTGTCCATGGGATTTTCCCAGCAAGAACAGTGGGTTGCCATGCCCTCCTCCAGGGGATCTTCCCAATCCATGCATCGAATCCATGTCTCCTGTATCTCCTGCATTGGCAGGCAGATTCTTTACTGCTAAGCCACTGGCAAAGCCCCAAAGAAAGGAATGAGATTAGATGAGCCCAAGACAGGTAGAGAACGGTTCTCTCTGATCTTGGTCCTCCACCAGTTAGTCCAGTAATCCCAGTCCAGCATGGCTCCCTGGGGCATAGAACTGTTCCCAAAGAACTGGCTGCTTTTTGAATGAGTTTCGTCTCTTCTCCCCTACCCAGGAAACGCTTCTACTCCCCGCTGAAGTGCAGGACTTCATATCCTGAAATAAATCTCATCAATAGACCTCACAATTGTGACATTTTACAGTTTTCAAAGCATTCTCATATATCTGTTCTCGTTTGAGACCCCCCACTTCCTATGAATTTCTATCCCACTCTGTGAATAATGCTTAACCCCTTTTTAAGGGTCTAAACTGTATCACAGTTAGACATGATGCTCCTAGCACCTATTTCAAACTGCCTGGAACAGAGCTGTGGCTCAATAAACACCAAGAAATAAAGGATTGATTAATTGATCATATGTTCTCATTTCAACAGAATGGGATGATGTTTGATCCGAGAGGACTCAATAGTGTGGACAGGAAGGTAGTAAAAACAAAAAGCATACATAGTCACAGAACTGTTCCACAAATTCTCTGGTTAACGTGGACCTCTAAAATGTCTTTTCCTCCAATTTTAGCTTCTAAAAGAGAGAGGAAAGTAGTACTTGTTATATTCCTACTATGTGTCTGTAGTAGGTACTTATACATACATTATCTAATCAATCAAGCCATATGCCAACCCAACCCTTCCAGAAAGATTGCTTAGGCATTTTCTTTAATATTCTGCAGAGAGGTTGACTTAACAACTCACATATGGGGCCTTTCTACTTCTACTCTTAAGATTTTTTCTTTTGACTAAGGGCATTACTTTACGGTGCAATTTAAACTCATTTCCATTCAAAGCTTCCCTCTTATAATCCTTACCTTATCCCTCGCTCCCTTACTCAGCACCCCTACAAACATCCCACATATATTTTGTTTTCTTCTCCTCTGGGTTTCTTCCTCCCTTTTTCCACCCCAAAGGCAAATGACATTCCCTAAACAGCAAAAGGTGGAAGAAAAAAGAAGGAAGCAGAGGACACTGGGGGATGATGGAAGCCTTGAGCCCAGAGAGACTAACAAGGGCAAGAGGAGAGAGCCACCCGCCCTCCGTCAAGGTGGCTTTGCCTGCAGTTTTTATTATGCATCGATTTTCTTATCCATCTTCTTTAGAGCCTCTTAGATCTTCAGGCTGCGGCTGTTTCTCCAAATTGTCATTCACTCCAAGCTCTCTAGCTCCTTGCAGCAGCTAAGGGAGGGTGGCGGGGATTGAAGTTGGGGTGGGAGGGTGGTGGTGGGGGAGGTGGGGAGGTGGAGGGAGAAGGCAGCCAAGAGAGGTGAATGAGGGTTGCTTAGTAACCGTTGCCAAGGAGCCAGGACCAAGGAGCATCCCAAGCTGCCTGCTAATTCCAACCTACCCCCCTTCCACATCCTCCCCTCACTTAAGTTCTCTCAGGTCTATAAAACAGCTTGGTTATGTCACCTTCACCAGCTGCAGAGCCATTTCCTCAGCTCCTCAGGTGAAGGACTGCAGATTCCAGGAACTGAGAATCTCGAATTCCTAGACCTGGGCTGATTGTCACGGGCACTCGTCTCTCCTTCAGATGGCACAGTTAAAAACAAATTACTAATGTGTTTTAATTTGATAAAAAGAAAGATCCTGTCTGCAAAGGCAGGTTATGTGTACTGGTCTGAATTCAGAGGGTAGACATGGGGGCCAGGCGGAGAGTCAGAATAAGTCCATCACCCTAAGAGGATTTCAACCCCCTCAGGGAAGCTCCATTATTTGATCTGAAATTTTGTGAATCCCTTACATCAGGATCAATTCCAAACTAAAATGACATTTTAATTATTTAAATTTTGGATTCTCTACAAATTAGGATTATCCATGACTGCCCCATCAATTAATGCAGAGAATCCAGGAAGTACTACATAATATTTTTTAGCAAATTTACCTTATCAATTCCATTTGACTCAAATAAATATTAGAAGTTCACATCCCTTCAGGTGTAATAGGAGGGGTATATAGAAAAGAAGAAAAAAACCCGAAGGAAGTGGGGCTGGGTGAGTGTCATTGAGGAAAGCCAGTTGAGAATTCAAACTCTGCCAATAGGTGGTCCAGAAAGCAGATAAACATTCTGCCAGTAACCCCAGGCAACGCCGGAGCCACCACCTCTCCAAAGCTAGTTTAAAGGAGGTAAGGTGGTACCCTGAGCTCTGCTACCCTTACCACTGAGTGGGTTACCATTTCCTCCTCCAACTCAGGATAGGCAAATGGATAAATCAAAACCAGGAAATGCTCATCCAAAAACCCCATGTTTTATGGTCACCCAGCTTCCAGACCTGAGCTAATTATCCATGAAGTGAAGCCAGAAGGCTGAGGCTACCATTCTAGCGAACAACATGGACCAAAGAAGGAGACTTTCATTGAACTCCCATTCCTAAACTGACTATATGCATTCTTCTCATTCGATCCACAGTTTGTAATATATGCCAGATATTGTTCTCAGGACAGCCAAAAGGCTCTGGTCCAAAGGGTCTCTCAACCATCTTCCTGTCACTACTGAGAAAAATATATTCCAGTCCCCTTACAATCTACCAGAGTTCTCCACTGTTGAGAGTCAGTACATCTTTAATTTCCCTGATGCTGCTTCAGACCAAACGGCATCACTAAGGATAAGAAGCCTTTTTAGGGGACTTCCCCAATGTCCAGTGGTTGAGACTCCACCTTCCAATGCAGGGGGCATGGGTTCAAATGAACTAGGATTCCACATACTACACAGAAAAAAAGAAAGAAAGAAAGCCTTTTTATCTAAAGATCTCCAAAAGGTAGCCATCCAATATAGCACAGTGGTGGGTAAAAGCAAAGCTTTAGAGTCAGACGTACGTAACTCCTTGAGCAAGGAACACCACCTCTCTAAGCTTCAGTTTCTCATCTGTAAAATGAGAATCATATCACCTATTCCACTGAATCCTTATAGGACTGAAGTAGGTACAGTGTAAGCATGGTGCTCAACTAATAGTGGCTGTTGTTATCATCAGTG
Organism: Bubalus kerabau; assembly: GCF_029407905.1. Classification (NCBI taxonomy): domain Eukaryota; kingdom Metazoa; phylum Chordata; class Mammalia; order Artiodactyla; family Bovidae; genus Bubalus; species Bubalus kerabau. The sequence continues at coordinate 96,222,240 of NC_073624.1, read as the reverse complement.
CTATCCCTGGTCTACTCAGGATTAGTGCATGCACGCTCAGTCGCTCAGTCGTGTTCAACTCTCTGTGACCCTGTGGACTGCAGCCCACCAGGCTCCTCTGTCCTTGAGAGTCTCAAGGCAAGAATACTGGAGTGGGTTACCATTTCCTCCTCCAATTCAGGATTAGGCAAATGGATAAATCAAAACCAGGAAATGCTCATCCAAAAACCCCATGTTTTATGGTCACCCAGCTTCCAGACCTGAGCTAATTATCCATGAAGTGAAGCCAGAAGGCTGAGGCTACCATTCTAGCGAACAACATGGACCAAAGAAGGAGACTTTCATTGAACTAGGATAGCATTGAAGTCCAGATCATAACCTTGGTCCATGCTGCCTGCTGCTAAGCCCACAGAACATTAGAAGTCCACAAACCAAAGTCTGAATTAGGAAATGGAGAAGGAAAAAGGGGTTGAAGAATATTGTTCTATGGGGCCAAGGAGTTTCCTTTGCCCTGACCCTTCAACTAACCACATTTTATTTACATTTCTGTCACCTGGGATTTCCCTAGCAGTCTAGTGCCTAAGATTTTCATTGCCGAGGGCCTGGGTTCGATCCCTGGTCTGGGAACTAAGATCCCACAAGCCCCACGGTGAGGCCAAAAAGTTTTCTTAATAATAATAATAAATAAAATAAAATATGAAAGTGAAGTGTTTAATGGAGATCACAATTTTGATTGGAGTCTCCTATTTCTTTCATCCCCTAATCCAATGAACCTGGACAGGATCACTTGACTCCCTTTCTTCCTCTATCTCCCATCCTCTGCTCCTCCCCCTACCATCTTTTGAACAAAGCTCCTTGGGAAAACCTGCCCATGTTCACTGGCATTAATGTCAGCCCTGGATCAGAATCTGCCTTGGCCTGCCCTGAGCTACATGCCCTGTCCTGTTTGCCTAAGAAGCGAACAAATAATGCTGCTGCCCACTGAAGGATAAACTCTAGAAAGGACTCAAACTCACAACTAGAATATTGGTACATCTAAGAAATTATTAACTCGGTCCCCAATAAAAATCTTGGCTCCCTACGTTCAGCAGTCGGCTTAACCATTTCCCCTGCCTCCACATATATTCTTGCCACACTCTTCTTTTACTCTTCCAGGCAGTGTTATTTCTGTTCCACCTCATTTACTCTGTACCCATAGCATAAAGTCCCTTATCAGATCTAAAACCAACCTCAGCTCATCTCAGGTTTCGGCCCTGGTGCAGATAGAAGAAGGTATACATCTATCCTGTATGCCTCCCACTTCAGGCATAGCAAGTGACCCAGCTTGGACAAGAACTTAGCTATTTGACATCAAGAGTTGTGTAGGTACTCTACTGTCTATGTATGATGATCACAAGTCTGTCTTATGTATGGCCTGAGCAGCTAAAGGGAAATGTAGCTCTTCCTCCTCCAGCAAGCGTCTCTTCTAAACAAAGTAGCCTGAGTCCTCTAGGTACATTTCCAGATGCAGCAAAGAGGTAGAGTTCATCTGGAACTGTGCAAGGATACAGGCTCCATCCTTGAGCAGAATGCCATTTGCAGAGAAGCTAGTCCCGGTGGGGTGGGATAAGGCCGAAGAGAGGCAAAGGCTACAGCTTCAATTAGAGAAACTTACATCAACCTGAGTAAGACCCTCTCAACAGACTGAGGTGTTCCTCAGCGTGACTAAGGAAGTCATGCCCTTTGTGAGAAAGAGAACCATTAGTCTTGAGCTAGCAACTGAAATGTGTCATCCCAACAGGAAACAGGGGTCAGGAAAGGGTTAGTGAATGTAATATCTCCAGGTACTGGTAGAAGACTCTTACCCTCTCCCAAGCCTCTCTTAATGGGACCAATCCTATATGAGAATCAGAAATTAATGCTATCGACTTGTGCCCAGAGGAGGGGGGAAGGAAAGTGGTCAAGAAGGACCCTGGCAATGAAAGAACTACCCAAAGATGCTGGGGCTCTGGGAGGCTGCATGCTCCTCACACTCTCGATTGTCTTCAGCCTTGGAGATGGAATCCAGGAAAGACGGAAGTGTGTGTTGGTTGCTCAGTTGTGTCCAACTCTTTGCAGCACTATGGACTGTAGCCTGCCAAGCTCCTCTGTCCATGGAATTCTCCAGGCAAGAATACTGGAGTGGGTTGCCATTTCCTTCTCCAGGAGGAATGACCAGAGGGGCTTTAAGTCACTTGGGGAACATCTCCCCCTGCCCCAAAGACCCAACACATTGTGTTAGTTGCTCAGTCATGTCTGACTCTTTGCGACTTCATGGACTGAGCCCACCAGGCTCCTCTGTCCATGGGATTCTCCAGGCAAGAATACTGGAGTGGGTTGCCATGCCCTTCTCCAGGGGATCTTCCCAACCCAGAGATCGAACCCAGGTCTCCTGTGTTGTAGGTGGATTCTTTTGCTGTCTGAGCCACCAGGGAAGCCCCTCCAAAGCCCCAAAGCCTTGACCAACTCCCCCTGGATCCCAGAATCTACTGAGACTCAATTAGGAGGTGAAAGAGAGTCTCTGAGACAGCAAATTGCCTCTCTCTTCTCTTTGTCTACCTCTGTCTCCATCTCTTCCCCAGCTTCTCACATCTTGGGGCATTATTTCAGAGGCCTCTGCCTTGATCTGTCTCCAAGTCTCTAGCAAGATCAAAGCTCTTAACACCTGTTTTGCTTGTCGACTCCTAGGCTAGAAAAGAGGGGCAGGGTCCATCCTGAGGCAAGGGGAGGGCCCTGACTTCCCCTCTTCCCAAGGCAGAAGGGAGGTTGGGAGATTGGGCCAAGGAAGGAACCTAATTGGAGGTTGGGTTAACAAAAACACCCGCTGATGGGAAGGCTGTTATTCTTATTCTGCTGTTGATTTTATTATTGTTGGTATTCAGGTTGTAAACTGAATTAACTCATCAGCGTAGTTGGGTGACAGTGACCAGAAAGACCTTTCCTAACCTCCTCATCTAAAGAAGACTCCCTGATATTCTTTATCACAAGACTCTGTTTATTTTCTTCCAGTATTTATCACAATCTATAACTATTTGAAGATTTGTTTTTCTTGCTTATTGTCTATTTTTAACTAGGAAAAGCTCTATATTAGAATGAGAGAAAAAATGAATGACAAATAAATAAATCCATCGTTTCATCCTTCGGCTCAGTCGTGTCTGACTCTGAAACTCCATGAACTGTGGCCCTCCAGGCTCCTCTGTCCATGGAATTTCCCAGGCAAGAATACTGGGGTGGGTTGACATTTCCCTCTTCAGGGGATCTTCCTAATCCAAGGATTAAACCTGTGTCTCCTGTGTCTACTGCATTGGTAGGCAGATTCTTTACCACTGTGCCACCTAGGAAGCCCATAAAAAAATTAGATATGTGCATAAATCTACCAGTGGAATAAAAAGTCCATAATAATATGATCTATACCTGAAAGTATCATATTCAGACTTTTCTTAATAATATCCTTAATCAATATCCATAATACCCCTACTTCTGCATCTCTACCCATGGCCCCTTTTCCTACAACTGTTATGTTACTCATTAATGTTACTTAACAATTCTAAATAGCACTATGGAGTAAATATAAAAATATACAGGGCACAGTCTGCCCACTCCAGAAGCTTACAGTTGAGGAAGGGAAGACATACAACAAACACAGCTGAAGACAGTGTAGCCTAAGACAGCACAGGATAAGACAGAAACTCAAAGGAGGGTAGGAATTCAAAGGAAATAAATTGCTTCTGGCTGAGGTTATCCAGGAAGGCTCAGGCAGGAGGTAACATTAAAGCTGGTAACATTTAAGTGCTAACTATGTAGGAACTTCATAGAGATTGGAAGGAGAGAATTTCAAAGTAAAGACATAGCTGCTGGGAAGGAGTTCCTGACTTTGGGCATCATCTGACATTGAACTTCTGTTCATCATTAGAGAGTGAAATACAAGCACCAATGAAATTCAAGATAAAATGGCAGAAGCTTGAGGCTTTAAATAGGGAAGACAGGAACCAGGACCCGGTTCCCAGCTCAGGTTCCATTTCATCCCCAAATCTCTTTCATCTGGTCTTATTTGAGGGATACAAGTTCAAATAGAACAGGGTACCCATTATGTCTCCATCTGTGAGTCTCTCATCTCCTCTCTCCCACACTGAGTTCTTTACTAACAATGAAATGATTTTAATCTCATCACTGAGAAGAGCACAAAGCACAGAAAAGCATATGCTACACAAATTAAGTAATTTGTATACCTGGGAAGGAGAGAAACTCCTTCTCCTTTCATCTCCACAGTCAATTTTCCTTGATCTCCTGACACTGTATGTCAATAAATATCTGTATTTCCTCCTTCCCTGGACAAGAGATGCTGTTAAATGTCAAATGTAAAGTAAAGTTTGTCATAAAAATCCCTCATAAAAAAAAAAATATCTTCCAACTACAGCACTGGAAGATGGAGGAGGGGAGTTCCTGTTGTGTTTTTCCCCTAATAATGTTCAAGTCACGCACCTCCTGCTTCCGGGAGCATCTCTGACAGCCTCTTCTTAAACTTTTCTAAAGTAAACAGAGGCATGCAACTCCCCTTATCACCCCTACTTCTGAGAAGGCTCATTCTGCCTTTTTTTTTTTTTTTGTCAATGAAATCAGTTTCACAAGTGACCAGTTTCTCACAATCTCAATTCTAGATTCCCTAATTAGTATAATTTTTAATCCTTCTTTCTGGGATGGCTTAAGTATAGGGTCTCAGTCAGAAGCAAAGAAGTAAATGAAATGGTTTCTCTTAGCACCTTCCATCAGGGCCTTCTAGGGCGGACATGGCTGTGGAGGTGGTTATGAGGATGCTGTGCGCACAAGGGCAACTGTGTACTCGGCTAGCAAGTGAAAGACAGGAAGGGACTGCCTTGCAGCTGCTGTTTCTCTTTCTCTGCAAACCTCCTCTGATTATAGCAGATTTATAGGGGCCCCAAAGCAGCCCAGCATCTTAGCCATAAACTTCCCAGAAAGAAAACTCATTGAGGCTCCCTTGAGAGGTGATGAAAAATAAATATCAGGGTTTGGTACAAACATATCAACCAGGGCCAGGGGTGGAAGGCAGCCAGTTCCCTATAGCTGGTTTAACTCCTTCAGGATTTGTGTACACACACACACACACACACACACTCCACAACCATACCCTGAAAGTCTAACAAATATACTCATGTTTATAGACCTACTGAGATAAGCGTACCCCACTCCTTGGTACCTATTTTCAGTCAAACGCAAACACAAACGTCCATGGAGTATATATACACACATGACTTTCAATGAGTGGCTCTGTGAACATAATATAGCCAACCTCTCTCCCTTCCCAAGCTCCTGACTCCAGGGCAGAGCACAGTGAAGGTGAATGAGGGAATGTCTGAGTATAACCTTGCATGTGTCACTTAGTGTCACAGAGACACTAAGTGTGTCTCTGACGACGTTCCAAGAAACAAATAGAAATCGCTTTCTGAGTGTTCACTATTTGGGAGCATTCACTGTCTTTCAGTTAGCTTTCAATACACCGTCAAGTTCCAATGATCATCTCTCCCTTTCTGAGTCGCTGCTCTGTGCAGGCTACAGCCCAGGAGTCAGCAGCACGAGCTTTGCACAAATGTGATACAAATCCCAGCTTCACTACTCACTTTGTGCAAATGACTCAACCTCTCTGAGCCTTAGTTTCAACTTCTGTAAAATGAGAATAACAATACTCACTTCATACATATTCTATTAAATTCAATAATCATGTAAAGTGCTTAAGAACGAAGCATAGGGCACATGATATGACATGACAAAGTCACTTTGGTTGTGTCCGACTCCGTGTGATGCTATGGAGTGTAGCCCACAAGGCTCCTCTGTCCGTGGGATTCTCCAGGCAAGAATACTAGGGTGAGTTGCTGTGGCCTCCTCCAGGGGATCTTCCCGACCCAGGGATCGAACCCACGTCTCTTGCGTCTCCGGCATTAGCAGGTGGGTTCCTTACCACTGGTGTCACTGGGAAACCCCAGTATTGGGCACAGGAGTCAACGAATGGTAGCTGTTACTGTCATTGTGTTTCAGGCGTTGGCACTATAAGGAAGTAATAAACAAAAGAGATGCTCTTTTCCCTTAGGAGTCCTTAAAATCTCATTGATGAAACAAGATAAACACAGAGAGAGTGAAAGGACATTAGGTTTCTATCACCTAAAACTCTTATTTGAGACTGAAAATGCAACTTATTCTCCTAACTCCAAGCCCTCTTTTGACATTTTTAGTAGTGATTTCAAGGAGATTGGTTTTTTGTTCAATCATTTACTGTCCCCATGCCCCTCCACCTTACATACACCACACACCCACCCCAGTTTGGTATTTTTTTTGGGGGGGAGGGTTTGTGCTGGGTCTTCGTTGCTGTGTGCAAGCTTTCTCTAGCTGCAGCTAGCGGAGGCTACCCTTCACTGTGGTGTATGGGCTTCTCGTTGCAGTGGCTTCTCTTGTGGCAGAGTGTGGGCTCCGGGTGCACAAGGCTTCAGTAGTTTCAGCACACAGGCTCAGTAGTTGTGGAGAACTGGCTTAGCTGCTTCACGGCATATGGCATCTTCCCAGATCAGGGATTGAACCTGCATCCCCAGCATTAGCAGGCAGACTCTTATCCACTGTACCACCAGGAAAGTCCTCGGTTTTTCACTTAAGGAGTTGGGATAGAAAAGAGTATGAGAGGGAATTCCCTGGCATTCCAGTGGTTAGAACTCAGACCTTTCACTTCACGGAGCACAGATTCAATCTCTGGTTGGGGAATTAAGATCCCACAAGGCACGAGGCCAGAGAAAGAAAGAGAGAAGAGTATGAGTTCACTTGCTGTGTTTCCCTCTTTCCAGGAGGATGTCTTCTGAGGCATCCCAAACCAAACTGATGTCACCGTGTGTATGGCCAGAGAGAGAAAATCCCCATCCTCCCATCTCCTTCAATCACTCCCTCTAACCTCAGATGTTTCTCTATTTTCAGCCTCCATCTGCTTTCCTTCAACTTTGAACTCTCTTTGTCACTCATTCTTATTGGGGATGAAACAAACAGCTTTTCCAAAGCTTAAGAAAAGTTCTCAAATGCCTACTTGGTAACTTTTCTGCATTGCCTATCACCCCAGTATCTGGAAATATATGTGCCAAATATTTAATCCATTAAAAAATCATCAAAAGAGACTTTAAAAATGAATGATTTGGCCCTTGCCAGGGTATAGCACCTTTTCCAGTCATCTGATCTCCCTTTAAAACCTTTGAAAGATGAAAATATTTTCATTTCCATGACAGATAAAGAACTTCTATTTCAATCCCTCCAGCTTCCCAGTTAGTATAATCAGATTGTCACTCATTTGATTAAAGGACAGCACAACCCTGAAGCAAGGGCATGACTAATATGACCTCCCTGGTCCCTTTCAGTTCATTCATATGAAATAAGGGAAGCAAAATTGGCAGCAGTCCCAACCTACGCAATGCTTGCCCCAGGGGAGCCCCTGAGGACCAGGCAGACTCCAGCGTGGGAACAGTAGATATTTTCCCAAAGTAGACAGAATGCCAAACCCTGGCATAGTGACTGGTGTGGGAGGCCTAGAGACAAGGAGGTGAGCCAGGGCCTACACTCCCTGCTCTTCCCCAAATTCAGTTTCCTCAGCCCAGGTCCCTCCTCTTGAGCTCCTGATTTCCAAAATTCCTAGTGTTCACCTAAGACCAGATATCTATTTTCAAGGCTGGTGTTTCTCAAACTTGAAAGAGCTTACAAATGACTTGAGGGCTTGTTAAAAATGCAGATTCTGATTCAGTAGGTCTAGGTTGGGATCTAAGATTCTACATTTCTAACAAGCTCCCAGATGACACCCATGCTACTGGTGGGTGGACCATACTTTGAAGATCAAGCATCCAGATGACTGTAGCCATTTCTGTAAGAATTTCCTAGGACGAGTCCATCCATCCATCTCCATCTATCTATCCATCGTCCAGACAGCAATGAGAATCATATCTCGTAACTTTCTGATTCAGGAATCTCCCTCCATGGCACAATACACAATACAAGCCTGGCTCATAAATTCCACTTTAAAGGTGACAAAACATCCCTCACAAGAGTCTCATTCTTTCATCACTCTAAATATCCACGCAGCCTAGAATCACTGTCTCATTTCTTTTCCAACTTGCCTATCCTTCTTTTGTTTCCCAACTTGCTCTAGAGGCATCCTCCTCCAGGAAGCATCTCTTGACCAACATTTCTTTCCCAGTTTCTACTTACATCTTCCACTATCACAGTAATGATGTTTCAATTCCTGTCTATTTACTAATCCCTCCTATTTCATTCCTAGTCTTTCTCCCCATTTTGGATGTGAATTCTTTCTCCCCAGAGAATCTTTGATGCTCTCACAAAGTTTTTACACCTATCAAAAAAGCCTCTAAAGGAGTTGGCAAGTATTTGAGTAACCCTGCCTCTAGTAGGTTTCCCCGGTGTCACCTACTCCTTGTTGGGAGTATCAGCAGTTCCACAAGTAAGAGAGTTGCTTCCCATCTCTCCCTCCCAGGGCAGGTCCCTTATATAAATACAATAGAAAAACGCGGGTCCTTCTGTACCAAAGCATATAGCTCTGACTGCTTCAGGAAAGATGTCTGTTGTGCCCACGCTGGAGCCAGTCTAGTCTTCAGGGATTCCCTAAAGTCAAGTGCAGTGGGTTGGGCCTTTTACCAATCTCTTTACTTCCTGCTCCTCCCCAAATTACATGGGACTCGATAGAGAGGAACCAAGGGAGGTCCTTCAGGCATTCTCCTGCCCCGGGGTTGAATTACACCTCATCACTCTTTGAATGAACACTATTCTCACCATTGAGTCTAAAGGAAGGAGAGAACCTAGTCCCTGCCCTGAACAAGATTTCACTATGATGGAATAGACAGGAGAGTCATCAGGACTCAGGCACAGCCCAACAAAGACCAAATGAGAAGCAGCTGGGGCCAGTTCTAAATACCAGAAGGGTGGGGAGAAATGCTGTTTCTTAAAGAAGTCTCCTAGAACTTTGTTTTAAAGGAGTTTTAAAAGACAGTATAGTCTGAAAGGAAGGAGAATCTTTTTTTATTGACGTATAGTTGATTTGCAATGTTGTGTCAATCTCTGCTGAATCACAGCAAAGTGACTCAGTTTTATATATATATATCCTTTTTTATAATATTCTGTTCCATTATGGCTTATTCCAGGAGACTGAATATAGTTCCCTAAGCTATACATTGGGCTTGTTGTTTATGCATTCCAAATGTAATAGTTTATACCCACCAACACTGAATTCTCAGTCCATCCCTCTCCATTCCCCACTCTACTCTGACAACCACAAGTTGATCTCTATGCTTGTGAGTCTATTTCTGTATGCATATAGATAGGTTCTTTTGTGCCGTATTTTAGGCTCCACACATAAGTGATATAATATGGTACCCCGCTTTCTCTTTCTGACTTACTTCACCTAGACTGATAGTCTCTAGTTGCATCCATATTGCTGCAAATGACATTATTTCATTCTTTTTTCATGGCTGAGTAATATTCCATTGTATAAATATACCACATCTTCCTTATCTATTCATCTGTTGATGGACATTTAGCTTTTTTCCATGTTTTGGCTATTATGAATAGTGCTGCTATGAACATAGGGGTGCACAACCTTTTTGAATTATAGCTCTGTCTGGATATCTGCCCAGAAGTGGGATTGTTGGATCATATGGTAACTATCTGTAGTTTTCTGAGGAACCTCCATACTGTTTTCTTTTTTTAATATAAATTTATTTATTTTAATTGGAGGCTAATTACTTTACAATATTGTATTGGTTTTGCCATACCATACTGTTTTCTATAGTGGCTACACCTACATACATCCTCATCAACAGTGTAGGAGGGTTTCCTTTTAAAGGAGACTCTTTTATACCAAAGAAATGTATAAGGTTCAATTCAATTAAATAGGAATTTATTAAATGTTCATTATGTATCAGGCACCTAGCTGGATGCTGTGCAAGAATGAACAAGATTCAGTCCTCACCTGTGATCTACAATCTAGGGACAAACTTAAGAAAATAAAGACACACAAATAATGATTGTATTTTAATCGAGGTGCTTTATTAAGTGAAGCTAGTGGGGCCTCCCTGGTGGTGCTAGTGGTAAAGAATCTGCCTGTCAATGAAGGAGATACAAGAAACAGCTTCAATCCCTGAGTCAGGAAGATCGCCTGGAGGAAATGGCAACCCACTCCAGTATTATTGCTCGGAGAATCCCATGGACAGAGGAGCCTGGTGGGCTAAGTTCATAGGGTCACAAAGAGTCAGACATGACTAAGCAAAGCATTTGAAAGGAGGCTTTGTTTCATTCACTTCATCTTTATAGGTGGAAGGGCTTCAGTGGGAGCTTTGATTTTCAGAGTGTGATCCCTAGACCAGCAGCATCAGCATCAGTCAGAAACTTATTAGAAATTCAAATTTGGGTCCCATTCAGACTCTCCTAAATTTGAAACACTGAGGGTGGAGCCCAGCAATCTGTTTCAACAAGCTCTCCAGGTGATGCCGATAACCCTCGAAGTTTGAGAACCACTGGGCAGAGTAATATTCCTAGCCTCTCTCCCCACCCCTCACCGTGATCCCTTTGATTTGAAGAGACAGCACTGAGCATGCACAGCTCAGCCTCTTCCAGGCTTTCTGCTGGTTTTTATTTTTCCCCAGAGTCAGCCTGCCCATAGGACTCATGCACTCCAACCTACTCAGACACAAGAAAATCTAATAAAAGTAGGTCTATCCTAGGGTAAGGAGGCTGCCTGCTCAGCACTACCTGTAATGAAAAGTAAGTCTGTCTAATTTAGTGATGCACTATTAGCAAGCGAATTTGCCTGCAGATCTAAAGTTGACTGTTTAATTTTCTGTCTCTACTTCTCGATTAATCAATTAGTTCCAAATACAGGAGAAGGGAATGCGTTATTTATTGTACCTTTAAAACGCCAACAATGGGTTATAGTGAAAAGCAGGCAGGATACAAGTTCAGATTGCTTGCGGTAGAAACCTAGTTTAGAGAGTGAGGGCAGAAGAACCATAGAAAATCCACCACCTGTCTCTCATGTTAAAGATAAAGAAGCAAAGCACTAAAGGAACTGAGTGGCTTGCTCATCAAGGTCATATTGCCTGTTAGTGCAAACAAGACTAGAACCCAGCATACACGGCTCTCAGCTGTACACTTTCTGAGCAGAATAGAACAGAAACTTTAAGAATACAGATATCACCAAACAAAAGAATCCAACTCCAGGGCTTCCCTGATGGTCCAGTGGTTAAGAATCTGCCTGTCAATGCAGGGGACACAGGTTTGATCCCTGGTCCAGAAAGATCCCACATACCTCAGGGCAACTAAGCCAGTGTACCACAGCTACTGTGCCCACAGCTGGAACTACTGAAGCCCAAGTGGCTAGAGCCTGTGCTCCGCAGCAAGGGAAGCCACTGTGATGAGAAGCCTGCGCACGGCAACACAGAGTAGCCCCCACTCCCTGCAACTAGAGAACTAGAGAAAGTCCGCATGCAGCAGCAAAGACCTAGCACAGCCAAAAGTAAATAAATAAAGCTTTTTAAAAAAAGAAAAGAAGAACCAACCCCAGAATTTTCAGCATGGGGAGTGGGTTCAAAGCCAAAGTGCTTGGTGCTCACAGGAAAGCTCTGGCTCCAATGTGTCTATGCACCGTCCCCATTCACTCAGCCAAGGCTCAGGCTGCACAGCCTGCTCAGTGTGTTCTGAAACTACTTCAGTTTCCCGCGCTTTTCCTAGTGTTACCCTCTCTGCCTAGAATTCTCCCCTGCCCCCGTGTGTGGTGAAATCTTATCCATCCTCCAAGAGCCAGCTCCCAGCGCCATCCTCTACAAAGTCTTCTCTGATTTCACCAATCAGCCCTCTCCACTGTGCCAGCCCAAAAGCATCCTCCTCCACCCTGAATTCCCAAGATGCTTTATTTATATATCACTTATGACACTTGTCACTTTCTCCTTTGTGTTGCAGCCTGCTTCATCCCTTGCATCAGAATATAAGTTCCTTAAGGGAAGGGGCCATGTTTCATCTTATATGGGCTGGCCTTCCATAATGCCTAAGATGTGTGCGCAGTAAATATTTACTGAATCTATTCAATCAACCAACCAAAACTCAGAAGTCAGATGTCACCTGTTGCAGCCCAGATATCACAGAAACTGACACCAAAGTATGCCATCGCAAAATCAAAACTGCTTTTCCTCCGAAAAAGTGCCAAATACCTCCCAACATTCTGCTTTTTTACGCACCACATGACATAATCCCATTTGGGTTCGTCTAACTCATGTAGCTTCATGTACTAATTAAGCTGTAAGACACAACAGGGCATGAATTTATTGTGCAATAATTCACATGCGGGATGTTTGCGCAGTGCTTGGGCGTGAGTTATGACACATTAATTCACGGCCTAGAGGGCCTCATTGCAATTACAGAACCATTTTTAAAATAGCATCTGGATTTAAAATACAAATATTGGTTCCCCCCAATCTGAAAACCCTTAGTCCCAGAAATGAGCTAGCCAAGGTCAGAGGTTACTTTGGCTCCCTTTCTCCTGGTTCTGTGTTATCCATTTAGCTGTATTAATGACAAAGGATGCACAGTCCAACCCTGCACTTTACTCACCTAGACCACAGAGGTGCCAGGAAAAGAGAGGAAGAGGGGAAAGGGAGGAGGGACTTCCTAACCACCTGCAGAAACAGGAGAAACTGGCTGCTGGGTGAGAAAACTCGAAAGTAATGGATGCAGCAGTCAACTAGGGGTCCATTACTGAGAAAGGAGAAAAGCCAGAAAGGACATTTTGTGAATTCTGACATTCAATAAACTTCACCCAAAGCAAGCAGGCAAAATTCACTACCACTTTTTTATGTCCACTGTTAGGAGAATGTGATGGGTAGGGAAAGAAGAAATAAGTCACCTGGCTTAGCAGCTCACAACTGAAAACAATTCCTTCTGTCTGCTTTCTCCCCAGGGTTCTGGGAGAAAAGGCGAGCTCACTTCTGTAGGCAACTCTACTCGCTGGCCACACTGTGCTCTGTAAACACCCCATCCGTGATGTCAGCCACCAGCCACCTGGAGAATCTGCCCTGCTCCAGGAGTTTGTATTAAAACACTCACTTATAACTCCCTATTAATTTTTCACGAGGAGTTATTTTTAACTCGCTCAAACCATTGTCTGGATGTGCCAAATAGATTTTCTTAATGAACAAGCCTGGCATGTGGTTCCTCCTTCCCTCAACCCCCTGCTGCTATTCAAATGGTCCCCTCCTCACGGGGAGCAAGGCTTCAGATGAGCAATTCACAGCGATGCCCCGGAAATGGGAAGCACAGAACAGAAAGAACCCCATAGAGCAGCCCACACCATCCTCCCTACTCAGGCATTGGTTTTGAGAGGATTTCAGGAAATAGTGTCAGACGTTTTTAAAGACAGGAAGATCAAGTCAACATTGAAAAGCCTTCTCAATAGATCATCCAAAGGGACCCTTAGGTTATTGCATCAGACCTTCCCTCTACAAATCCCTCTAGGCTACCTTTTTTGCCACTCACCAGTCCCGATATTATGATTTACTCACAAGCAAGAGAAGTAAAGGGAGTCTATTCTTAGCTCATAGAACCTTTCTAAACTATAAATTTGATTGAGTTGTCCCCCATCACCACCGCTGTCACCAACACCACCAATATTAACACAACCATCACCAACACACCCGCTTAAAACCCTTCGGTGGTTCCCCACTGCCCTCAGGATAAAACCTCAACGTCTTAGCACGGTGCTCCCTTTCTTCACAGTCTGACCCATGCTTATTTCTCTAGCCTGACCCCCTTTCCAGCACCTGCTCTGGCAGCCCAATTCCAGACTCATCCTGCTTCCTTGCCTCTGATGCTTTCTTGGCCCCCTTCGCTTAGCTGACTCCTACTTGTCAATTCCCAGCTCAAAAATTCCTTCCCCAGGAAGCTTTCCCTGACTCTTAGGCTGAAATAAGTTGCCCTTCCTCCATATTTTCACAGCACCTGTGTTTATCCCATTTGCCATTTATCATAACACATCACAATGCCGGTTTAGCTATCTGTCTCCTCCACTAGAGTGTGAGTTAGGCGCTCGATAAATAGGTGTTAAGCAAATATACAGAGAAGAGAAACCCTGAAAGAACACATAATCCAGAATTCCCATTTACTTGACTTTGAGATACATACTTTGTAGCCAAGCAACCTTTATAAATCTGACGCAGGTAAATTATAAATGGTATTACATTCCCTGTAGAAGGCTATCAAAATGAAAAGTGTGAAGGGAAAACCAACTGTGATAAAACCTTGACCACAGATAATTCATGGCATGCAGAAGCCACACATAGGTGATAAACTGTCTGCCTTTGGGGATACTCGTTTGAGAAGTGTCAAGCTGCCTTAGGTTACAGAGAACCAACCATCCATGCCCAATTAGAGAATCTCTACTTTTTTGAATATATCATGCTCAGCCCCTATAATCTAGGCAGGACACCCCCTAAGCCAGAGGGTCTCACTTTGAGAGGCAGAGGAGTCATAGTGAAGATACCTATGGACCATTTTCAGACTCCATATCCTTACCCTCTGGAGATTCTTTTCCAACTAGACCCTTACTTTCCATGACTGCCTGAAGCCATCCCAAATGACATCTGTCCTAAATTTAAAAGAGAAGAGATTCTAAAATCACCCTTCAGGGATGTCTCCAGCTGTCCCGTGGTTAAAATTTCGCCTTCCAGTGCGAGTGTGGGTTTGATCCCTGGTCAGGCAGCTAAGATCCCACATGACTTGTGGCCAAAAACCCAAACCAAAACAGAAGCAATATTGTAACAAATTCAATAAAGACTTTAAAAATAGTCCACATAAAAAAAAATCATTTAAAAATTTTTAAAAAATTATCCTTCACAGGAAAACAACACAGTTTAGTAGTTAAGAGTAAAAGCTCTGAAGATTGCTCAAGTTCAAATATTAACTCAGTCTCATAGCTGAGTGACTCTGGACAAGTTACTTAACCTCTCTGTGCTTTAATTTCCACAAATAGGAGTAAAGGTAAATCCTTCTAGTGTTGTTGTGAGGGTTAAGTGAAATAATGCTTGCAAAGTACTTGGCTCAGGGCCTAGAAAACAATATGTACTTAATATAATCTAGCTAATATTTAATATTAAAATCTGATCCAAAGTCCCCAAATTTTGACTATCAATTAGTCTTTATAAATATCTAGTCTCAAAGTCATCCACTAAAGCCTGAGGCTCTTAGCTAGCCCTCATGAGAAACGAAAGCAGTCTTATTCCACATAATTTGCCCTGAAGCTCTAAGGACTCACATTAGACACCTTCACCCATGCTGGTGCTGAACACTTCAGGGGTTCTTAGGCTGCTCAAGTTATACCAGGCACTGAAAAAATGCCAGGCTTGGGACTTCCCTGGTGGTCCAGTGGCTAAAACTCTGTGCTTCCAATGCAGGGGCATAGGGTCAATCCCTGGTCAGGGAACAAAGATCCCACATGCTGTGTTGCACAGTCAAAAAAAAATGCCAGACTCAAATACAGTAACAAAAATAATTATGATAATGGCTGACACTTACGGACCTTTACAATGTGCACTATATTAAGCATTTTGCCTCTACTTCCTCCAACAACCCTAACATGCGAGTCTTGTTATCGTCTCCATTTTACCTGTTAGGAAACTGAGACTTAGATGAATTAAAAAAAAAACAAAACTGTACAAACCACAGACAGGAAATGATAGTCAGGATTTGAATGAAAAGTATCTGATGCCAAAACTCTGCCATCCTGCCCTCCTTCCGCATCTTATTTCTAGAAGAGGCAACCGGCTACTATAGTGGTAAAAGCAAAGACCATTATGTCAAAAATTCTTCATGTGGGCCCTGGCTCTTCTACTTGACTATATAAACTTGGATAACTTACTTAATCTCCCTAGACCTCAGATTCTTTATCCATAAAAGGGGAATGATAATAACACTTACCTTATTGGACCAATTCGAGAACTAAATGAGAAGATACAAATTTTCACGCACTGCTGGTGGGAATGCAACTGAGACCACCATCCTGAAGCACAATCTTGGTAGAATTAAATATGCACCTACTCTCCGACCCAACAATCCTGCTCTGAGGTACATACCCAAGGAAACTGTCTCCCAAGTCCATGAAGAGGCCCATATGAAGGCAATCATCACAGCACTGCTTGCTGTAGGAAGAAGTTGGAGGCAACCCAAGAATCTATTACTAGAGGAGCATATAAGTAAAATGTACTGTATGGGTGCAATGGTATATTAAACAGCAATCAAAGATAATGAAGTAGATCTACCCACAGCAGTATGGGGAGGAACAATGTTAGAAGCAATATTAAGTGGGAAAAGTAAAAAGCAGGATGAGGTATACAGCACAATGTTGTTTATGTACAGTTAAAAAGCCAAAATAACACTGTATATTTTTAAGAATAGACATATATCTGCTTAAACTGTTCAGATCATATCATTCCTCTGCTCAAAACCTTTCACTGGTTTCTCTTAATATTCAGAATATAAGGATTCTTCCCTTCTGGCTCAGCTGGTAAAGAATCCTCCTGCAATGTGGGAGATCTGGGTTCAATCCCTGGGTAGGGAAGATCCCCTGGAGAAGGGAAAGGCTACCCACTCCAGTATTCTGGCCTGGAGAATTCCATGGACTGTATAGTCCATGGGGTCACAAAGAGTTGGACACGACTGATCAACTTTCACTTTCAGATTATAAAGTCTGTGGGCTTCCCTGGTAGCTCAGACAGTAAAGAATCTGCCTGCAATGCAGGAGACCCAGGTTCAAGCCCTGGGTTGGGAAGATCCCCTGGAGAAGGGAATGGCTACCCACTCTAGCCAGTATTCTTGGCTAGAGAATCCATGGACAAAGGAGCCTGGAGAGCTATATCCATGGGATCACAAAGAGTGGGACACGACTGAGCGACTAACACACACACACATATAAAGTCTGTACTAACACACACACACACACATAGTCTGTACTTCCAATGGCCTGCAAATCTCTTACATTATTTTGCCGCTGACCCAGCTACCTCTCAGTCTTGTTTTTCTCTCTTCTCACTCATTTAGCTCTGGCCCCTTGCCTCCTACCATTCTGGCCCCCTAACATACCAGGCAAGATTCCACTTCAGGGCCTTTGCACTTTCTGTTTCCTATGCTAGACCACTCTTACTCCAGGCATCGATACGGTTGTTCCCTTACCTGCATTTTGTGAAACATCACCTTTTTAGTAGGGCCTTTCTTAATTACCCCACATAAAACTTTAATCTGCTCATAACCACCCACAACCCACTTTATCCCTTGCCGTTTTTGTTCCATAGCACTTATCACTCTTTAAGTTACTATATGTTATTTAATTTGTTCATGATTTGTCTCACTCCACTAGTATGTAAGCTCCACAAAGGAAAGAATTTTGTATAGTTTTGTTCATGACTATTCCCAGCACCTGCAACTGCCTGACACGTAGTCAGCACTGTACATTTGTAATGGGTGAATATATCTAAATAAACATATAGAGCATGGATTGGAAGAGGGTTTATGAAACACACTAAAGCAGGTGCTTGCTGTTTTCATTCTGTCTGCCCTCTGATGGAAGAGGATATAGGGCTTCTGGAAGCTTCCTGGTGGGACAGTGTGGCTGTGGGTAAAACTGGGTCTTGCTCTGGTGGGCAAAGCCATGTTCAGTAAAACTTTAACCCAATTTTCTGCTGATGGGTGGGGCCAAACTACGGCAGGGGTAATGGAAGTAATGGTGACCTCCTTCAAAAGGACTTAGGCCAGCATGCTGTGCCTCCCAGGACTGTTGTAATCAGTACCCCTGACCCCGCGGCAGGCCACTGTTGACCCATGCCTCCACCGGAGACTCCCGGGCACTCACAGGCAAGTCTGGCTCAGTCTCTTGTGGGGTCACTGCTTCTTTCTCCTGGGTCCTGATGTGCACAAGGTTTTGGTGGTGCCCTCCAAGAGTCTGTTTCTCTGGGGGCTCTCAATCCTTTTGCTGACTCCCCAGGTTGGGATATCTATTGTGGGCCCTAGAACTTTTGCAACAGTGCAAGAACTTCTTTGGTATAATTGTTCCCCAGTTTATGGATGGTCTGCTCGGCGGCTCTATAGTGGAGCTAATGGTGACCTCCTCCTAGAGGACTTATGCCATAGGCCCCAACCCCCAGGTCTGCTGCAGTTGGAGCCCCTGGCCCTGTGGCAGGTCCCTGATGACCCACGCCTTCAAGGACGCACTCAAACACTCAAAGGCAGGTCTGGCTCAGTCTCTTGTGGAGTCACTGCTCCCTTCCTGGGTCCCAGTGTGCTCAAGGTTTGCCCTCCAAGCATCTCTGGAAGGTCTGAGATTTGATTCTAAACACAATTGTGCCCTTCCTACCATCCTGTTGGGGCTTCTTTGCCCTTGGACTCGGGGCATCTTTTTTTGGTGGGATCCAAGATTCTCCTTGAAAGAAAAGCTATGACAAACCTAGAGAACATATTAAAAAGCAGAGATATCACTTTGCTGACAAAGGTCTATATAGTCAAAGCTATGGTTTTTCCAGTAGTTGTGTACAGATGTGAGATTTGGGCCATGAAGAAGGCTGAGTGCTGAAGAATTGATGCTTTTGAACTGTGGTGTTGGAGAAGACTCTTGAGAGTCCCTTGGACCACAAGATCAAACCAATCAATCCTAAAGGAAATCAACCCTGAATATTCACTGGAAGGACTGATGCTGAAGCTGCATCAAACTCCAATACTTTGGCCACCTGATGCAAAGATTCAACTCATTGAAAAATACCCTGATGCTGGGAAAGATTGAAGGCAAAAAGAGAAGGGGATGGCAGAGGACGAGATGATTAGATAGTCAGATAGCATCACTGACTCAATGAACATGAGTTTAAGCAAGCTCCGGGAGATGGTGAAGGACAGGGAACCCTGGCATATAGTAGTCCATGGCGTCGCAAAGAGTCCAACACCCACTGAACAACAACAAAAGCAGGTGCCTCCAGTAAGGAGGAGAAATGAGAATAGACATGAGGGGTGAAAAGGGAAAACAGAATGAACTGGAAAGGGGCCTGACATAAATGGATGATGCTAATTTGCCATGAACTGGAGGGAGGTGACTGACTCAATTCTATGCCCTTGAGGGTCAATAAAGGAACTGAATGAGACGATGCAGTGAGAGTACCTGGTGCAGAGCCTGATGAATGGCAGCTATGCAGCTGATTGAAACTGAAGAGGACTCAGAATCCTGTAGATGTCAGGATGTGGAGTGTACTAAGAAGGAATACCAGCTAGAAAGAAGGGGAAAAAGTAGCACCTCTCCTACTAGCACCCTGGGTACCCCTTTCCCTTCTCCCAGTTTCTCTTTCTCTTTCCATCTACTTCACCTGTCTTGGAGGCCCCAGCAATTGGCACTAAGGATGCTTATACCCCATTTCTGTCTGAGGAACTGTGCTCAGTCACCTACCTCTCAACAAAGAGTAGAACAGTAGTTCTTAACAATTTTTGAATCACAGGCCCCTTAGAGACCACTCACCTCAGAAAGATGTCACACACTCCTCTGAAGTCCATCATGAACCCTGAGCAACAACCCAGATGAGGAACCTCTAAATGGCAGGTTTGGAGGTGGACAAGATTTTGCTCATTTCTGTTTTCCCCAACTTTGTTACTCAGGGTGGTCCTTGGGCCCCTCCCTCTTTTACTGAAGATGAGTGAAAATAGACCTACAGATGAAGTGTGAGGATACCAGGGAGGCAACCTGAAGAACAAAACAAATGGGAAACTATTTTGTATAAAATGGGCTTCCCAGGTGGCACTAGTGGTAAAGGACTCTCCTGCAACACGGGAGACACAAAAGATGCCAGTTCGATCCCTGAGTCAGGAAGATCTCCTGGAGGGGGGCATGGCAACCCACTCCAGTAATTCTTGCCTGGAAAATCCCATGGACAGAGAAGCCTGGCGGGCTATAGTCCATAGGGTCACAGTCAGACATGACTGAAGCGACTTAGCATTCATGCACACATGTATAAAACAAGCTACAAGGATATATTTTACACCACATGAAATATAGCCAATATTTTATAATAAATATAAGTGAGTATAAGCTTTAAAAATTGTAAATCATTATATTGTACACCTGTAACTTATAATATTGTACAGCAACTATACTTCAATAAAAAAATGGGAATTAAACAATCATATTTTATCACTGAAACAGAAGCAGGTAGAACAAACAAATAACCAACCCTACAGAAGAAAAAACGTGCTTTTTTAGAGGAATCCTGAGAAATCCTACCTTCAAGCCATCCTATAACAATAAGCAGAAACATCTTCCTCAAATGCAATGTTCAGAAATCCTCTTTCCTTGTGAATAATCTGCAAATAGTCCAATTATTCCAAATATTCCAATAATCTGGAATTCAGTCCAGACTCTTCAACTTTAGCTGTCAAACCCTTCCCTGATTCTACCTCCTCCCCACCCTCAGGCCCATTATTTCATTCCTAACTCAGCTCCTCAGGTCTTGACTTACACTCCATACAATGAGACTTCAGCCTGTGGGAGTGACTCACTCCTTCCAGGATGCCCTCCACATGCCTTTCTAACCAGTCTTGACCCTACGATCTTCTTAACTGTACTCTACAACCTTCCCCGCCATCCTAGAAAGCCCTTTCTAAATCATTCTGAACTGTGGTGTTGGAGAAAACACTTGAGAGTCCCTTGGGCTGTTTGGAAGGACTGATGCTGAAGCTGAAACTCCAATACTTCAGCCACCTGATGCAAAGAACTGACATTGGAAAAGACCCTGATGCTGGGAAAGATTGAGGGCAGGAGGAGAAGCGGAAGACAGAGGATGAGATGGTTGGATAGCATCACCGACTCGATGGACATGAGTTTGGGCAGGCTCTGAGAGTTGGTGGTGGACAGGGAGGCCTGGCGTGCTGCAGTCCATGGGGTTGCAAAGAGTCAGACACGACTGAGCAACTGAACTGAACTGAACTGAAAACATTCTGATTCCCCAATCTCCAACCTTCCTCCCCAGTTCACTGGCACTGAGCGCCCTGATGCTCAGCTGAAATAAATTTTCCCTTCTGTCTAGTGGAGTCCTGGGTGTGGCCCTTAGATTCCTTTATAGTCTAAAAGCTCCCAAAGGGCCTCCTCTTTCTGAATTCCACATTCTCATCCCCAAACCTCTCTACCCAGGATATGGATCTGCTCATAATTGTACCAGGCAACAAAAAGGGGAGTTTAGGGCAGATAAATAAATATATAGATGTATCAATTGAATACTAAATCTTAAGATTCCTAGAAGTAGGAAAAAAAAATTTTAAGAGAGAAGAAGGGCCAGACAGAGGTGGAAACAAGAGTCTAGAACATGCGTGATCATCTATTTCAAGAGTATTTCCTAAGTCTATTTCCTAACAAGGGCCCTGGGCCTGTGAAGCTCAGTTTAATTAGGAAAGTCCCTCCCAAAGGAGGTGCATGGCACAGGGGAAGTGCTTAAAGAAATGCAGAGAGAGGCCAGGGAACAGGAAGCCAGCTTGTATGAATTCCACAATGCCCCCGGCTCCCTCCTTCCCTCTCCCTCCCTCCCTGCCCCGCCCTCCACTGCCGCCACCACCCCACCCCTCCCGCCCACCACACCCCCTGCCCGGCTTCCCTGTGTTTCAGTCTCTGAGATCATTCCAAACTCCAAAACAAAAATTCCATCCCAAGTAGCCAAGAAAACTCCTGTCAAATCCAACAATCCACCCACTAAATTGCAGGCTGTCCTCCTTTCCCAGCCAACCCCACCCACTTTGCTTCGTCCTGGAGGTCACTGTGTTCACTCTTCTGTCTCTAAGAAGGGCACTGCCCTTCCTCTGGACCTTTCCTTTTCAAAACACTTGTCCCAGGCAGTAAGTCCCGCTGGTTCCCTTTGGTTGGGTGTTAAGAATACTGCCAATCAGGAAGTTTGGCCTCGTGGCTCCTGCTGAATAGCTTCAAATGTAGTTTGGATCTGAGTTGCTTTGCTAGAGGTTTGATAAAGACTTGAGAGAGGAAGGCTAATTAGGTTATTAATTATTTCCAGGTCTCAAAGTGTCAAAGAAGTGAACTTTAAATGTCACATTTTCAGAGATCTATCCTCTGTAGGTTACTATAGCTCCTTTTCTTATTTATTCATATTTTTTTGGCCACACCGCACAGCATGTGGGATCTTAGTTCCCTGGCCAGGGATTGAACCTAGGCCCCTCGCATTGGAAGCTTGGAGTCTTAACCACTGGACCACCAGGGAAGTCTCTACAGCTTCTTTTCTGATTCCAATTATATGAGTTCTCTTATCCTCCTTAAAATTTCCAGAGAATGAAAACTCCCAGAACCAATCAAACCAGTGTCTCCCAACAAACAAATATAAAGTTTCTGGATATCTGGGTTTCCCCAGAGTTTCCAAAGTCCTAACTTGAACATCCTTACGACTCTGGTAGGGGGCAGTCAGGAATTGAAGAGCAGAGACCTTGAGTTCAGGGTGAGAACTTTAAATAATCATGAGTGTGCTGTATGTAGTAGACCAGGGCTTCCCAGGTGGCGCTAGTGGTAAAGCATCCACCTGCCAATGCAGGAGATGCAAGAGACTCGGGTTCAATCTCTGGGGTCAGAAAGATCCCCAAAATCACATTCTTGCCTGGAGAATTCCATGGACAGAGGAGCCTGGCAGGCTACAGTCCATGGGGTCCCAAAGAGTCAGACACGACTAAGTGACTAACACCTTCACTTTCATGTAGTAGACCAACACTTCCAAATTGAGAACAGCTGAGAATACATTTATGAGGGTAAATAGGGCAAAAGACACCAGGAGAACTGGTCCAAATCGCATATCCAAGGTTAGAAGAAAGTAGTTGATCAAGCCAAATGAAAAATGAAAGCTTCCCATTTCTTTTCTGTTTGCTCCTACTCTGTCTCTAGTCATAGTCATGGTCATTCATTCATTCAACAACTACTTACTGGCCCCTGAGTATTCAGCACTGCAGACACAATAAAGAAACCACAAAATCCTTCCACTCAAGCTGTTTACATTCCTGCAGGCGGAAACAGACAGTAAGCAAATAATTGAAAAGAATATATTGGATTATATATACCCAGCCTAATATATTGTGTTGGATTGCAATCAGTGTTGCCGAGAAGAGCAAAGCAAGAAAAGGTTAGGGTCGAAATTGCAACATTAAAATGGGTAGTCCAAGAAGCCCCCACTAAGAAGATGACATTTCACCGACAGTCAGAAGCAGGTAAGAGAACAACCCACAATGCAGATCTCAGAGAAGAGCAAGTACAAAGACTCTGGCCATTTTTTAATGATTTTTTTTATTATGGTAAAATATATATAACATAGGGCTTTCCCGGCGGCTCAGAAGTAAATAATCCACCTGCAAAATGCAGGAGACCTGAATTCTATCCCCAGGTTGGGAAGATCCCCTGAAGAAGAGAATGGCTGCCCATTCCAGTTTTCTTGCCTGGAAAATTCCACGGACAGAGGAGCCTAGCAGGCTATAGTCCATAGGGTCACAGAGTTGGACATGACTAAGTGACTAAGACTTTCACTTTCATACATAACATAAAATTTATCATTTGAGCCTTTTTTCGGTGTACAGGTCTATGGCATTAAGTCTATTCACACTGTTGTGCCACCTTCATATCCATCATTCATATCCACCTTCATTATCCATCTCCATAGTTTTTCATCTTCCTAAACTGCAATTCTGTGCCCATTAAACAGTAACTCCCTACCCCCTCCTCCCCCAGCCCCTGTCAACCGCCATTCTACCTTCTTTCTCTATGAATCTGACCTTGCTAAACGCCATCCTTATGGCAGAAAGTGAAGAGGAACTAAAAAGCCTCTTGACAAAAGTGAAAGAGGAGAGTGAAAAAGTTGGCTTAAAGCTCAACATTCAGAAAACTAAGATCATGGCATCCGGTCCCATCACTTCATGGGAAATAGATGGGGAAACAGTGGAAACAGTGTCAGACTTAATCTTTTTGAGCTCCAAAATCACTGCAGATGGTGATTGCAGCCATGAAATTAAAAGACGCTTACTCCTTGGAAGGAAAGTTATGACCAACCTAGATAGCATATTCAAAAGCAGAGACATTACTTTGCCAACAAAGGTCTGTCTAGTCAAGGCTATGGTTTTTCCAGTGGTCATGTATGGATGTGAGAGTTGGACTGTGAAGAAAGCTGAGCGCCGAAGAATTGATGCTTTTGAACTGTGGTGTTGGAAAAGACTCTTGAGAGTCCCTTGGACTGCAAGGAGATTCAACCAGTCCATTCTAAAGGAGATTAGCCCTGGGATTTCTTTGGAGGGAATGATGCTAAAGCTGAAACTCCAGTACTTTGGCCACCTCATGCGAAGAGTTGACTCATTGGAAAAGACTCTGATGCTGGGAGGGATTGGGGGCAGGAGGAGAAGGGGACAACAGAGGATGAGATGGCTGGATGGCATCACCGAC
Source organism: Bubalus kerabau (assembly GCF_029407905.1). Taxonomy (NCBI): domain Eukaryota; kingdom Metazoa; phylum Chordata; class Mammalia; order Artiodactyla; family Bovidae; genus Bubalus; species Bubalus kerabau. The sequence goes on along the minus strand of NC_073624.1, from coordinate 96,197,720 downwards.
TCGATGGACGTGAGTTTGAGTGAACTCCAGGAGTTGGTGATGGACAGGGAGGCCTGGTGTGCTGCAATTCATGGGGTCACAAAGAGTTGGACATGACTGAGCGACTGAACTGAACTGAAGGACCTCATACAAGATGAATTATCCAATATTGTCTTTTTGTGATTGGCTTATTTCACTTAGCATAATGTCAGGGTTCATCCGTGTTGTAGCATGTACCAGAATGTCCTTCCTTTTTAAGGCTGAATAATATTCCATTGTATGCACATACCACATTAAAAAAATGTATCTGTTGATGGGCGTTTGGGTTGCTTCACCTTTTGACTATCTTGCATAGTGCTGCTATGAACACAGGGGTTCAAATATCTTCCTGAGTCTCTGCTTTCAACTCTTTTTTAATATTTATTCATTTATTTGGCTACACCGAGTCTTAATTGCAGCACACAGGGTCTATGAGTTGTGTCATGTGGGATCTAGTTCCTTGACAAGGGATTGAACTCAGGCCCCCTACATGGGGGGCACAGAGTCTTAGCCACTGGACCACCAGGGAAGTTCCCCTACTTTCAGTTCTTTTGAATACATACCCAGAGGTGGGAATGCTGGATCACATGGTAATTATATGTTTAATTTTTTGAGAATCATCATGCCATTTTTCCACAGCAGCTGCCCCATTTCACATTTGCATCAGCAGTGCACAGGAGTTCCAATTTCTCCTCAGCAACACTTGTTATTTTCTGGTTTTTTTAATAATACCCATCCCAGCGGGTGTAAGGCAGTACTGCCTATTTTTGAGGAGTAACAAGGAGGCCCATGGGGCTGGTGCAGAGTGAGGCAGAAGCAGCAGGGAGTGAGGTAAGAGAGAAAGCAGGAGGCCAGATCCTTCTCAGGCTCAGTAGGGCCTGAGAGTCACTGTGAAGAATGTGGCTTTTACTCTGGGTGTGATGGGAACCCCAGGTAAAGTGACAGCTTCATAGGTTGGCTACCGACTTTCACATTCTTTGAACTAAGTTTTTGGCTCTCAGACTAAGGAATAGTCCTCCAGAGTTTGAAAACAAGGCTTGGAGAGAAATTAGATGTCTGGTGCTTCTGATAACACAATGGGGACTGCACAAGCTGAGATTCTCCCATCTGCCTCTCTTTCTAGGTACCAAAGAAGAGATGTCATCCATCCTTCCGTGGGATATGAACATGATGGATTGCTTTCATGGAAGTTGTTCCCTTTATGGATAATCTTTAGCCAGGATTTCACCACTTAAAAATCAAATAAGAGTCATCTTGGTATCATTCACTCTTTTAGATTATCCCCTCCATGATTGTAGATAATCAAGCACTGACATGGAGAGAAAGGGCACTTTTTTCGGAAACCGGTAACATTGAGAGCTGCAAAGACAGGGGTGGGTGGATTCCCAGAAAAGGTGCAGGAACAGTGTGAATCAGGCAATCACAGCCTTGCAGAATTAAACAGATGAATTCGGTCCCAAGCCCCAGATGCCTCAGGAAGGATTGTCAGAAATGTCTGAGATGATAAGAGCTAGGGAGAGAAAAGGCCCCAAAGGGAAGCCTGAAAACACATTTTTGAGAGGCAAAGAGTACCTCTCATAACCTCGCTTCCCCCCAGGCGACAGGGATGAAAGCTTCAACATCAAAATGAGCAGTCCAAGGAGTTATAGATTTTCTCAACAATAAATAATCTGCAGAGAATGGCTGCCTAACCACCATTTATAAATGTTAGAAAATACCCACTTGTGTTGGGCTGGGAGGGGTGAGGGGAATGGAAGGTGGAGAAGGAGAGAATTATGGGGTTGTCCCCTCTGGGAAAGGAGGAGGGACAGAAATCAGTTTCCACTATGGCATTCTTAGGATTCAAATGGGGAGGGAAGTATGGTAAAATCTGGAAACTTAAGTAACTAATTTCTCTCCACAAGAAAACAGGCCATGTACTCCTAGGTTCTGTTGTCTTTCTTTCCATCGGAAACCACCGCATTCATCCTCTCATCTGAACCCAGTGCAATCACCACCCACCACCACCACCCAGGGTAGACACCACGCCTTACATCATAGCCCCCAGTTCATTTCCCTTCTCTGTGGTCTCATCACAGAGGTCTTGGATTACCTTTTTTTAAGCCCCAAACATTTATAATAAAAGTGGGACAAGGATAGAGGAGAAGGCTGTTCTTCAGCCTCTACTCAAGTAGAAAAATCATGGACCTAAGTGGCAATGAAAGTTTTAGGTCATTCATTAATCATCTTCTAAACGCAAGTCCTGAGAGTGCCTTGGACGGCACAAAGTTCAAACCAGGCAATCCTAAAGGACATCAACCCCGAATATTCATTGGAAGGACTGATGCTGAAGCTGAAGCTCCAATACTTTGGCCACCTGATGCGAAGAGCCAACTCACTGGAAAAGACCTTGATGCTGGGAAAGATTGAAGGCAGAAGGAGAAGGCAATAGAGGATAAGATGGTTGGATGGCATCACCGATTCAATGAACATGAATTTGGGCAAACTCCAGGAGATGGTGAGGGATAGGAAGGCCTGGCATGCTCCTCTCCATGGGGTTGCAAAGAGTTAGACACAACTTAGCAAGGGAACAGCAACAAACACCAGTCATTGTGCTTGGTATGACAGGCACAGCAGGAGGGGAAAAGACAGTCCTTGCCCACATGGTACCCACCATCTTTAAGTAAAGTTCTTATAACAGACTTGTGGTGGCCAAGAGGGAAGGGGGTAAGGGAAGGATGGGAGGGGGTGAGGGCAGGATGGGTGGGGAGTTTAGGATGAACAGAGGCAAACTATTATATTTAGGATGGATAAACAAGGTCCTACTGTATAGCACAGGGAACTCTATTCAATATCCTGTGATAAACCATAATGGAAAATAATATGAAAAAGAATGCATATGGTATAACTGAATCACTTTGCTCTACAACAGAAAGTAACACAACACTGTAAATCAACTATACGTCAATAAAATTTTTTAAAGAATGTTCTTATATAATGGTGGTGGTAGTTTAGTCACTAAGTCATGTCCAACTTTTGCAACACCATGGACTATGTCCTCCCAGGCTCCTCTGTCCTTGGAATTCTCCAGGCAAGAATACTGGAGTGGGTAGCCAATCTCTTCTCCAGGCAATCTGTTTAGGCTGCGCCAGGTCTTAGCTGTGGCATGCAGGATCTTTTTTTTTAGCTGTAGCATGTGGGATGTAGCTGTCTGACCAGGGATCAAACCCTGGCCCCTGCATTGGGAGTGTAGCGTCTTAGCCACCGGACTACCAGTGGAGTCCCCAGAAAGTTGATTTTCTCCAGAACAATTGACCTGTAATCTTCAAAACTGTCAGTCAAGAATTACCAGTCGAGGAACTATTTCAGATTAATAAAGGAGAATAAAGAGACATGACAATGAAAAGCAATGCATAACCCTTCATTGGACCTGGACTGAGGAGAAACATTTTACAATAAAAAAAAATATTGAACAATTAGCAAAACGTGAATATAGAATGTATTAGTATTTCATATATGTGTATATATAGAAGAGAAAGGATGAAATGTGGCAAAATATGAAAAATTGGTCAATTATGGTTAAAGGTAAGTGGGTGTTAATTATACTGTTCATGGAAACTTTTCTCTACCTCTGATATTTTTCAAACTAAAAACTCAGGAGGAAATCAAGAAATCTTGATTGTAAAGGTCATGAAGTCTCCTTCCCTGAACAGCCTTGATAAACAAGCTTGCCATCATTTTTGTTTGGAACAAATCCCACCCAGAACAATCTAGCCCCAAATCAGGACCTTAGATCACAGGGGTGGGTGGGCGGATAGAACTCCTTTGTCTTTGATTTACAACCAAAATTGTCAGCAAGTAAAAATGCCTGGAAAGAAACCACAACCTTGGCTCATGTTAGTATAGTTATAAAAACTACATACTGTTATTGTCATTTTGTGGGACTAACACAAATTAATAAATCAAGGCCCTAGACTTGAACTCTGTGAGGCGTTGGGGAAGAGTCGCAGAAGCCGGAGGCAAAGAAAAATGGTATCTGGAAAAGAGAGATACCAGGCATATGTGCAAGAATTATAGAAACCTGAAGAGGGAGGTGAAAGAGAACCAGAATTTTGCTGAGCTGCAAGTAATGCACATATGTAATTTCATCTAACCCCATAACAACTCAGTGAAGTAAGTATTATTATTCCACTTCACAGACTGAGAGATTAAATTACTTTCCCAAGATCATATAGCCAATAAAAAGAAGTGTTGGAATTTGAACTTGGTTCTTTGTAACTTCAAAGCCCATGTTCTTTCTACTGAGCACTCTGCCTCCACAAAGAGTAAGATTAGTGGTTATTATTGGACAATTGGAGCCAGTTCTTATTCTAGTGCCCAAATCAGCCTGTCAGTGTCTTCCCTTTCCTCCTTAACAGACACTGATGGGCATGGGCTGGAAGCAGTTGGATTATTGAATCTGAAAGCGCCATGTAAACCACCTGCTACAATCCTAATCCAACCAAGGGCCAAAATGTCTCCAGATTTTGCCCTCAGATGCCAAGAAAGGCAATTCCAAAACATCCCTGTAGCCATTCCAATAATTCCCAATTGCAATTTTACATTTAATTACAATTCCTACCCACAACTCTAACCCATATCCTCTAGTTTGACTTTTAATGGAAATATATAATAGGATAATATTAATACATCTATGTGCTTAGTCACTCAGTCATGTCTGACTCTTTTCTACCCATGGACTGCAGCCTGCCAGGCTCGTCTGTCCATGGGGATTCTCCAGGCAAGAATACTGGAGCGGGTGGCCATGCCCTTCTCCAGGGGACCTTCCTGATCCAGGGATCAAAGCCAGGTTTCCCACATTGCAGGCGGATTCTTTACCAACTGAACCACAGAGGAAGCCCAATACATCTCTAGATGTCTATATGTCACCCTTCTTTTTTTTGTTTGTTTTAGTTTTTTTTTTTTTTTCTTTCTATTTTTTAGCCACGCACGGCATGTGAGATCTTAGTTTTCCCACCAGGGATCAAACCCATGCCCCCTGCTGTGGGAATATGGTGTCTTAGCCACTGGACTGCCAGAGAAGTCCCTATATGTCACCTTTCTGAGACTCCTTTTATCATACTATTCCAAATCTTTTCTGTTTACTACCTCATTCTTGAGAAGAACAAAACCATCTTCAGCTCAGGTTAGGAAGAACTAGAGAAAGAAATGAAACCTTATTCTCTTTGGCTAAAGGAAGATGAGGGTGAGGAAACAGACAATTTTTAAAATGGGAGCCCAATGGCAGGAAGATGGTTGCAACTTTCCTGACAATCTAAATACCTCCAGATTTGGCCTTCCTAAACCTCAACCATCACCCAAGGCTTCCAGATGCTGCCGGCACACACCATTAAGAAACATCTGTCACAAAGGACAGCCCCAACTGGGACAAAGGAGAACAGGAAGGCAGACGGTGCCAGTTTAATGAGGATGGTTTAACAAAACATCTTTTAAGCTTCCTAACTCACTTGGCCATTTGCTCCCTAGACTTGGCTGCCAATCAGGAGCAGACTGGAAACGTTTGCCAGACAACAGCAATCTCTTCCTTATCCTTAACCCAGAAGAACCCAGGATTACAAAAATGTCAACATGTCGGTCACTCTAAAACATGATTAACCCCACTCCAGAGATACAAATTCATGATGATTCTGGGGGAAAGGACTTCAGCTACATCACCTTGATCAGTACAACCGGTTAGACTGTTGGTGACCAGAGATCAGACTTGGTAGAATATACAAATGAGCATTAGTGTTCCCATCATAACTCACGTCTGTGCCCAGCTCTGAGCTCATAATACCTAGAACATTCTTAATACTTATTAATCATCCATAGAAATAAGCACAAAGGCTGATGGACTTCAGACATCAGCATAGACCTTTGGTCTTTATATGGATCTCCTCATGATTTTGTAAAGGTTATTATAGGGTATGGACTCCAGACAAGAAATAATGGGTATATGGAAATGCTATGAGTATAGGAAGATCAACAGAGAAAATAAAGGACTGTCTTTCCATTTTAGTTTCACAAGGAAGAAGGTGCCAGATATGCCCAAAGACAGGGCATTGGCAAAGCAGCATCTAAGGATCCTAATTTTATTCAGGGAAATTGCATTAAAATTTAGATTAAACCTAAGGAATTTTACCCAAAATCACTGGTTTCAGATATTTGGGGATCACCAACCTAGCTGTCAATTCAGCTAACATGAAGTCACTTAAACACTCAGCACCTTGTCCCCACTATCTATCCAGTAGTTTCCTATAGCTGGCAAATACTGTGTATTCAGGGCCAGCCTCCTGCCAGACTCTCTGGTACACCCTCCTGGTCCATAAAATTGGTCCTTCTAAACGGTGAGCTGCTCTCAGATCCCACTCAGATTCCCCCAGCAGCCGTCAGAGAGTGCTGCCCTTCCTTGAAGCGGACGACAGCCCTAAATCACGACCGCCCTGACTGCTGCATTGCAGCAGATAACTGAAGTGTGAGTGCCCTCTACCCTCCTTCTAGAAAATGACACGTTCTTCAAGTCTTAAAAAGACACACACACACACACACACACACACACACACACCCCTTCTCCCAACCAGACCTGCAGTTTCCTGATCTCTGCTAAATCTGAACTTCTATAATGGTATTTTTAGGACTTTCTTTTTGTTGTTCTATCATATAGTCCTACTATTAACCTTCTCCGTGGCTCTCTACTTGAACAGGACAAACCTTTCCCACACATGAACACTTCGCTGTCACTCACAGGACCGCCCTCGCACAGACTGTCCCTCTCTGCCTAGAATACCCTCCTTCCAAACCTTTTTCAACATGACCCTTCTTCAGGAAGCTTCTCTAGCCACACCTACAGGTATTTGATCTCGCCAGTATGTTCTTTGCCCCGTCTCTCCCCTCGTTAGGGTCCAGTGGTATAATTCACTGGCCTAGAACTTGGCACTGGGATAACACCCAGATGGGGGAAAGAGCAGGAGTCATGAATGGTGACATGGAAGAGAGGAGCACAGCTTCTGCCTGAGGAAGCTTTCCGCTGACTTCTCCTTCCCCCTAAAGCCTGAGGTACAAAGAGCCAACTGGGCACAGGCAGGGAAAAGTGAATTCCCATGACAAAGTAAAAGTACAAAGGGAATAACCCAAATTATCTGAGACAAAGCATATTATCTGTGACATTTTTTATTTGCCCCAGTGTCATCCCTTTGATGTGCAAAGACTGAACAGACAACAGAGTTTTATTACTTTCATTGCTTTACTTAATTTGGAAAATAAGTCATCTAGTGCTTTGCCAACAAGCAGCATGATATGATACTCAAACTGTAATAACTAAGTTAATATTACACTATAGTAGAGAGGGGTGGTCTAGTAGTCAAATGGCTGGATATTGTTTAGAATAGGATTTTCCTTGTTTCAGGAGGATTGTGGAGGTATGCACAAAAACCCATGTGTTGTAAGCTCCCAGAGAAGAGAATGTTCTGAATTGGCGATCATTTATCCCATACTGCCTGCTTATTAGTACACAGATGGATTCTGTTACTTTGGGGTTGAGTCTAAAGTGAAAAACTGGACAAACCCTATATGGATTTTGGCTTCTTGTGGAAACCACAAAAACTTTCCATGTGAGAAAGACTGTTTTCAAACTATTAAAAACCAGAGTTCAACTAAGTGTAAATGAACACAAAGATAAATTGCAAGTTAGAAAACTCAGGCACCAGAATGATTCTTTGTGCAAAAGAATTCAGCCAAACCAATGTCTTTTTCCCCCTAAATCATTAACAGAACCTTCATCACCTCCAAATCACCAACACTCGTTTATACACAGTGCGAGGCAATGGTGACAGAGGATTCTCCCCTCTGGGAATGCACAATTAGAGGCAGTTTATGAATGTTTCCCCAACTCCCAAAACAAGTAAAAGATACATAAACCAGGAACCGGAAAGGGTATTCCTAAATCAGAAATGAACAGTATGATATTTATATCAGAGACAAGGGCATGTCAAGACCCCAGTCGATGTTACAGCTGACAGAAGATAACAGTAGTAGGGCTTCATCTCCAGTGTTGGCGAGATTAGGGTGTCTCTTCTGTCCATCAAGGGACGTCTGAGAAGGCTGCATGGAAGAGGGGGAATTGCTCCATCTTGGCCCTTTGTTCAAGTTTTCCAGGGAAACATCAGTTCAAACTACATCTTCATAATGGTGTGAAGCCTGGGCTATAATTCAATAAATCCAGCCTTATTGAGGCCTTTCTTTCATGCCTCCCACCAAAAATACAAAACAAAACAAACTCAACAAAACAAACAAGTCCAATTTGCTCAACTATTCAGATCCAGCTTAATATACACACACGAATACAGACCTCAGTACTAAAATACAACAATAATTTTTTAAAAAACCTCAGTCTTGGTCTGTGAAGAAAAGTAAGAGTCTATCAGGGAGAAACCATTTCAGTGTAATAAGTCTGTTACATCTCCCCTGAGGAGAGAAAAGTCAAGCTCAGGAAGTTCCCCCTGAAAGTTTGGAAAGAAAGCCGAAGTGACCAAATTAAACTCTTACCAAGGGAAATACATATGCAATCTTCTCTCCCAGAAGTCTTCCAAAAAGCAGCCTCACCAAACTGATCACTTGTCCCATGCATCTTCCCTCCACCTATGGGCTTTACTCTGTGCTGCATTCTGATTGAATGCTACTTGGGAGAATACTCTGTCTCCCTTTCTAAAACAGAAACTCCTTAGGGTAGAAGCTGCTTCATGTTCTCTCACTGAGGCTAGAAACTATAATTCTGCAAGTAAATATTGCCAGTTGCAACCAAGACTTAAACTTGAAAGCTTTGGCAGCCCCCAAACATCTATCTCATCCAACTCAACTAGCTACCCCACCACCCACAGCACTACCCCTCGCAAATCCCATCCCAGTCTGACAGAGGCTGAATTCGAAGTAGTGAAAACCTATCCTGATATAGACCAAAACATTCCAAATTTACACCAACCTGGTGTTGACAAAATCCACCTACCCAAATATAATCCAAAATCCATGTAGATGTAGACCAAAACATTTTGCTTCCTTCCCTCAATATCCATGGAGCCTATACTACGTGCAGACACTACATGAGTATCATTATACCACTATTTGGGTAAACTGAGAGCCAGAGCCTCCAATGTTAAATCCAACATTCCTCAGTCATGATTTGACATTTTTCAGGTTTAATTTCAGTCAGAATCCAGTTTGGGGAATTCTTAATCTTTCTATCATATCAAATAAGATCATCAACTTGACAAATGCAAAAGCAAAAGCAGAAGCCTCAATCCCAAAGGACAATGCCAACGAATGTTCAAACTACTGAACAACTGTGCTCATTTCACATGCTAGCAAGGTTATGCTCACAATCCTTCAAACGAGGTTTTAGCAGTATGTGAACCGAGAACTCCCAGACAAACAAGCTGGGTTCAGAAAAGGCAGAGGAACTGGAGATCAAATTACCAACATTGTTGGATCATGAAGAAAGCCAGAGAATTCCAGAAAAACATCTACTTCTGATTAATTGACTATGATAAGCCTTTGATCGTGTGGATTACAACAAACTGGAAGAGATGGGAATACCAGACCACCTTACCTTCCCTGAGAAACCTGAATGCAGGTCAAGAAGCAACAGTGAGAACCAGACATGGAACAACAGACTGGTTCCAAATTGGGAAAGGGGTCACCCTGCTTATTTAACTTATATGCAGAGTACATTATATGAAATGCCAGGCTGGATGAATCACAAGCTGGAATCAAGATTGCTGACAGAAATATCAACAACCTCAGATATGCTGATGATATCACTCTAATGGCAGAAAGTGAAGAACTAAAGAGCCTCTTGACAAGGAAAGCTGGCTTGAAACTCAACATTAAAAAAACTAAGATCATGGCATCTAGTCCCTCACTTCATATCAAATAGAAGGGGGAAAAGTGGAAGCAGTGACACGTTTTCTTTTCTTGGGCTCCAAAATCACTGCAGACAGTGACTGCAGCCATAAAATTAAAAGACCCTTGCTCCTTGGAAGAAAAGCTATGACAAATCTAGACAGCGTATGAAAAAGTAGACATCACTTTGCCGACAAAGGTCCATATAGTCAGAGCTATGATTTTTCCAGTAGTCATGTATGGATGTGAGAGTTGGACCGTAAGGAAGGCTGAGAGCCGAAGAACTTATGCTTTCAAATTGTGGTGCTGGAGAAGATTCTTGAGAGTCCCTTCGACTGCAAGGAGATCAAGCCAGTGAATCCTAAAGGAAATCAACGCTGACTATTCACTGGAAGGACTGATGCTAAAGCTGAAGCTTCAATACTTTGGCCACCTGATGCACAGAGCTGACTCATTGGCAAAGCCCCTGATGCTGGGAAAGATTGAAGGCAAAAGGAGAGGAGGGCAGCAGAGGATGAGATGGCTGGATAACATCACCATCAGTTTTGAGCACTCCAGAAGGCAGTGGAGGACAGAGCAGCCTGGTGTGCCGCACCATGGGGTCAAGAAGAGTCAGACACAACTTAGCGACTGAACAAGAATCTTTCTAACATACCAAACAAGATCATCAACAGGACAAATCCAAAAGCAGACGCCTTTGCTTCTGGAGCTCTTCAGTGACTAGATGGGCTACTACGAAGAATCAGATTTTCCAAACAGGATTCAGAAAGACAGCTGCAAAAAGCCAAGAAGGATATGAAAAGGATTAAAAGGTGATGTGATATGTTGATGTCAAAAGTGAAAGTCAGTTCCTTCTCTCCTTCTCCCTGCAATTCTCTATTTCCCTTTTCTCAACCTATCAACCCCAAACTTCTAATTACAGTCCTCAGATGAAAACAGGGGAAGGAAATCCATCTTCCTGTCCACCTTATTTTCCAACCTACAACTGTAAGACAGGAAGGCTTTTGTCTCAATGAGCACTAATCCACACTCATTTTTTCCAAGAAGCCTTGCTAAACAGCATTAGTTTTGTTCCCCCCTTCCTCAAACCTTCCTTTTCCTGTACACATAGCATCTAGAAATCCAACCAGGGATCCCATGTATCACTGTATGCTGTCTCTACTTTGAGACTAGCAGTTGTGAGTAGCCAGAGCCCACAGGCCCTTCTACCACAGACTTCCTCCCAACACCCATGATAACACACTGCACATGAAGTGGCTTAGGAAATACCAACTACCTCTCTGGTTATCTTCTGTCATATCTTTAAAGGTGTCCTCTGTCCACCCCATGTAAGTAGATGACCATCTCTCTCTCTCTCTGTCCTCTCTCACCAGACTTTGCTAGTTCCTCTTATAGCCCTAGGTTGCTACTCCACATCCCACCATCTCCCTTGGAGAGTTAATTTGTTTTAGAAAGATACCAGATCATCTGAGTTATAAGAAGGTTGTATCATACCTCAGAGTCCTGAGTTCTTATCCAAACATAAATCAGTATGACTTCTCCACCAAGACTCACCCAGCTCACGCATTAGCATCTACAGCAAAGAACCTTCACCACTATGCTTTTTAGGAGACGCACTCATTCCCTGATCTCTTCTTTCTTTTTTTTTTTTTGACATGCCTCCTGCAGTGGAAGCACAAACTGCAAACATCTAGACTGCCAAAGAATTCCCTCCCTGGTTCTTGCTCCAGACTGCCTTGTGACTTCTGTGATAATAAAAAGCAAAAAAGGACAAAAAGAATAGAATCCAAAAATAATTTTTATGAATTTGGAATAGATTTTCAAAGGAAGCTAGCCTTCCCACATGATTTTGCTTACACTAAAGTTAAAATGAATCTGCCTTCTGGGGGCATGCGTCACATGTCGATTAATAACAGAGAGAAGCTGCCCAAGAGCTGCTGGAGGGCAAGAGAAGACAGTTTAGAAATAAACACTTGCCACAGCCAATCAATAAAACAGGTGTCATGCATGGGTAAGTGTTGTCTGAGCTTCTGGTGTTGGTGGCAAGTGGGGGCTACTCTCTAGTTGCGGTGGCGGGCCCCTCGTTGCAGCGGCTTCTCTTACTGTGGAGCACAGGCTTTAGGGCACTCGGGCTGCAGCAGTTGCAATGCACAGGCTTAGCTGTCCTGTGACATGTGGAATCTTCCTGGTCCAGGGATTGAACTGGTGTCCCTTGCGTTGCAAGGCAGATTCTTAACCACTGAACCACGGGGGAAGCCCCTACCTCAGCTTTTTTAAATTAGATAAGAAGGGGAAGGAGATTACCTTCAGCAGTTATAAAAATGTCTGTCTAGCTCCTTGAGCATCCCGGAAGAAGCCCACCCAATCCTCTCTCATTCGTGTGGACCACCTTGTCAAACTGGACTAATGCTCTGCAGAGTCCACGTAAATGTCTTCCCTGAGACGATGAGATATGGAGACTTTCAGAACCACAAGTGAGAAAGGTGAAAAACCCGAAGGAGACAGCAGACCCAGGAGGAAGAATCTTCATTCATTCAAAGGTCATGTCTAAGTACACTATGTGGCAGGCCATGCTGCAATAAAGCAAGGCCCTCACCAGTCCAAAAGGCCAGGAGCAACAGCATGGCAGAAGAGGGAAGGATGCTGAGGAAAAAGAGCCAAGGACTAACTTCCCCTAACATATTTTCCTAGGACCCATCTACTGAGGACTTGTCTGGCTTGGTGGAGAATGGAGTGTAGGCCTCCAAATCACTCTGGCTCTAGCAAACGTACCCATCCCCTCAAGCTCCCAAGGCCTCTGATCTACACCCCCTCTAATCTAAAGTCCTACCCTGGCATCATGGAATACCCTCTGCTCAAACCCCACAGAACTTCTGTGGCCAGCAGCTCTCTGGGCCCAGGCTTCTTCCTTTCTGACTCTGGCTATTTTCTTACCAAGTCTACAACCACAGAAAGCCACTTACCCATGTCCTTTTTCTACCTCAGAGGAGAAAAAACTGAGAAGAAAAATACAAGCCAAACCCAGGGAGAGGTAAGGACGGGACTTGTACAAGCAGCATCAGGAAGAAGGCCAGGGTGCCCAGAGGCGCGGCTTTGGGAAGGAGTGGGAAAGTGTGAAAGAGATGGTTTAGCCTGGAATCCAGGAGGAGCTGGAGGTGGGCAATGGAGAGCAAGAAGATGAAACCAGTCACTCCTAAGGGACATCAACTCTGAACATACATTGGAAGGACTGATGCTGAAGCTGAAGCACCAATACTTTGCCCACCTGATGCAAAGAGTTGACTCACTGAAAAGACCCTGATGCTGGGAAAGATTGAGGGCAGGAAGAGAAGGGGGTGGTAGAGAATGAGATGATTGGATCACTCATCCAATGATGAGCTGTATCACTGACTCAAGGGACATGAGTTTGAGCAAACTCTGGGAGACAGTAAAGGACATGGAAGCCTGGTGTGCTGCAGTCCATGGTGTCACAAAGGACTGGACATGACTTAGCAGCGAATGAACAACAATGGAAGCCAACCAGGGCCTTGTCTGGGTGAGGAAGCAAAGTGTGTTAAACATTCAGTCACGTCCAACTCTTTGCAACCCATGGACTGTAGCCTGCCAGGCTCCTCTGTCCTTGGGAATTCTCCAGGAAGAATACTGGAGTGTGTTGCCATGCCCTCCTCCAGGCAATCTTCCCAACCCAGGGATCAAACCCAGGTCTCTCGCATTGCAGAGATTCTTTACCATCTGCGCTACTAAGGAAGCCCAAGAATACTGGAGTGAGTAGCCTATCTCTTCTCCAGGGGAACTTCCCGACCCAGGAATAGAACTGGGGTCTCCCAAATTGCAGGCAGATTCTTTACCAGCTGAGCTATTAGGGAAGCCCGGAGAGGCAAAATGAAACTTTAAATGGAGATTGGCTGGAGACTGAGCAAGAGGCTATGGATTAAGAAATAAACTTACTTTCTAGGGTCCTGTGTAAGCAAGGGGGTTTGATTGATTGGAGGTGAGTCTGGGGAGGTGGTGGAACTCCACATGTGGAGATGTGGGAACCAGTCCCAAATCCAGTTAAAGGACCTGGACTCAAGAGTCCTCTAAACAAGGATAGAAGAAAACAACCCCACCAGCCTCTCCCAGAATCCTCCCACCAGGCTGCTCTATCCCCACCACCCATCCGAGCCCCCATCACCCATATTCCCCATCACTCCAGAAATAAAACGAAAAGGAAACTAGTTTAAGCTTTATAACAAAGTGAAAACTGAGACAGTCATTCAGTCAGTTCTAGAAAGACTCAGACAAAGAAATATCTGGAGTCAGAGACAGACAGACAGATGGACAGATATACTGACTATATTAGAGCACTGACACTGGAGCAGAAAGAACGGTTCCACATCTCAGAAAGGACTCCCAGCTGAAAAAAACCTCAAAGCCACCGACCCTGCCCTAATACGTCTCCATCAGGCACAGAGCATTAATTGAACACCTCCTTTACTCCAGACACAATGCCGGGTAGTGGACGAGGGGGTCCCAGTCAAGGGTACAGAACCCAAATTCCTAGAGGCAAGGGAGACAGGCAGGAACTGGAAGGATGGCTGCAATGACAGAAGAGTTGGGGAGGGGCTTCTGGGTGTTTGATTTATGTCTGTTCCAACAGTCCTAGGCTGTCTTCCCCTGCTGCAAGCTGGGGTTTTCCCAGCTGTGCATCTGCTGGAGGGAAAGAAGGGCGGGTACAGGGGGAGGGTCCACGTCCTTGCATCTGGTCCCAAGAGCAATCCCTTCCCCTTTCTCCCCCCGCTACCCACTGCCTGCTGGGCAGAGGGTGGGGGCTGGGGGAAATGCCAGGGCCCGAAGATAATCACCAGGTAATGAAAAGTACTGGCCCAGGGCTGGGGGGAATGCAGAGGATGTGGAGTTGGGGCCATAAATCTCTCTGGGAGGAGGGGGTACAGAATGGGGGGGACATGACAGTTGGAGCCCATCCAGGTGATTTCACATGAAGTATCTGAACCTTGAGGGGTAGGAGGAGGAAAAACGAGAGGTAGGCAGGGGTAGGAGCCAGAGACAGGGGAAGAGGCTGAAAGAGACCCAGATAAGAGAAGCAAATGAGAGATGGAAGGGCAGGCGAGAGATGGGAACAGTGATGGGGGAAGCAGCACAAGGAGCCAGATGGGAGGAGGAGGAGATGGAGATACTAAAAGGCACACACGGTGAAACTCGTAAAGATGCGATGGTCCCAGCGACCCTCAGAGAGAGGCAGGAAGGCACGAGGGGGAGAGGGAGAGAGAGGAGCTGATGGCAGAGTTCTAGAAAGACTCGGACCAAAAAATACCTGGAGTGAGAGAGACAGACAGACAGACTGACAGACAGTCAGATCTGCCTGACAGAGATGAAGGTGAAGGAGGCAAAAAAGAAACAAAGAAAACAGGGATGCGGTGAGGAGATGGGAGGGAGCGAGACAAAGAGAGCGGAGGCAAGTGTAGAGCAGGAGGAGGGAGCCAGGCCGAGGAGGAGGATATATATTTTCTTTATGATCCTCTTCAATCTCACTCGGCTCACTGCTGAGCCGGTTCCCCTCTCAGGTGCTGCTTGGTGGTGGATGTGCCCAGAAAGCTGATCAGGTGAAACCGCTGCCATAGCTGCCCCTGGGCTCCCTCCCAGTGCCAACCTGGGGGATCTCAGAGACCCCTGCCCAAATGTGAAAACCTGGCCTGCCTCTCCTTTCTACTTCTCCCCCTAAATACTGCAATCAAAAGAGGCCTGAAGCTTGGCCAGAAATTCTGCAGAGCTAATGGAGCCTCACACAACCAGTACGAGGGCGAGTGGGGCAGAGGAGAGAGAGAAATAGAGGCAGGCAGGCAAGATCTAGCAGAAGGGACATATTTTGGTCAGGTGTCGCTTGGAGAAGAACCAGTAGAGGGAAGGACTGGGATGATGTCTGCCTTTGAGAGCTAAATGAGCAGAATGCAAAGGGTAAGTAAAATAAGATACTAGTGACTGTCCGTCAATTTGGGGTCGACCATTTAGACACCTTCTGAGCAATTATGATCAACCCCTTCAAGCAACTCTCCACTATAAAAGGCCCCCACAAATATACACAGGAAATATGAAACCCATAAAAAGGAGAAACTGAGACACAGAATAAAGATCCTGAGGCTAGTGTATACACATGAACCCAGATTTTAAGGGACCAGTGATGGAGCAACCAGCCAAGCTTTGAAGACCTAAGACTTAGCACTGCAAGTTGGACCCTGCCTTGAGCTGAGCTCTGTAGACACGAGCTCCCCCAGCTCCTCTCAGGGCAACAACAATCTGAAGGGGAACTGTTTTCCCCAACCCCTTCTCTGTCAGCCACCTTTAAAGGTCCCAGAAGCCAGATGTCTGATTATAGGTAGAGCCCAAAGAGTCTCTTTAGCAGCAGGAGGAATCTTATCCCAGATTGTTTGGGTCTCCCAGCGGTAAATTCAGAGGCCGCAGGACAACAGCTGAGGTCACCTAACTCTTCCTACAGCCATCTCAAAGAGGTATGGGTGGATGGCCACTATGGGACAGGAAGGGAGGGACTTCACAAACTACGGAAAAGGAGGACCCAATACCCAGAGTGTCTGTCAACAACTAGGTAGGTCAGTACTTCTGGTATAGGAACCAAGGCTGGGCAGCCCAGGCTCCCAACCAGCTTAGGGACCCCGGAGGCAGCTCCAGGGCTGTGTCTTGGCTGGGTCAAGCAAAGATGCAACTCGGAAGTTCTGCAGTACTAGAGGGGACCGCTAGGGAGTGCGCGCCAGCAGTCAGGCTCTAGAGAGGCTGGAGTCGGCTGACGTGGAGGAGACCGGAAGGCAATCGATCAGAGTCGCCCTGGCAACCGGGCTAAGCCTGAGACAGACAGCACGTCGATAATGAAATCATCGTTAAATGACTTCAAGCCCTAATTAATAATCCGGGCCAACGGAGGCCATGCCTGACTGGGGTCGGGGGGAGGGGATGTCATTGTTGGGGGAGCATTGGAAGCTTCTGGACAATTAATCAATTAATCCACTCACTCAATAATTGGCTCCTTTGTCCTCTGCTGTGCCCCCTCCCCCACCGCATCCACCTCTGACTGTGGAGAGGGTAAGAAGAGATGTAGGGCTAATCATTTCCAAGGGTCACAGTCCCTCCTTCTCCTCTTTATTCACACGTCTGTTTCCTGGACCATCTCACTGAAACCTTCCCCAAGGTTGGACGTTCCTATGCTTTTATAAGACTTACCAAAGGGTGAATATTTCAGGACCTGGAGCCTTAGCTATCCAGGGACTTCCCCATAACCCTCTACTCCTTATCCTATTGTATCCTCACCCACCCCACCCCACCCCACCCCACACACACACACACAGGCGCACAAACAGACTAATCACCCACCCACAGCCCACCCTGACTGAGGAAAGAGCCCTGAACTCCAAGCCAAGAGTCAGGTTTATCCCAGCCACACCGGCCAGCCTTTAAATATGTGCCCTTGGGCAGACTACATGTCCTCTCCAAAGATAATCAGTTTCCCCATCTGTTACATGAGGGGGTCCAACTGATTCGCAAGATTTTCTAAGATTCCTTCCTGTCCTGTATGTAGTCTCCTATGATGCCAATAATGGCACCTGGATCACCTCCCACTCCTCTCTACTCAGTTCCTTTACCTTTGGGAGATAAGGGAGATTGGAAGGAGTGCCAGGCACTGATTTATCAAATTCCCCATCCCCAAAGAATTCACCTTGAGACCTGGATAAAGGGAGATGGCAGAAGAGTGTATGGAAGAAAGCTTCCCCCAGCCCATCCCCCACCCGCCCAGTCTGTCTGGTCCCCGCCACCCACCTTGCTTATTGCTCTCCACAACCCCCAGCAGGAAATGAAAAAGGTACAGGAAATTGCGCTTTAAATCCCCCAGCTCCTGGCTCCCTCCACCAAGCCAGGGAGCTCGGGACAGACTAACCTCACAAACCAGGCTCTCTCTGTTTGTAATTAGTAAGCCACTTAAGAAGGGAGGGGCCTCCCTGCAGAAAGAGCCCCTCCCTCCACCACAACCAAGTGGGCTATTCAAAAAAAAGGGGGTGTTGGGGACAGCACATGGGTTTGGAGAGAAGGAACCAGGAGATCTAAGAAAGATAAAGAGTGTCAGTGAGACACCTAGACTGGGCAGCACAGGTCAAAGTTTCTGGGAGAGCTGGTTTATAGCACCGCCTGTAGCTGGGTGAACCGGGGTGTAGCCAAAGGCTGGGATGGGGATGGACGGTGGAGAGGGAACCCTCCAGAGAAACCCTGCAGAGAAGACCAGGGAACAAAACCCACCAGGTCCATCCCACCCCCATGGACACTTAGTAGTTTAATAAAGTTCAGAATGTCCAGGGCTTATGTGTAATTAAAGCCAGGAGCTGGGTAATTACATTTCTTCTCCGAGTTCTACCCTTGACCTGCTTCCTCCCCCCACATACACACATCTTTTATGAAAGACACTGAACTTTAGAAAATATCTCCACTAAAGAGATGGGCTTCATTTCAGCAAAAGACATTGAGAGTACACTTTGAAAAGAATTTCAAAGGGGAGGTAAGTGCTAGAACAAATGAGAAGTACAAGCACACACGCACAGAAGTATATACCCCCAACAGGAAAAGGAAAGCCTGCTCTTGACTGCCATTTCTTTTCATGTGTGATTGACCTCCAGATGATGTGTCTCACATCATGCACCAAAACACAGTCTCTCTAAACAGGACAATCATTTCCCCCAACCCCTGTCTCCAGGAGGCCAATGATTGTTCCCCTTGGGGTCATGGCTACCATGCCAGCAGAAGGGTCACACAGGCCACAGGCAAGACCCCCAGGTGGAGGCCCCTAGCCTGGTGTCCTATCCCCCAAGCCCTCCCTCTTCTGTTTTATCTCAGCCTCTTTGGACCTCTCAGCATCCATTATTTGAACTCACCCTGTGAACCCAGTTCTGGGAAAGGGAAAGGGTCCAAAAAGAGGAGAAGAAGGGCCCTGATCTCTGGAATGTGAGAAGAGAGACACACAAGACAGGAGATCCAGACAGAAAAAAAGTGCACGTAAATTAATAGAGTGTAGCCAGATCCTTCAGGTGCTGATGGGCCTATGGAAAGGGGAGGAAAATAAAGAGTGAGACTCGAAAGCAAGATTAGAGAGGAGTAAATGCCAGGTTTACAGGCTAGAAGGTGCAAAGGGCTTGGGAGGCAGGAGGCTGACATGCCCAGCGGGTATGGAGAGAATAAGCTGGGAAGACATCAAAGATGAGGATGAGGACAATTTAAATGCCGAGTACATTTAGAGTTATAAATCTTTACATCTGTACACACTTATTTCGCATAAATTTCATTTTATTCTCAATAATAGGCTACAGAAGCAGGTACTGGTATCGCTATTTTATAGACAATGAAATTAAGGCACAGAGAGGCTGAGTAACTTGCTTCGGTTCACAGAGCTGGTAAGTGGCAGAGCAAGGAATCAAATTGTGTGTATCAACTCCTGCTGGTTCTGCTTCTTGGGCAAGTAGTAAAGGAGACACTACCTCCCAGAAGGCAAAAGACCTGCCTCCTGGTACCCTTCTCAGCATGTTCTGCCCAGGAGACTCTGGGTAAGTTAGTCAACTTGTCCAGGCCTCTTGCGTGAAATGAGGAAGTAATACCTTAACCTCTGAAGATGGAAGGTTAAACCAGGTAACTGACTGAAGATTTTTAGCTTTAAAATGCATAATTCAATCCATGAAAGGGGTGAGCTTCCTCTCCTTCTTTTACTGATCCCCAGAGGCCTCTTCTCCACATTTCACAGTTTGAGCAGCTGTCTCCACCCAGCCATGTCTCACTAGCCCATGAAATCCAGGCTCATCGGGCTGTAAAAGGACACATCAAGGTCAGGGAAGTCAACCTGACTTCCCAGCATCTCGCCCATGCAACCCAGGGTCACTGTGGAGCTACAGCGTGGGACATTCACACTGCCATCTCACAGCCCACCACCACTGACACCCTCAAAACATCCGGCTCCAGAGGGATGGTCCCCAGGACTTCTCAGCCCAAGCTCTCAGGCCAAACCCCTCCCTCCAGCAATCCTGCCCACCAAACCCTGCCTCCTCCAGCCCTCTGCCTCCCCAACACACACTCCTTAAGCACACATGCACATGCACAGACGCAGACACACACACACACACACACACCCCTACACATTTCTTCCTCCTCTGCCTCCTGGGTTCACATTCCCTACCCTAAGATAATGCACCTCCTGAGAGTTGCCTCTCCTCTCCTTTCTACTGCTCCCTACTAATTAAAGGAGTGCCCTTTTCCTTGTCTTCTAGGAGGTCTTCTGGACCTCCTCATCTTCCTCCATCTTCCCTCCTTCAGTCATTCCCAGTCTTCTGTCATCAGAATCACAAGAAGGTGTGATCCAGTAGCTTTTGACCAACTCAACTCACAAGCTCTTGCTAAGGGGGGTGCCCAGTAGGCCCCTAGGCCTTGGCTATTAGCCTCACCTTACCATCAGCCTAGGAGTGCCCCCAGGGCAGGGCCCAGGGTCCTCCCCTCTGGGTCTCCCTCCAGTCCATTCAGGCAGTGTGTGACTCCCGGTTCTGCTCCCTAGGAGTGAGGAGCAAAGTCAGAGAGAGCAACACAAACAGGGATAGGATTCTGTGCCCACACTTTGCCCTGTAAGGGTTAGTGTCAGAGCACAGGCAGCTGGAGGGGACTGATCTCCAATGTGGTGCTACTTTCCTTTAGCAATCCAGGGCTCCTTTGAATGTGTGTGTGTGTGTGTGTGTGTGAGAGAGAGAGAGAGAGAGAGACGCGAACCTGCATGGAGCGGAGAGGAACATGCAGGTCTGAGGCTCTAGGAGTCTAGTTCCTGCCTGGGGTTGGAGTATTGGGGAAACTCCTCCTAGGCTCACTGCAGCCTCTCAGCGGATCCAGTCCCATGCCTGCATCTACAGAGGGCGGCAGCTGCAGGACTGACACAGCTTAGGCTCTGGGCATGCCTCCATACCCCCTGGGTTTGCATCTGCTCAGTCCAGTGCACCAATCCACATCGTTTCCTATGCTCTGCGGTTCAGTGCAGTCTCCATCTTCCCTTCTCGTCCACACGCAGGGCTCGGAGCTTAGAGCATCTGTTAGGATGAACCATATAAAATACCTGATATTCGATTGGTTTGGGGCCTATAAAACCTACTGC
This sequence comes from Bubalus kerabau, assembly GCF_029407905.1. Classification (NCBI taxonomy): domain Eukaryota; kingdom Metazoa; phylum Chordata; class Mammalia; order Artiodactyla; family Bovidae; genus Bubalus; species Bubalus kerabau. The sequence continues at coordinate 96,176,617 of NC_073624.1, read as the reverse complement.
TTTGGGTCTTCTGTCCTCAAAACATTTTTTTTAACTCCAGGCTAAGGAGACGGGAGCAGATTGAGGAAGGGTGAAGAATAATAATGGTCTAATATTTATTGAGCACATACACTGATTATAGGTGTGTTACATTTATAATCGCAGCGCTAATCGCATCTAAGGTTTATTTCCCACATTTTGCAGGTGAGTAAGCCCAGGTTAGAAGGTTACATGGTGAGGAATTAGGGCTGGAATTCAAACTCAGCCCAAGAGCCACCGCTTCACAACTGCCACCCTCAACTAGGGAAGTCCAGGAAGAGACTGGGAGCCAGCGATCCTTGCGTGCAGCTTCACAAAAGAAAGGCAGGGGGGGGGGAAAAACAGACCAAACTCAAACTGTCTCAGACCAGAAGAGCCCCAAACAGAGGGGGCGGGTCAAAGCCCAGGGACCACACCTGAAACCGAAGGTTAGACGGGTCAGAGAGACAGAGGGCCCGGGAGGAGGCTGGGAGGCTCCCGCCGCCGTGGGCAGAGCGCGGGGGAGCGGAAAGACAACGTGGAGGCGGCCAAGACCGGTGCAGATGAGCTGAAGGACAACGGCGCGGAGGAAGCGGGCTACGTTGTCTGCGAAGCGAAGCAGAGATCGATGGCGGCAGCAGGGGGAGGAAAGATAAAGTTCAGGCGAAAGTGTGGAGAGCTGGAGGGAGGGAGAGACCCTGTGGAAGAGACACGGAGACTGCGGCAAAAAGAGGACCCGAGGGTTAGAGGCAGAGCACGGAGAAGGGGGGAGCCGGACTCAGCCGCAGTGAGAGCGAGTGGGAGGGAAGGAGGCAGAGAGAAGGGAGGACGAGATAGACCCGGAAAAGAGAGCCAGAAGCTCACTCTGGCCGTCTGGTGTGAGAAGGGACCTTCATCTCAAGGACACCGCGAAAGACAGATGGATGGTGGAGAAATGGGGGAGCCGCGACCCCGGCGGAGCGGGCACCGGCCCAACCGGCCGCCCCCAGCGGCGCGGTCCTCGCCCCCGCCGCCCCCGCGCCGCGCCCTCCGGACCGCGAGCGCCCCCACTACCCTGCCCGCCCCCGCCAGGCCCAGCCCGTGCTCCGCGCGGGCATGAAATTGGCTGCAACCGTAATGAGTCCGCGCCGCGCGGAGGAGGCTGAGGGCCCGCCAGGGAGCCCTGCGCGCCTCGTTTAGCTTGTTTATTGTTCAGGCCTAATTAAAACGTTCCACCGCTCTGCGTTTACATCCGCCCCCCGCTAATGAATTCTCGGCCGCCGGGCGATTTCGGAAACTGCCGCGGGCCGGAAGGGGGGTAGGAGGTGGCGGGACTGGGGAAGTAGTGAAGGGGAGGGGGACGCGCACAAACACACACACGCACCAAACACACTCGCTGCACACACCCACACCCCTCCACTGCCAAAGGAGCAATTAGACATCCGATGATTGACTCCGAGGTCCGAGTGAGCGCCCCCAGCCCCGTCGCCCCAAACTCCGGCAAGCAGGCGTTTGGAGGGGATGGAAGGCAGGGTTTGGACGAGGAGTGGGAAGAGGGAGGTCACGAGTGAGTGTGTGTCCTGTGCGTGGCAGGCCTGCGTGTGTCTGTGAGCGAACCTGCTCCCGGAAGCGCGACCGGGGAGCGGCCTTGTGCGCACAGGACTCTGTGTCTGTCTGCCTGTCTGTCCGTCCTTCTAGCTGTTCATGCCGGTTTCTCTCCCACAGAGGGAGCCTGCTCTTGGCTTGCAATGTTTCTGGTGGCTCTGGGCGCAGCATTTTGCCATTTTGCTGTTTGCCTCCTTGTCACGACCTCAGCGAAGGCAGATGGAGCCAGTGGAGGGAGAGAGACAGACGGTGATGCTTGGGCAGCCAGGGCTCCCTGCCGGCCCCTTTCCTCCTGCAGACACACACACACATTCAGCCCTCCACTGCAGGTAGTCAAATAAAATACACAAAAAGCAACCGAAATGCCATTCACACTTGACCACATGGAAACACACAAATGAACAAACACTCGCAGACAGAGCAACTTGCCAATCACACATGCAGATTAAAAGACCACCTGTATGAACATGTCCCCCTGCCACACGTGCACACACACACACACACACACACACACACACACGACATGCAAACTTGGGTACACACATCTTCAGGCGGTTGTGCGTTAACTGTCACTGCCTGACACATCTGTGTACCACTCAGTGGGCCCCAATTCCTCTCATAGAAAATTCAGATCACCCAGCCCCACCTTCAAAATCTGCCCCTCTCCATTCCCTTTCATCCTGGTTCCCCAAACCAATTTTTTATTCCAGGCCAGCAAAGCTATTCCCTGCCTGGATTATGGTTTGCTCCTGCTCCAGAACCATCAGAGAGGTGTTCTTCTGTTTTCCTACTCCATTCCATGCCTCGTTGAGTTTCTCCTTCCACAGCCCACATATAATTCTCCTCCTCCAGGCAGCCTTCCCTGATGAACTGACTCTGAATCTTCCCTGGTCAGTTGCACTTGTTGATCTGTGCAGTGGTGAGTGTCACCAGGTTACTTTGATAGTACGTTGTCAGGGGAAGAGATGTAAGCTCCCCAAGGGCAGGGCCACTTGACCAAATATTTCAGGCCAATGTCAAGCTGAGTGTGCCAGGCTTCAGTGCCAGGCTGGGATGTTCCTGAGAGGCCTATTACCTGGTTTTAACAAACAGAAAAATGAAACTAGTCCTCAAGAAGCCATCAGGAAAGTCTCCTTCTGTCATATCTTGCAAGTATCTCCTTCAGAATGACCTTTCAGTGCCACTTGGGAGGACACACCCTCCACTGGGCCTTCCCACATTCACCTTGTTCTTAACTGGAAATACTGCTTCCCATCTGGGCACTACCTCATCCTCCAGTCTTGAAGAAAACTTGGCTCTTTTGAAAAATTAGATTCATCCTAAAGAATAAAATTTTGCAGTACAGCTCAGAGCTGAACTGCATGCTTTAAAGGTGATTCCCCAAAGAGGAATGTCAGGAAGGACCAGGCAACTGCAGCAGCAGCAGCTGAAAATGCTACTTTGAAGGAGATGGCATGCATTGGATTAATAAGGTTCTTTGTATTAATAAAAGACAAGGTCATCCTAAAAATCCACTCGTTGACTTCCCCCCTCAACTCACCCGAAAGGTTGTTTTATCCCAGCCCAAGCTCTCTGAAGAGACAGGTGCCTGCCTGCTACTCCCCTGTACCCTTAGTCTGCCTTCTTCTCAACAGCCAAGTCTCTCTCCATGGCCCTCTCCCTCCTGCAGTTAAAGGCTGCCTCCCTCTCCATGTCTTTCATCTAAGCACGCCTCGGTCATATTTCTTTCTCCACCTCTGTCTTTCTCTGTCTTCTGTCAATTTCCCTACTGCCTTTTTCAATATCAGTTTCTCTCCCCCGATTTCTGTTGAGGCTCTCTCCTTCCATTTTCTGTCTCAATCTTTAACTTCCATCTTTGCTCTGCTCTTGCCCCCATGCTGCACCTCAACTGCTCAAGCAGTCACTTGGAGAGGGAGGATGTGTAGAAGTCTAGTTCAGCACCAGATGATTCTGGCATTTTGAACAGAGCTCTGAATTGCTGTGTTTCTACACACACACACAGCCTCTCCTCTTAACCAAGTCCCAGGTGGTGAGACACCAGCAGTCTAGCCTCAGGGTCTCCATCATGCTCTGGCTTCCATCTCCTCTCTTCTCTTCCCTCTCTCTATTACTCTCTCTCCCTTTCTCATTACTCTCTCTGTGATCTTCTTCCCTCCAGTCGCAGGTGGATCTGTCTTTGGCTCTGGGTCCCTGACTTTCGGTTTTCCCTTGGCCTTGGGTCCACTTCCTATCTCTGAGTCCCTGTCTGTCTCGGCTATCTCTACCCTCTGGGTGTCTTGTGTTTTTGTGTCTGTCTCCCATCTTTCTCTTTGCTCTCCGGATGCGCCTCTCTCTTCGCTCTCTCTCCTATCTCTGACTCTTGTCTCTCCCCCGTCTCTCCGTTTCCTCTCTGCCAGTGCCTGTCTCAGTCCCCTCTGTGTCTCGGTCTCTTTTCATCTCCAGGGGGCCGTGACCTACTCGGCCCTTTGGGTCCCACAGCGTCGATCTTGGCTTGAATTTACGGGGCCTTTCTGTCCGCGTCTGTGTGTCTGTCTCTCTCTTCTCGGCCCCTCGGCACTGCCCGGCAGTCATGGGTGGGGGGCGCTGAGGGCTTCGAAGGGGCGGGGGCGGGCGGCCCTTTGTGTGGAAGATTGACGGCCGCGCGGCGCAGCCTCCGCAGCGCTGATTAGGATGCAGCGCGGGCGCCGACTGCAGCATTCTCCTCCCCGCCCAGCCTTCTCCGCGGCTCCAAACGCCGGCCCCGCCCTGCCCGCTCAGGGTCGTGTGGTTCACCCCTCCCTCGCCCCAGTTCGTCCACTGGGAGCCACTGGAAATTCTGGGCGGGCACCTGAGGGCCCCCTCTCTCACTCAAGTATCCACATGTCTTGGGTATTTTAAGAGAAAAGGAATGAGGACAGTGGGAGGCCGCCTGGAAGTGCTTTGTCCGAGGTGGGCAGATGTCAGGAGCGCGAAGAACATAAACGCGCCCTGGGACTTGGCCTCAGCATTATCTCGGATCGAGAATGGCCTCGCAGCTCCTTGCGCCCTTCCGACAGGCACACGCGAAGCAACAAGTCCGGGGAGGAGACACAGATGCGTGCCCCTCTTTCACCTCCACCCCTTCATAGGACGTGTAACCCTTCCTGGTGCCTAGGAAGCTCCCAATAAAAATTACTGACATATTTCACCAGTTCTCCCAAAATTAGCACCAACATCTGTGGAGCTCAGTTCCTTTAATTATGCCTCCTCATTCTCTCTGCCCACTCACCCCCCCACCCCCACCCCGCAACTCAATATCTGCTCTCTGGACAATTCCCCCTGCAAAGCCTTCCAAGTACCCCAGTGATTATCGGACCTCAGCTCCAAATCCCAGTTATTCCAACCACTCCACCCCAGCATCTACGTGGTGTTCCTCCCGCCTCCTCTCCCTCCCTCATCCACCCCAGTGCAACCTGGCCCACTGGGTTTCTCCCCAAAGACAGTCACTAACGAGCACTGAGTACTAGAAGGGGAGGGCCAAGGGCAGCCTGGTGGGTGGGAGAGGATTCCAGAGCTAGCAAATAACGAGCCCTGCCAGCATCTGTCAAATATGCCATCTCCCTCCATCATCCCTGTCTCCTGGCTCCTGCCAATCCATCTCCCTGCCTGACTACCGAGCTCAGGTGCAAATTCGCCGAAGCCCAGACGCATAATGCCTGGTCCACTCCAAACCCATTTTCTCCAAGAATATCACTAGACTCCGATGTCGTTCTTTGAAAACTCCTGACGATCCTAGGAAACTGAGGTTGTAGATGAAACCCAAAGAAAAAGAAATTGTTCTCTCTGATCAAAATCTTGACCTCAGCCGCTTGTCTCCACCGCACACCCCCAAAAGCAAAACTTAAAATATCAGGCAATGGTACGGAAGGTCAAATCTGAGGAAGACCTTCCCAGCTTTAAGGAAGTCGTGAGGGCCTCAAGAAACTAGGGAGATGGTGAGGGGGTAGGGGGCAGTTCTTGGACAACCCCAAATCGCTTCTTGTAATATAGTCAATTTCCACCAGGGGGCGAAGGACGCGGCTCTGCGTATTTAAGAGGAACCGTCTCAGCGGAGACCTGCAAAGAGTTCGGCGGCCACAGGAGGGCGGCAGAGAACGGCGCTCCCTGCCGAGCCAGACCCCGGCCCTGGGTGCTGAGATGGGGCTAGACTGAACAGGCTGAGGCGGGGGAGTCTTGCTCCAGAAAGAACCCATGAATTTCCAAATTCAGGAAACCCCTCTTGCTTCCCTCTCCACCAGCATCTCTTCTCTGGCTCTCAGGCCCCTGAAAGGCTATCACCCACCACCCACCCCGGCCCCCTTCCATTTTCTGGTCCCCCAGCACTGGGTCCACTGGCACAGAAGGGGCCTGTGGCTTTTCCATCACGATTGTACAGCGAATGACTCCAAAACGCAAAGAAGTGATGTTTCATAGGGTTTCAGCTGACAACTCTAAGAAGGCAATGGCGACCCACTCCAGCACTCTTGCCTGGAAAATCCCATGGACGGAGGAGCCTGGTAGGCTACAGTCCACGGGGTCGCTAAGAGTCGGACACGACTGAGCGACTTCACTTTCACTTTTCACTTTCATGCATTGGAGAAGGAAATGGCAACCCACTCCAGTGTTCTTGCCTGGAGAATCCCAGGGACAGGGCAGCCTGGTGGGCTGCCGTCTATGGGGTCGCACAGAGTCGGACACGACTGAAGCGACTTAGCAGCAGCAGCAGCATCTGACAACTGAAGGTTTTCTTAATTTTCTTAATTTTCAATCCAGGGCTCTTCCCATTGTGCTGGTTGCCATTTCTGAGAGAAAAACATACTTTACAGATCCCAATGGAAAACCAGCTTACAAATCAGTGTCAGAAATTCCCTGGAGGTCCAGTGGTTGGGACTTGGTACTTTCACTGCCGTGGGCCTGGGTTTGATCCCTGGTAGGGGAACTAAGATCCTGAAAGTCAAGTGGCATGGCCACACACACACACACAAAATCGATGGCAAAGCTACACTCTTCCCCCCGTTTACATATGTAACTGGTGCGTATGGGACTGTTAACCACAGGGCACAGAGATGTACCTTCTCATCCTTAGGCATACACACTCCTCCACCCCTCTCTCCCTACTTCTGAACTACAAGAGAAACTTCTCTTCATTTATAATTTGCAATTTTCATTATATTTGCAGAGGCTCCTTGAAGTTGAGTCAGAGAAGCACTTTCTCCGTTCTAACCTCGGTCCTCCCTACCACAGCCCTGTTCGGGTGGAGGAGAGGGACCCCTCCAGGTCTCTCTCTCCCAGTGATCCTCTGTCCCAAGCCTTTCACTGCCCGCTTGCCTCTCCCACCCCTCTGCTGACTAGCCTCCTCCTCTTCCAGATCTTTCTTGCTACTGGCTCTCCTTCAGCCTCAAGCGCTGAGTCACCTAGGAAGGTGAGCACAGAGAAGGGACAGAAGGAAAGGTGGGAGAGACAAGGAAGAGAACCTAGTCTCGAGTCAGGAGAGGCCTCTGTCCCCCTCCCTTTACACTCAGCTGGAGTACTACCTAGAGTATGACCCCTGCCTTCTGGCCGGTCCTCACTCCTTCCACTCTCCTTGGAGCTAAAGAGCTGATGAAGGTGAGAGGCAGTGAGGAGGGATGGGGCCTGTTGGGGAGGGGTGGGAACTCATGCAAACTCCAAAGTCATGGGCTGAGTATGTGCATATGGGGGTGCCACACCCCCACCACTTCCACAGAGCCCCCACATGTGCATTCCATGTCATTCCCTATCCAGGACTCATTCCTTATAAAACAAGAGGAGAAAAACTCCCCAACCTCTCAAACACCTTATTCCAACTTTCATCCTCCAGGGGAGATCTGAAAAGACGAAACCCTTCCTTTGTCTTCCCCCTTCCCCACGTGCCTCCTTGTCCACTCTGGCTTTCGAGATGTCCCCCTAGACTCTTGGAGGCAGCCCCCACCTTCCGCAGAATTGGGGAGGCACCAGCCAGAGCCTCCTCCCCACAAAGGACTGAGACAAACGCCAATCACGTTGGGGCCTCTCACGGTACCCATTCTGCTATGAATTCCCAAGGTCAAAACCATTCTGGTGTTATTAAAAACATAAATGTTGCATACCAGGCAGCAGGGGAAAAAATTATAAGGCAGCCAGACGAGAGGGAGATGGAGGGGCCGGTAATTGTCTTCGTCTTCCCAGAGTCAAGCTCCACGGGGCTGGAGCCGCACACAGAACATTGCTTTTTAATTTAACTCAGTAAGGTCAGCAGCAGCAAATGAGGCAGGGGAGGAATGGCACCTCAGAGGGAGGGCACCAGGGCACAGCCCCCCACCCGGAGCCTGCAGAGCCAGGGCTCCTGGCCAGGATCTCCAAGCAGTGCCAGCAGGAGCAGAGGGAAGATGGTGGGAAGAATTTCATGCCTCTCAGCCCACCACAGAGGGAGAAGGCAATGGCAACCCACTCCAGTACTCTTGCCTGGAAAATCCCATGGACAGAGGAGCCTGGTAGGCTGCAGTCCATGGGGTCGCGAAGAGTTGGACAGGACTGAGCAACTTCACTTTCACTTTTCACTTTCATGCATTGGAGAAGGAAATGGCAACCCACTCCAGTGTTCTTGCCTGGAGAATTCCAGGAACGGCAGAGCCTGGTGTGCTGCCATCTATGGGGTCGCACAGAGTCAGACACAACTGAAGCGACTTAGCAGCAGCAGGAGCAGCCCACCACAGAAGGGAGCTGCACTAGGGGCTGCAGAAGGAACCATTGTGAGGGCTTCTAAGGAACTGGGATTTAGGTGCAGGGAAAGAAAAAGGCTCCAGAGGGACCCTAGGTGAAACCTAAGGACTCAGGCCGGTGGAGACAAAACCTTCCCCCAACTTGCCGCCCCACAATACCCACTCTACGGATGACAATAATAAGGGCCATGATTGAAACTCAGGGGTTTGCCTTTCCCCAGCACCTGTGAATCTTGAGGCCCAAGCAGAGAGAGTTCTCCTGTGGACCACTTTGTCCCATCACCAAGGATCCAGCAGGACAGGGGAGTGGAGGATGGAGAATCTGAGGCAGAGTTGCCCTCCCTCAGAACCTTCCTCACAGGTTCCTTTCTCTGGCCACCTTCCCCTCGGCAGCCCTACTAGCTGTGTGGTGGTTCTCTCCATTTCCAGTGCTATAGGAAGGACTGGAGTTAGACCACAGAAGGGTCTTTCTAGATTAACCTCTTGGTCATAGCCACAACACAGGCTGGGGTAGCAAAGGCTAAGAAATCTAGGCTTTTCTGAATAGGCCCAATGAACTGAGCATGATGAAATCAGGGAATCCAGAGAAGATGGGCAATATCCTGGGTATGGTGGGCTTGGAAAGACTATGCAACTATCAGAAGCAGTGACATCCAAATACACATTGGGATTTATTGGGAAGTTCTTCTGAAGGTCAGACCTCAAATCCTCCAGCTTTAGTTTCAGGCTGTTTCTCTTGTAGGGCTCTTTCGGGGAGGGAGAATTTGAATAGTAGGTTTGAGATTTGAGGACAGAGTTTCCATTATCTCTCTCCATCTAGAAGTGACTTTGCCACTTTCCTCCCAGGTTTCAACTCCCCTGCCAATTAAGAATCCAAAGCTCCCTGAAGAAACCACCAATGTCAATTAGGAATTCTGAGGCCTGCTGCCCTCAGTGCACACCCCTACCGGCCTTCCCAGCTCTCTTGCCAAGGAGGTCCCATTCTTGGCACCAGGACTCCATCCCTGCAGTTCTCAGTTCCTGCCACAAGGTGGCAGCCAACACATCGACTGGTCTAGAACTAGAGCTGGTGCCTCACTAGCGCCAGGACCCTCTCCTCCACCCAGATCTCCACTCACCCCACCCCCTCCTCCCTAGGCAGGATGCCAACCCTGCCTAGGCAGGGTGGCATCACGGTGGAGCTTCCTGCCACTCCCCACACCAGGCCAGTGTCCCAAGGGCCCCAGGAGAGTAGTGTAGAGGGGCCTGTTAACTGGGCCAGAGGCAACCAAGAACAGGAAGAGGAACAGGAGCGAGGGGTGAGGCCTAACCCAGAATAAAGACCAAGAAGGGTATGTATTGCCACCTCCCTCCTCGGGAAGAGATCCAGTTGGACACCATTAGCTCTTCCATCCCCAGAGCACAGAAAGGGGACAAGGTTCAGTCAATTCTCCACTGCAGTCCTGACCCTTCTGGTGCATGGAGAGGGGTCCTGGGAGGGAAGAGAAATCAGTCCTGCCATTGAGGCACTTTCCATTCGGAAGTGGGAGCAGGGACAAGGTACACAGCTGGAAAGAGCAGGCAGAAGAACCAGGAGAGACTTGCAGCTACCCTGGCAGTAGTTTAGAAGAACATTTGGGATCCAGAAACAGGAGGATTAATCAAGGAAGACTTCCCAGAGGAGGTGAGTATGAGGTGATATTGCAAAGGGTTGAGAGGCTAGTCTGCCAGAAGAGGAGGAGAGGAAATGGTTTAGACTGGGCATAGACCATGAGGCTAGGAGAAGGCAGGGAGGACCGAATGACGTGAGGGCTGCCCCTGGATGCATCTAAGACAGCAGATGGTGGGGGCCTGCGGGGGGATGGGAAATTGAAGGAACAGGTGTTGGCGGGTGAGGGGCCTCGAAGCCCAGCTGGGAAGACTCGGAAGGAGTCGCTGAAGGCTTCAGAAAGAAGGGGGACAGCCTCCCATTAGCTGAAGTATTCCTCCCTCTCTCCCCAACTCCATAAAACCAAGAGAAGAGAAGCAGAGTTCAGGGTTCCCCACCTCTGAGGCTCCAGCTGCTGTCTGTAAAGTAAGTGAGGTGGAACCTATGGTTTCCAAACTCCTGTCTCTGATATTGTCCTGTGATCATTGCCTTCCTCTCTAAGAATGATCTGACCCATCTATGATCCTCCAGGCTTCAGTCCCCCATTCTCTGAGTGTCCCTAAACTTCAAACCCACTCCCCTATCCAGAAGAAGCTACTTCCATGCCAGGGGGTGCTAGGTTCCAATTTCACAAACTCAGCCTGGGCTTACTGGGCACATGGTATAGCAAGAGGATATAAGGTTAGACCCAGGAAGAACTTCCCAGCACAAGAGGTCTGAAAGCCTCAGCTTGTATGTCTCCAAGAGACAAGGACATTTGTTTTGGACCTGCCTGAGTAGTGCTAACTAGAGAGAAGTGTTCTCACTGTGGTTATGGATCACCACCACCCCCAGAGCCAGAGACCTTCACATGAAGACTTTCGGGGACTCTACCACCCTAAGGCAGAATGGGTGGAGCCTAGAGCTAGGACTTGCAGCCTGGGTAGAAGACACTCCTAAAACCTGGTGAGCAAAGATGTGCAGAGAATAGGCCTGACCCCTCCACTGCCCAGGCCCCTGTCTGGGCCCCACCTCCTCACCGCCCTCCTGGGTCAGAGCAGGGCCTCTGAGCACTTCCAATTCAAGCCCGGAATGAAGACCTCAGGGCCCGGGTCTCCACCCAGCCTCAGACCCGGGACCCTGACACCACCACCCCCATGCCTGGTGGGGCACAGGCACCCACTGTTCAGGCTACCCAACCCCCCGCGTCCCTAGCAGAAACAGCCTTCCTCCCCTGGCCTCTCACCTCAGCCCCACCACATACCACATCCTGGAACCTGTTAGAGATTTCAGCAAACGAAAGATATCTTCGGCTGTGAGGCTCCCCTGGGACATGACACACATCATACACCCATTCACCTGCATAGATGAAGATACACACACACCGAGGCACACATACATACACACAGACACCCTCAAAATACACACACATCCACACTTCACATTCTCACACACACGCAACACAGACACATGCTCATGAACTCATACATATACAGACAAGCATATACACACAAACTTACACATATTCCTGCACTCACCAAACACACGTATACACATACATACATGTGTCTCCACTCCTTCCTCCTGGCTAAGGATGAAGAGGCCAGCCCTCTAGATTCTAGAGGTTCAGAATGCCCCAGGGGAAGCTTAGAAACCCACAGGAAACCTATTTCCAGTTTCCTGACCCAAACTGGAACTCCTATGCTGTGTTCCCTTTCCTGCCTCCAGAATCTCTGGGATTCTCTTCCACTGAAATGGAATCTGCAAAGCTCATTCATTCATTTATACAACATACATGTTTGAGCACCTGTCTGCCACACACATGCCTATGTGCCTGAAGTTGAGGTGGACATATAAGAGTGAGACCTTCTCCCCAGTGGTGTGGTGGAAAGACCAAGAGTTCAGGAAGCAAGGACCTGAATGCAAATCCTACCTTTGCCTCTGAATAAGCTGTGTTACTTAAGACACAGTACACAACCTCTCTAAGCTTCAGTTTCACCACCTGTAAGGTGGGTTAAATAAAATTTACCCAATAATTCTGTGACGATTAAAAGACAGGGAAAGCCTCCATCAGCAATGTGTCCACTGTGGAAAGTCACCTTCTTTCTTTCCCAGTCCCCCTGATGAGGGTCTCCCCAACACTCTCCCAGTCCTGCATCCCTTGAAACAGAAACCCAGCCTCCCTCCGCCTCAGATCCCCAGGTGCGCGAACCTGGGGAAACTTGATCTCGGACTTGGCCGGCTCCATCCGACTCCCCCGCCCCCACCCAGTCCCCGCCCCTCCCGGTCCATCATGCCTCTCGCCCGTTTGCAGGTCGCGTTTTTCGTAATAACCTTTAATGCGGCTGGCCACGGCCCAAATGTTCGCGATGGAGCGCTGGGCCCCGCGCATCAGATGGACGATGAAGTGTTAATCATCCCCCAGGGAGCAGTCCCGCGGAAAGTCGTCATTAATTTCTCTGAATTACACCAATTCCGAGACATTCTTTATGGACAGACAGTGCGGGAGACAGTTATATGACAGGACTTGCTGTGCTAAGCAGATGTGGGAGAGATTGCGTCGTCCCATGAATACTAAACAATCGCTCGGAAGAAACCCCACCAGCTTCTGCTCTCAGAACTGGGAAGCCGCCCAACACACCCCCACCCTAATGTGCGCACCCAGCAGGTGCCTGCGGCTGGGGCAGGGAACAGGATCGCACCCCTACCCCAGCTTCTTAAGCGGCCTCCTCAACGCCCCTCCAGAGTCAGGCCTCAGCCTCAAAGTGGGAAGCGGCTCTGAAGGTCTGACGCTCACCTTCCTAGGACCCTCCAAGGACCCACAAACACCCTAGCTTTCTGTATCACAGCCTTTGCTCCCTACATTCCTTCCAGAGACCTGCTTTCTGAACTGCTGTCTGTCATCCCCACTCTGAGCCTCCTCTGGCTCTCCTTCTAGACAATTCACCACCCTAACCATCTCTGAGCTTCCATCAGGCATTGTCCCATCCTGGTTCTTCCACCTCCCCACCCTACCCCATGTCTCTCTACCACTCCATCCTCCTCCATCTGCTCCATCACTCCACCTCCCGGCCCATCTCCAGCTCTCTGACCCTTTCATCCTGCCCACCTCCCACTCTGCCCTCCTCCTCTCCTCCTCGCTCACCTCCCCAGCCCGATCACCTGCTTCTCTTGCCCACCAGCCCAAACCACCCCACCTCCCAGGGAGCTCTGCTTTCGCGTTACCTCCATCTCTGCAACCTGCTGCATTCTACCATTTTTGCCCCACTTCAAGTTATTGCCCCTACATCTGCTTTCACATCTCTGCCACTCTTCAGAATCTAGAGGGGAAGGGAAAGGTTCAGAGCAGAATAAAACCAAGGGCCGCACTCCCCTACCCCTTTCCTCTCTCCTCAAGCCCTCTGCCTGCCTTCCTCCCTCTCTTCCTTCTGGCAGACAGGACAAGTGTAAACGAGAGCTTAAGAGACTTCTCCCCTCGAGTAAAGCAGTGGGCGGGAAGTGGAGGAGGTGGAAGGTGACCAGGGAAAAACCTGCCGAGGCAATTCGGCCACACCTGAGGGAAGCCCCGCCCACTAGGGCGCGCCCCGCCCCCTCCTCAGTGGCCTCGCGAGGCCTGGCCAGCCCGCAGCTCGCCCCGCCCCAAGTCAGAGAGGACCCTGGGCAGCGCTGGGACCTCGGTCGCCCTAAAGCCACTCCTCCTCAGGAGAAGGCAGAAGGAAAAGGGGGACTGTTCCCCCATCGGGTGGTCTCACCACCCTCGCCTTCACTCGGGCTGGAGGGAAGAGCTCCCCCGCTGCTCCTAGCTTAGGATTGGGAGAAAAAGGAAAGTGCGCAGCCTCTGCGTCTTTTCTCCGCGCAGATAATTTATGTCTGAGAGCCGAGCAGATGGCGGGTAATTTAGCAATTACCGTGTGCAGAAATAGGACTCGCGCCTCCACACGGAAGCCGCAGCCTCATCTTCTTTTCTGCCCGTTTTCTCTGTTCTGTCTCCCCTTCCCCATTCCCGCCACACCTTGCTAAATCCCACCGCTCAAGGGGAGAGGATATCCTTCCTTCGGTCCCTTTTCCTCCTGACCCCTTCCTGGATCGGGCGGAGGATTTCTGCCTCGGGAAACGAGGAGAGCTGGCTGCTCCCTGGAAGTTCTTCCTCTCCTCTCACCTTCGTCTTTCTTGCTGCCATAAGTGACCGTACTGTCCTGGGAAATTATGAGGCTCTCTCCCAACCTTCTCTCCTCCCCCTGTTTCTTTAGGTTTTTCATGGTATTTCTTCCAGGTATCTAGGTTCCACATCCCAGGCTACAGAAGACACTCTGGGCTCTTAAGATAGACCCAGGAGCTGAGGAGTCTGAGTCTCTGTCTGCATGGGCAGCAAGGGGAAAAGAAGGCAGTGGTTATTAAGATGAGAACAGGAGAGAGCCTTTTGGAGCTCTGTGCACACTGTGAGCGGGTAATAAGTGTGAAATGGCTGATTGAGAAGCTGGGCTTAGTGAGGTGAGAGAAGGTAGAGGCAACAGGAATGAGGCTGGAAGGGTCTCGAATGTCTCCTCCCTGTTCCACTCCCTTCCTCTCTGGGCCACCTGGAGAAAGGATGCTCTAAGACAGGCCCCGAGCCTGGAGACTGCTCTAAGCTGAGGGGGCTGTCCCCCCTCCATCCACCTCCACCAGCCCAGCCCAGGACTCCAGGACACCCACCACTGAGAGCCCAGGCCACCGTACCCCACACACCCTCTCTTCAGCCAGGGCTCCCAAGTCTGTGACCCAAACCCTGCACACCAGCCTGATGCACCTATTCTGGCAGAACCTTAGGTGACCTCTGGGCTCTGAACAGCTGGGCTCTTGGGCTTTGAGACACCCCCACCATCAGCTCCCCCAGATCCTCTTCATTCCTCGACACCAGAGGAGCACTAATTAATTAGCGTGTGCAACCAGCCATGGGCACGATCTCGTTACCCACCACAGGGACCCGCTGTTAACACACCAGACCCCTGAGACGCGGGCACACACTAATTACACAGCCAGCAGCTCAGCTAATCACATCTCCTGGTGACACTGTGGCTCACAGAGGAATCCCCAGCTTTTCTCTCCACTCCCCATCAGCCCCTCCCCCAACCCTGCCACCTCCGTCCCCACCCCACCACCCCACCCCTGCTGTGCTCCTGCCTCCTAGAACAGAAAGCTGGAAAGGAGGAGGAAAAGACTGGTTAGAAAAAAGTTGAAACCTGCTGGAAAACAGGAGGCCAGCCATGGAGTAGCTGCAGGGAGAGTGGGGATGAAAAGTTGGGAGGAAAAGAAAATTTTCCTACTAATCACTTTGGGCTATAAACAGCCACTGTGAAATTAGTAACTACAGCAAGAGGGAGTGGTGGTTAGACTATAAGAAGGACTTCCTGAGAAGGTACTAGGGTAGAATTGAATCTGGGAGAGAGCAGCTTTCCCAGAGGTAGGACACGATGGCCACTGAGGTGGAGGAGGATGGGAGAGAGGGGCAGTTCCAGGAACTCAGGTATTGGACTCCATCCTGTCTCCAGCTGCAGTTCAAGGGTACAGAGAGGAGGCTGCCTCACTGCAGACGCAGACAGACGGCTTCCCCCCACACACGTCCCATTGACTTTGCCATTCTGCTGTCACTCCACAGCTTCTCCAAGATTTAACATATTGACTCTTCGAGCTGCAGAAAATTGAATTTTCTTCATTACGACTGTCTCCCGACAAAAGCAGCTCATAAATTCTCCCATCTTTTTCAGGCTTCTGACCCCCTCACCACCCAACATTTCTCGAGGGGATTCACATATTTGAACACACGGTTCACATAGGTGGAAAGACAAGGCATAGCCAGCACGCTCCAGAGACATAGCTCCCACCAGACAATCCCTGTCTGCCCATGACCAGAAGCAGTCTACACCTGGGCCAAGCCGCTGTGCTCAGAAAAGAGGGCACATGGGTTCTACAACCAGGGTCCAAAGATGTGATACTCAGTGCCCCATAGCACAGACACAGTTGGTCCGTGCCAGGGGACTAAAAGGCCCCATGCCTCTGTCACACGTGTACTTCTCCTGTACCCTAAAAGTACTCTCACAGATGTCATTCCCACATGCAACAGATTCATACATGCAGTATTCACGGCAGGTTCACATCTGCGCTGCCTGGGCAGAGCTAAAAGCCCCTCCCCACAGCATCAGAGCCCTGTGCATGGTCCCATCAGGGGATAAACCCATAAGCAGGAAACATGCACCAGCTCACATGATTTGCACAGACACAGAAAGAAGGGGAACATCTCCCAGGACCTAGAAGGGCGTCTTCCTTCACACCCAAGCAACCAATGCTGTCTCCTCCCAACACTGCCCCAACCCATCCCTACACTAAGGGAGTGCTCCATGGACTGCAGCCTGGCATCCACCCCAAGGTCCAGATGACCCTTTCCACTATGGAGGGTGGGGTTGACACTGGTTCCCTACCCAGGGTGCTCTCTCTCCATCTGATTCTCCTTCACTTTGGCCCCAGCAACAGAATTGGGGGAGGGCAGGGCCGAGTAGTAGTTCCTTTTGATACCTGTGCCAGTCTGGCAGCTGAGGCTATAATGGATGGGCAAGAGGCCAGGCTGATGGCCAGCACCATGTGGCTCATGCCCAGGGCCAGATTGGGGCGGGATGTAGTGGGCTGGGTGCCCAGGCACTCCACCCTCCAAAATGCCACACAATCTGTGAGAGGAAAGAGACAGAAAAAGGAACCCAGATAGATACAGACAAGGACACTCCCTAAGACCAGACTAAGCCAATCTCTCCCCCAGTCCTGGCCCCTCAACAGCTGCTCCCTCCCCCACAGCTCTGACCCAGGCATAAAGGGAAGTTCCCCTGAACTGGCAGGAGGGAGGCCAGCCAGTTCTTTCAGGTAAGACAAGTCCAACCTTACACAACAGGAATTAGGAGTTTGGGGTGCAACCAGAAAAGAGAAGGACAATTCCTAAATTAGGAGCGTGGTTGAGATTTGCAGGGGGAGTCTTTATGCATTTTTATGTGCGCTAATTAATGCGCAAATGTTATGAAGTGCAGAAGAGCATCTATTGTCTTTGTAACCCCAACCTGCTCCTAATGGTATCTACACATACACACACACTCTTTATTTCATCTGTGATTGACTCCTGTTCCTGAATTTCTGAACCACCCTCTGTCTTCTCCTTTAAGAGCATGTCTGGAGCAATAGAAAGATTGCAAGAAAGGCCTAGCTCCATAATACAAAGAATGACTCTCTGGAGACCAGGAAGTATTTCAAACCATCTATGTACAGAAGGAGAACAAATTCCTTCACCCAGCCTCACCCTGACACCTGCTCCTTCCAACAAGTTCCCCATCTCAAGGAGGAACTCCCATCTACTGAGCCAAGAACCCGTGATCAGCCATGACTCTTCCTTCTCCCTGGCTTAGGGATAGGACAAGGGAATCTTTTTTTAAGCTAAAAGTCAAACTTTTTTAGAGTCACATTCCATTGGCATCCAAATGACTTCAAAAATCAAAATGTCCTGCCTCCCTCTCCTTCACCCTCACACCCTGTCCATGACACCTCCTAAAGAACTTTTTTGGGCTGCACCAGATGGCAAAGAATCTGTCTGCAATGCAGGAGACAGGGGGTTCAATCCCTAGGTTAGAGAAGGAAATGGCAACTCATTCCAGTATTCTTGCCTGGGGAATCCCATGGACAGAGGTGCCTGGTGGGCAACAGTTCATGGGGTCGTAAAGAGTTGGACACAACTGATTGATTAACACTTTTTCACTTTGAGGTATGTGGGATCTTAGTTCCCTGACTAGGGATGGAACCTGTGCCCTCTGCAGTGGAAGCACAGATTCTTAACCACTGGACCACCAGGGAAGTCCCTAAATAACTCTTGAACCTGCCCACTTGGCTCCACTCTCTCTGGCAGATGAGGCGCTCTCAGCAAGATGACTGAACTGCCTCCTTACTGCTTTCCCAGGCTCCAGGGTTAACCCTCTCTATTCTGATGGCACTGGGGAAGCCCAAGAAGCTTAGAGGACATTTCACCCACACAATTTCCCAGAGAGAAGTATTCTGAAACTGCTAGAAAGGTTATAGAATTGTCAAGTGCATGAAATCAATGACTAAAATTATGACTAACACAGCTTTGTTTACTTTGTGATACTGTAAAAATTTTCAAACTTTTCAGCAGAGTATAAAAATCACAAAAACTACAGAAATAACTCTTTCTTGAGGGGAAAAGACCACTTCTATCACTAGTCACCTTGGGCCCTGATGCTTCACCAACATTTGAAGTTCTCCCCAGAGGCTTCTTTTCTTCCAGGACAACTCTTATCAAATCTTGAATGTTGACTCAACCCCATGTTGATGGAAAGTGGAAATGGCACATGGCTACATTTGACTCCGAGCCCCTTTGCAGTGAGGTAAAGCCATAGAACTGGTTATCTCCAATGGAATATAAGCAGAAGTGATGTGTTACTTCTGGACTGAAGAGGTTAATAGTGGTTACCGTTTCTCCACATGGTTTCTCTTCCCCATCTGCTGGCAGGATGACACCTGGGCAACCTGAGGTCACATAGTTAAGATGACAGATCCACAGCGTGAACAGATCCAGATTCCTGAGTTACTTGACCATAGGCATCCGCACTGGACTATGTGATACTGAAGTCTTTATCATGTTAAGATGCTGAGATCTGGGGGTTGTCTGCTACAACTGTTTTATCTAAAGTTACAAATTAAGGTAACAAGGCTGAAATAGCAAGAAACCAGGCCTAAGGCACCATAGAATTTGCATTGTAATGGATGTAGAAGGTAGAGGGGAGCACTTGGGATTCAGAAATTCTTTATTTTGGGGGCATGCTTTCAGCATGCAGAATCTTAGTTCCCTGACCAGGGGTCAAACCTGTGATGCCCAAAGTGGAAGCGCAGAGCCCTAACCACTAGATCACCAGGGAATTTCAAGGATTCAGAAATTCCTGATTTGAATATTGTACCATCTCTGTGACTCTGTGACTCTGGTCAAGTTATTTAGCATTTTAGTATTTTTGAGCCTTGGCTCCTTCATTGAGAAAAATTACACAGTAATAAACAGGGGCTTCCCTGGTGGCTTAGTGGTGAAGCCACTGGAGGCTCAGGGGTGAAGAATCTGTCTGCCAATGCAGGACACATGGATTGGATCCCTGATTTGGGAAGATGCCTTGGAGCGACTAAGCCTATGCTCCACAACTATTGAGCCTACGCTCTAGAGCCTGGGAGCTGCAACTACTGGATCCCACAAACCCAAGAGCCTGTGCTCTGCAACGAAAGACGCCCCCACAATGAGAAGCCCCCACACTGCAACCAGAGCGGAGCCCCCACTCACTACAACCAGAGAAAACCCCATGCAGCAGTGAAGACGCAGCACAGCCAAAAGTAAATAAATAAATGTTTTTAATTACATAGTAATAATACAGCCCACTTCACAGTATTGATTGTGAGGATCAAATCAGTCCAAGAAGGCAAAAGGCCTTTGAAACCGGAAAGCTACATTGTCATTGGCTATTATTCCAGCTGTTAACACATAATCCTTATTTTAAATGTTTAATAAATAGCTATAAATGAATGAGAATAAATGTATAGGTGAGTTCTCAGAGCCACATCTTCTCATCACTAATAAAGGAGGGACTGATGTGATATGAACACCTTCAGATTAGAGTGGGTCTGAGATTCAATATAGTGAAGGGGAACTCCAGGACCTGAGTATTACTGAAAACCCTGGATCACCCTTCCACCTAGCCTGAAGAAATAGAGCCAAAGAACTAAGAGGACAAAAGAAAATGGGCCAGGGGTCCTAAAGAGAAGTCCAAAAGAATCCAATTTTGCCCTAAAATAATGTTTATATTTTCCTGCTGGTATAGACTGTTTGTGTCCATTCAAAATTCATATATTGAAACCCTAAACAGCAATGGAGTATTTGCAGATGGGACCTTTGGGTGGTAATTAGGGTTAGTTGGTGATGGACAGGGAGGCCTGGCGTGCTGTGATTCATGGGGTCGCAAAGAGTCGGACACGACTGAGCGACTGATCTGATCTGAGGTCATGAGGGTGGGGCCCTCATGATGGGATTAGTGCCCTTCTAAGAAGAGATCAGAGAGCTTGTCTTTTCTCACTCTCTTCCACATGAAGAGACAGTGAGAACTCAGCTGTCTACTCACCAGGAAAAGAGTCCTCTGTTGCTGCTAAGTCACTTCAGTCGTGTCTGACTCTGTGCTACCCCATAGACGGCAGCCCACCAGGCTCCTCCGTCCCTGGGATTCTCCAGGCAAGAACACTGGAGTGGGTTGCCATTTCCTTCTCCAATGCATGAAAGTGAAAAGTGAAAGTAAAGTCGCTCAGTCGTGCCCAACTCTTAGCGACCCCATGGACTGCAGCCCACCAGGCTCCTCTGTCCATGGGATTTTCCAGGCAAGAGTACTGGAGTGGGTTGCCATTGCCTTCTCCAAAAAGAGTCCTCACCAGGAACCAAATCAGCTAGCACCGTGATCTTGCACTTTCCAGCTTCCAGAAACATGAGAAATAAATTCTTGTTGTTTGTGCTACTCATTCTATGGTATTTTATTATGGCAGCCTGAGCAGACTAAGCAGCAGACTAAGCAGACTAAGATACCTACTTCCCACAGAGTCCACAGTTTGGATACACTAGTAACAGCCTACAATGTCTGATGCACCAGCTGCTTCTGTATGTTTGTAAAGCACCCAGCAGAGCGCCTGGCACTGGCAGGCACTCAGTAAATATTAGCCATTATGATTTTCTGAGAAGGCATCTTGTTATAATGGAAAAAGTATGGGTTTCAGAATAAGATTGTTTTTTGAGATCTTGGGCAAGTTACTCTCAGAGTTTCAGATTCTTCATCTGTAAAATCTGACCGCATCTTGCAGGGTTTTTGTGATGATTCAGTGGGTGAAAGGACTCTCTTACACAGTAGGCACTCAACTAGTGGCAGCTCCTCAAAGCATTCCAAGAGTACAAGACTAACTTCCATTCAACATTTATTATGGATCAGGCACTGGGCTAGATGAAGCAATGCCAGAGTTAGGACTTTTACCAAAGAGAAAAGAGATTTTAAACTTCAGGAATATAGGATTCATTTTGTAGCAGCTCCTTCCACAGCCTCTAGAAAGCCTCCCCAGGATCATGGCAATCTTCCCCCAGCCCAATCAGGAGTCAGCCTGTATTCTGAAAATACCAACAGTCCCAAGATCTCACAACCTCACTCAGAAGGATTCTTCAATCCCTACAACTGTAATTTCCACTGGTCTTTTCTTTTTTCTTTTTTTAGGTTGCACTTGGTCTTGGCTGCTGTGCACAGGCTTTCTCTATTTGCAGTGAGCAGACGCTACTCTTCTTTGTGGAGCACAGGCTCTAGGCACACAGGCTTCAGTAGTTGCAGCTCAAGGG
The DNA here is from genome assembly GCF_029407905.1 of Bubalus kerabau. NCBI lineage: Eukaryota > Metazoa > Chordata > Mammalia > Artiodactyla > Bovidae > Bubalus > Bubalus kerabau. The sequence goes on along the minus strand of NC_073624.1, from coordinate 96,155,289 downwards.
CTCTTTAGTACAGTCTCAGCAGTTGTGGCACATGGGCTCTGTTGCTCCAAGGCACGAGGAACCTTTCCACATCAGGGATCGAACCCATATCCCTTGCATTGGCAGGCAGATTCTCATCCACTGTACCACCAGCAAAGTCTAAATTTCCATTGGTCTTCACAATATTATTCCCTTTGTTAAAAAAATTCTCAGTGACTAACTTCTTACTCCTAATGGGAATCAAGTCCAAATCTCTTAATCTGATGGAAAAGACTAGCTACTATCAAACATAAGTCCCCAAATGTTAGTGCTTTAACAAAATAGAAATTGATTTTTTTCGTCAAGTGAAATCTAAAACACATGTTCCTGATTCAGTTCAGTTCAGTTACTCAGACCCCATGGACTGCAGCAACCCAGGCCTCCCTGTCCATCACCAGCTCCTGGAGTTTACTCAAACTCACGTCCATTGAGTCGGTGATACCATCTAACCATCTCATCCTCTGTCTTCCCCTTCTCCTCCCACCTTCAATCTTTCCCAGTGTCAGGGTCTTTTCAAATGAGTCAGTTCTTCCTATTATGTGGCCAAAGTATGGGAGTTTCAGCTTCAGCATCAGTCCTTCCAATGAATATTCAGGACTGATTTCCTTTAAGACGGACTGGCTGGATCTCCAACAGTCCAAGGGATTCTCAAGAGTCTTCTCCAACATTACAGTTCAAAGGCATCAATTCTTTGGTGCTCAGCATTCTTTATAGTCCAACTCTCACATCCATACATGACTACTGGAAAAACCATAGCCTTGACTAGACGAACCTTTGTGGGCTAAGTAATGTCTCTGCTTTTTAATACACTGTCTAGGTTGGTCATAACTTTTCTTCCAAGGAGCAAGCATCTTTTAATTTCATGGCAGCAGTCACCATCTGCAGTGATTTTGGAGCCCCTGAAAACAGTCTGTCACTGTTTCCATCTATTTGCCATGAAGTGATGGGACCAGATGCCATGATCTTAGTTTTCTGAATGTTGAGTTTTAAGCCAACTTTTTCACTCTCCTCTTTCACTTTCACAAGAGGCTCTTTAGTTCTTCGCTTTATGCCATAAGGGTGGTGTCATCTACATATCTGAGGTTATTGATATTTCTCCCAGCGATCTTGATTCCAACTTGTGCTTCATCCAGCCCAGCGTTTCTCATGATGTACTCTGCATATAAGTTAAATAAGCAGAGTGACAATATATAGCCTTAAGCACTCCTTTCCCAATTTGGAACCAGTCTGTTGTTCCATGTTCAGTTCTAACTGTTGCTTCCTGACCTGCATACAGATTCCTCCTCAAGAGGCAGGTCAGGTGGTCTGGTATTCCCATCTCTTTCAGAATTTTCCACAGTTTGTTGTGATACACACAGTCAAAGGCTTTGGCATGTCAATAAAACAGAAATAGATGTTTTTCTGGATCTCTCTTTTTTTTTAATGATCCAATGGATGTTGGCAATTTGATCTCTGGTTCCTCTGCCTTTTCTAAAACCAGCTTGAACATCTGGAAGTTCACAGTTCAGGTATTATTGAAGCCTGGCTTGGAGAATTTGGGGCATTACTTCACTAGCGTGTGAGATGAGTGCAACTGTGCAATAGTTTGAGCATTCTTTGGTATTGTCTTTCTTTGGGATTGGAATGAAAACTGATCTTTCCAGGCCTGTGGCCACTGCTGAGTTTTCCAAATTTGCTGGCATATTGAGTGCAGCACTTTCACAGCATTATCTTTTAGGATTTGAAATAGCTCAACTGGAATTCCATCACCTCCACTAGCTTTGTTTGTAATGATGCTTCCTAACTTGACTTCCACTTGACCTCGCACTCCAGGATGTCTGGCTCTAGGTGAGTGATCACACCATTGTGATTATCCGGGTCGTGAAGATCTTTTTTGTACAGTTCTTCTGTGTATTCTTGCCACCTCTTCTTAATATCTTCTACTTCTGTTAGGTCCATACCACTTCTGTCCTTTATTGAGCCCATCTTTGCATGAAATGTTCCCTTGGTATCTCTAATTTTCTTGATGAGATCTCTAGTCTTTCCCATTCTATTGTTTTCCTCTATTTCTTTGCATTGATCACTGAGGAAGGCTTTCTTATCTCGCTTTGCTATTCTTTGGAACTCTGCATTCAAATGGGTGTATCTTTCCTCTTCTCCCTTACCTTTCACTTCTCTTCTTTTCACAGCTATTTGTAAGGCCTCCTCAGACAACCATTTTGCCTTTTTGCATTTCTTTTCCATGGGGATGGTCTTGATCCCTGCCTCCTGTACAAAGTCACGAACCTCATTCCATAGCTCATCAGGCACTCTATCTATCAGATCTAGTCCCTTAAATCTATTTCTCACTTCCACTGTATAATCATAAGGGATTTGATTTAGGTCATACCTGAATGGTCTAGTGGTTTTCCCTACTTTCTTCAATTTAAATCTGAATTTGGCAATAAGGAGTTCATGATCTGAGCCACAGTCAGCTCCCGGTCTTGTTTTGCTGACTGTATAGAGCTTCTCCATCTTTGGCTGCAAAGAATATAATCAATCAATCTGCTAATTCCTGATTAGCAGACAGTTCTTTGCTGAGTAGTGATCCAGGGATCTAAGTTCCTTCCAACCTGTAGCCCCGCCATCTTTAACATTTAACCTTCGGATCACTGTGCATAAGGTCCTATGCATGAAGCTAAAAAGGAAAGAACATGAAGGGTTTCCCTTGGGAGGTTTCACAAGCCAGGTGTGAGAGTGCAACACATCAGAGAGAAACCAAAAAATGTGGTCCATCTTTATGTCCAGGAAAAAGAAGGAAAGAGATTCTGATAAATACGTAGGAGGCTCTGCTTTACCTGGCATTCAGGGTTCTCCACACCCTAGCTTAAACTTACCTATCATACTTGATACCATTACCTAGACATGTGCATTAATCAGCTTTGCTGCTATAACAACCAATCTCAAAATCTCAGTGACTGACAGCAACAGAGATTTATCTCTAACTTATGTACATGTAAGCCAGCTCTTCTCATCAGGGACTCAGGCAAAAGGAACAGCCCTCATATGGAATATGCCCATTCCAGTGGCAGAGAAGAACAAGAAAGTATAAATTCACACGCTCAAACATGGCATAAGCCACATCTGTTCACATTCCGTTGGCCAAAACATGAAAAGTGATCAAGTCCGAAGTCAGTGAAATGAGGGGACTTCCCTGTTGGTCCAGTGGCTCCATGGTCCCAAAGCAGGGGGCCCAGTTCGATCCCTAGTTGAGAAACCGAGTTCCCACATGCTGCAGCTAAGAGCTCACATGCCACAGCTAAGACCTGGTACAGCCAAAGAAAAAATGTAAACATTACAAAAGCAAAGTCAATAAAATGAGACATGTACTCCTTCCACAGGAGATACTGCAAGCCACATGGCAATGAGCAGAGAAGGAGAAAGTAAATAATCTCAAATAATAAAGTCAATCTAATATGGCCATCTTCCACCTAGAGTACCTGACAGACATTACTAATTAATCCTAGCACTCTTTCCTCAGAACCCTCAACACAACATTTCAGGCAGTCATTACCAATAATCTGAGTTTGGAGGAGAAAAGGTGAAATTGATGTGCAGTTCTTATGTGACTTCCTTGCTGTGCTGTGCTTAGTCGCTCAGTCATGTCTGACTCTTCGGGATACCATGGACTGTAGTCCCCCAGTCCTCTGTCCATGGGGATTACCCAGGCAACAGTACTGAAGTGGGTTGCCATGTACTCCTCCAGAGGATCTTCCCAACCCAGGGATCAAACCCAGGTCTCCTGCATTGCAGGCAGATTCTTTACCACCTACCAGGGAAGCCCATGTGACTTCCTAGGCTCCAGAAAAAGTTATACATTCCCACTGCTGCATCTTTGCTTCAGCCTGGTATAAGCTTATCCTTTTCAGATCCCATTCTATTCAACAAAATGTACTGAATACCTAGCATACTACCTGACACACCTATTTGCTGAATTAATGTTTCACATCACCTCACACCGTGTACACAAATGTTCAGTGAACACTTGTCCACTGAATAATGGCACTGTTCATTAGAACCAAGGGAGTTAGTACTCCAGGAGTTGCTGGGGTGGTAATAAGGTGTATCGACTAGTTTTGCTTGAATCCTAATCCTACCACTTACTAGTTGGATGACCCCAGGTAAGTCCCTTAAATTGTCTGTGCCTCAGTTTTTATCATATGGAAAATGGAAAATGGGGATAATAATAAGGCCTATATATAAGGCCAAAAAAGATGTCCTTTTCATTATAGGGGACTGGAATGCAAAAGTAGGAAGTCAAGAAACACCTAACATAACAGGCAAACTTGGCCTTGGAATACGGAATGAAGCAGGGCAAAGACTAATAGAGTTTTGCCAAGAAAATGCACTGGTCATAACAAACTCCCTCTTCCAACAACACAAGAAAAGACTCTATACATGGACATCACCAGGTGGTCAACACCGAAATCAGATTGATTATATTCTTTGCAGCCAAAGATGGAGAAGCTCTATACAGTCAGCAAAAACAAGACCAGAAGCTGACTGTGGCTTAGACCATGAACTCCTTATTGCCAAATTCAGACTTAAATTGAAGAAAGTAGGGAAAACCACTAGACCATTCAGGTATGACCTAAATCAAATCCCTTATGATTATACAGTGGAAGTGAGAAATAGATTTAAGGGACTAGATCTGATAGATAGAGTGCCTGATGAGCTATGGAATGAGGTTCATGACATTGTACAGGAGACAGGGATCAAGACCATCCCCATGGAAAAGAAATGCAAAAAAGCAAAATGGCTGTCTGGGGAGGCCTTACAAATAGCTGTGAAAAGAAGAGAAGCAAAAAGCAAAGGAGAAAAGGAAAGATATAAGCATCTGAATGTAGAGTTCCAAAGAATAGCAAGAAGAGATAAGAAAGCCTTCCTCGGTGATCAATGCAAAGAAATAGAGAAAAACAACAGAATGGGAAAGACTAGAGATCTCTTCAAGAAAATTAGAGATACCAAGGGAACATTTCATGCAAAGATGGGCTCAATAAAGGACAGAAGTGGTATGGACCTAACAGAAGCAGAAGATATTAAGAAGAGGTGGTAAGAATACACAGAAGAACTGTACAAAAAAGATCTTCACGACCCAAATAATCACGATGGTATGATCACTGACCTAGAGCCAGACATCCTGGAATGTGAAGTCAAGTGGGCCTTAGAAAGCATCACTACGAACAAAGCTAGTGGAGGTGATGGAATTCCAGTGGAGCTATTCCAAATCCTGAAAGATGATGCTGTGAAAGTGTTGCACTCAATATGCCAGCAAATTTGGAAAACTCAGCAGTGGCCACAGGACTGGAAAAGGTCAGTTTTCATTCCAATCCCAAAGAAAGGCAATGCCAAAGAATGCTCAAACTACCGCACAATTGCACTCATCTCACACGCTAGTAAAGTAATGCTTAAAATTCTCCAAGCCAGGCTTCAGCAATATGTGAACCATGAACTTCCTGATGTTCAAGCTGGTTTTAGAAAAGGCAGAGGAACCAGAGATCGAATTGCCAACATCTGCTGGATCATGGAAAAAGCAAGAGAGTTCCAGAAAAACATCTATTTCTGCTTTATTGACTATGCCAAAGCCTTTGACTGTGTGGATCACAAGAAACTGTGGAAAATTCTGAAAGAGATGGGAATACCAGACCACCTGATCTGCCTCTTGAGAAATTTGTATGCAGGTCAGGAAGCAACAGTTAGAACTGCACATGGAACAACAAACTGGTTCCAAATAGGAAAAGGAGTACGTCAAGGCTGTATATTGTCACCCTGTTTATTTAACTTATATGCAGAGTACATCATGAAAAACGCTGGACTGGAAGAAACACAAGCCGGATTCAAGATTGCCGGGAGAAATATCAATAACCTCAGATATGCAGATGCTACCACCCTTATGGCAGAAAGTGAAGAGGAACTAAAAAGCCTCTTGATGAAGGTGAAAGTGGAGAGTGAAAATGTTGGCTTAAAGCTCAACATTCAGAAAACGAAGATCATGGCATCTGGTCTCATCACTTCATGGGAAATAGATGGGGAAACAGTGGAAACAGTGTCAGACTTTATTTTTCTGGGCTCCAAAATCACTACAGATGGTGACTGCAGCCATGAAATTAAAAGACGCTTACTCCTTGGAAGGAAAGTTATGACCAACCTAGATAGCATATTCAAAAGCAGAGACATTACTTTGCCAACAAAGGTCCGTCTAGTCAAGTCTATGGTTTTTCCTGTGGTCATGTATGGATGTGAGAGTTGGACTGTGAAGAAGGCTGAGCGCCGAAGAATTGATGCTTTTGAACTGTGGTGTTGGAGAAGACTTTTGAGAGTCCCTTGGACTGCAAGGAGATCCAACCAGTCCATTCTAAAGGAGATCAGCCCTGGGATTTCTTTGGAAGGAATGATGCTAAAGCTGAAACTCCAGTACTTTGGCCACCTCCTGCGAAGAGTTGACTCATTGGAAAAGACTCTGATGCTGGGAGGGCTTGGGGGCAGGAGGAGAAGGGGACGACAGAGGATGAGATGGCTGGATGGCATCACCGACTCGATGGACGTGAGTCTGAGTGAACTCCGGGAATTGGTGATGGACAGGGAGGCCTGGTGTGCTGGGATTCAGGGGGTCGCAAAGAGTCGGACACAACTGAGCGACTGATCTGATCTGATCTGATATATAAGACTGTTGTATTAATTGGAAAAATCCTTAGCATGGTTTTGTTGTTGCTGTTGTTCAGTCGCTAAGTCAAGTCCAACTCTTTGAAACCCCATGGACTGCAGCACCCTAGACTCCTCTGCCCTTTACTGTCTCCCAGAGTTTGCTCAAATTCATGTCCATTGAGTCAGTGATGCTGACTATCTAATCATCTCATCCTCTGCTGCCCCCTTCTCCTTTTGCCTTCAATCTTTCCCAGCATCAGGGACTTTTCCAGAGTCAGCTCTTTGCATCAGGTGGTCAAAGTATTGAAGCGTCAGCTTTAATGTCACTCATTCCAATGAATATTCAGGGTTGACTTCCTTTAGGATTGACTAGTTTGACCTCCTTGCAGTTCAAGGGACTCTCAAGAGTCTTCTCCAGCACCACAGTTCAAAAGCATCAATTCTTTGGCACTCAGCCTTCTTTATGGTCCAACTCTCACATCCATACATGACTACTGGAAAAACCATAGCTTTGACTATACAGACCTTTGTCAGCAAAGTGATACCTCTGCTTTTTAATACACCGTCTAGGTTTGTCATAGCTTTCCTTCCAAGAAGCAAACGTCTTTCAGTTTCATGGCTGCGGTCATCATTTAAACACATTGTAAACACCAAATAAATGAAGTTATTATTTCTAGCTCCAGCTAAAACTGAGTTTTCCTATAAGCCTTTATTCTAAGTGGAAGACAAAAACCAAGAACAACTGAGACTTGAGTCCCTGGACAGGCCTCATTCTGCGTCCACCCCAGGACCTTGAGCCATCTCAGCAACCAGAAGCTTGTTCCCTAACTCATAAATCCTGACTAATGACACAGACATGTCACTTTAATGTTTGTGAAGCCCAATGACTTATTGTTAAGTGCTTGGTCATCTTCAGATGAAAGGCACCCAAGGGCAAGCACCAGATATCCTTTTCAGTCATAAAAGCAAAATACTACCCCCAAACTTGGAAAAGGCAGAGGCTCCATAACTTAATGCAGGAGAGAATTAAAGTAGGCACCCAGAAAGTGCAAATCAATTCTTAGACTGTAATTCCTTTATACAGAGACAGACACAAAGAGATCATTCTGAATGTCTCAGACTACTTGGAGGGTCCAGAGCGCACAGGGGAAGCAGGATACCCAAGTCTTTAATAAAACTCAGGGTGTGGAAGGAGTGTGAATCTTTCACCTCTCCTAAACAAAAACAGGAGCAACAATATGTCTCTTATCCTAAATTTAAGCCAGTTAAGAGGCTTGGACAAAGTAGTCCCCTAAGTGGCTTTTTCTGGTGTGTGTGGCCCGTCCTGTACTATGCCAGGTTTCCTTTCCAACTTGAACTTCATCTTACCTCCTTCTCCCCCCAACCACCACGTTAGACAATGGATCCTCCTGGACCTAGAGACCATTCCAGGGATGCCAGGCCAGGATTGTATTGGCAGACCTCTGGCACTGAGACCTTAAAGTTGGAAGAAAAAAAAAAGTCGTCAGCGGTGCCCAGCCCATAGTTTTTGCGGGGCTGAACGTGATGTTGAAGCAGAGAAACTACTGCCACAGATATTAGTTTCCTATCCCCTAAACGGTAGGGTCGCCCTGATGTAATGGCAAGGACACTCGGAGTCCTGCAATCCTAACATCTCATAGCTTTGATACTTTAGACCGGTTCCGTAACCATTCTGGGCTTTGGCTCCTACATCTGTAGAGAGTGGATAACAAAACTTCCTATCTCACATGTTGTGTTAAAAGTAAACGAAAGAGGAAAAAAAAGTAAACAAGAGGGTGTACCTGAACGCTTCGGCCGGCTCTAAGGAATTGTACAACGGCCGTTAGAGCCGTAACTCCTCCCCACCCCCTAAACACGCACATTACCAACCGGCAGTCGCCACTAATATAGCTTGCCCCCTCCCAAGGCATCTTGGGCCGTGAAGTCCTTTGGTGGCCCCACCCTCGTTGGCTGCAGTGGAAGTGAGAACTACGCCTCCCAGGATGCAGCGGTGAGGCAGCCACCAAGGCCGCCCTCTACTCCGCCCTCCTTACGCACAGCCTCTTGGGATATGTAGTCCCAGTTCTGCGCTGGTTCAACAGGAAAAAAGTGCAGGGGAACCACAAACCCCAGAAGCCCTCGCGCCCACCCATCTCCCTCCCTCTCGGAGTCCGAGTGCTGTTTTTGTTGTTGGTGAAAGGTGAGGGAACAGCTGATCCGTCTGTGGGGTAAGAAAACTTGGCCTAATTTGGGGGCGATCTTATGGGGGGGTCACCCCACTTTCCAATCTGTGAAAGGATCATCGAAGGGAACCGTAGAAGGGGGAGCAGGAGCGTTTGAGCGTTAACACTTTCCGTACTGGAGAAGCCATCCCCAATGTTTCGGGAGTTCGTGGTCTCATGGGGGGCCTGATCACGGGGGTGCCCTCTAACGGCTCTTGCCTCCCTCTCAGTCCTTCTCTATAAAGCGTGATACGCTTAAGGGAACTCAAGGGAGGCTGAAGTCTGCTCGTTCTCGGCCCAGCAAGACTTGGCCCCACAAACCTTCTCTTTCCCCTTACCCTCTACGCTGCTCCCCGCAACCAGTCCAAAGGCCTTCACTACGCTGGATCCGTGGGGAGGGAAGCCTTCCAAGATGTAGAATGTCAAAGAACTCTAGAGCCCTACAGCGTGGTGGGGGGATGGGAACCCCCCACCCCGACCCCCGCAAACACCTGAATCTGGCTACACATACACACCTTAGGTGCCCATAACTCTCTTTCAAACCTGGGGGATATTTCCAGCTGTTATGAATTTTGTGGGGAATATTGTCTTGGGTCCCCAGGACAATGTCTTTGAGAACAATTCAGCCCCTTTTAGAAAGCCAGAATTGTATTGAAGGGGAAAAACATAGATTAGTTTTCACTAGGGATTTTTCAGAGATGAAAATATAGAGACACCTCTTGTTGTCAATTAAGTCTCCATTTTGGAGGGAGAAGTAGCTCCATTTTATAGAGCTGGCCCACCTTCCCTTCTCTACTGAGTTTCTGTCTTTTAAAGTCCCTGCCCACCTGACTTAAGCCTGGTGTGGGTTTGTGATGTTTGAGGGTGTGCACATGACTAGTGGCTGTGGTTGACACAGGACTGAGCTCAGTGGGCTGGAGATGAGAGTTGACGAGGGCCATCTCACAGTCCTCCGCTGCAGAGTTCTCTTGATTATTGTTACCTTTCCTCACTCTACCCTCAGATTTTCCAGTGAACTCTCCTCACCCAACTTAGAACACCTTTCTTCTTAATCCCATCCTATAGCATGCCTCCAACTACCAGTCCAAGCAGATAGAAGGGTTCAGACATTTAGAATTGAGGCTAAGGGGAACAGAGAAAATGAGGGGGAAGGGGAAAACTAGAGATGGGTTAACAGTCAAACCAGTAGGTTTTGAGCCCTGCTCTAGACCTGAAGAAAAGAATGTGAGGTTCTTTTTGAACTGTTTCTCTTCCTCTCAACATTATGTGTACATTTCCCCATTCCAAGGGCCCATACTTCCAGGCTGTCCCTACTGGGGGTGGGGCTTTCCTGGCTCCAGGCCCCCACATTCCATCTCCCCACAGCACCACATTCCTACTGAGTGTTCCACCTCACCCTTGAAGCAGCCACCTCCAGAATTCTTGACTTTCTGGAGTAATAATTGAGGGAGAGAACCTGTATTTCCATCCTTTCCCTTTGTCTCTTGGATAAGAGTACAGTAGCTTTATTATTATTATTATTCATGGCATAAGACAGGCGAGAGATGGGAAGAGAGGGTGAGAGTTCACGGGCTTCAGGACTGGTCAGCCACATTCCGGCTCCAAAGACTAGCTTGTTACTTTCAGAAATGGCTGCTGTTTTCAGGTGTCATAAGTCATTTCTGGGTACAGCTGGAGTGAGCAAGGAGACCTGCTCAGGATGAGGGAGGGCCCACACCTCAGTTGGAAGTTAAATTCAAGAGCCAGAAGATGTGAGGGATGGGGTGAGGAGATGGAGGCTGAAGAATTTGGAATATCCAAGGCTATTAAGAGATGGAAAAGAAGGGACTGACTTCAGGAAGCAGATTCTGGGGTACTGAGGCTTGGTCAGTGAGGCTGTGAAAAGGGAGCAGAAATTAGATCTTAATTCTAGGAAAAGTCGATGACTCAGAGGGTGCAGTGTGAGCCAAGATTTGTACCGACCACGAAGGCCAGACCTATGCCCTAGAAACAAAGATTGATACCTTTAAAGAGTCCTATAACTCACAGGGGTTGGAAACCAGATACACCTTCATCTCCAGGGGCAAGGGCTGTGGGTGGGTAGGGACAGAGTTGTGGGACAGAGAGGGGAGAGACTTTTTAGAATATTAAATCTTTGTTTCACAGGAGGGCAGATAGCTCGAGACCAGAATGGAAGAGTCATCACTAAGCCGGGCACCATCTCGGGGTGGAGTCAACTTTCTGAATGTAGCCCGGACCTACATTCCCAACACCAAGGTGGAATGTCACTACACACTCCCGCCAGGCACCGTGCCCAGTGCCAGCGACTGGATTGGCATCTTCAAGGTATCCCTAGATCCCCTTTGGGCTCAGGTTTATGGGTCATGGGTGGTTTGGAATAAGGGGAATGACTTGGTTTCTGGATTCGCAACCTCATAATGATAGGGAAGAAGGGAGAAGGATGTCAGAAATGGCTAAGGCCATCTGTGTAAGCAGAGCCCACCTTCTCCCTATCTTAACCTTGCTCTCTCCTGACACACTAGCATCCCTCCACTTTCCCGTCTCTCAGCATCCTTGCCACAGCCACACCATCCTGCCCGCCCCCACTCAGTCCCTCAGCCCTTTGCACCACCCGGAGCTGGGAGGTGCATTGCCATACCCCTCTCCCACTGTGGCTCTGACAGGTGGAGGCTGCCTGTGTCCGGGATTACCACACATTTGTGTGGTCTTTGGTGCCTGAAAGTGTTACTGATGGTTCTCCCATCCATGCCAGCGTCCAGTTCCAAGGTACAAGGAAGAGGAAAAATCGGGAGGGAGGGGTCAAAGGGATAGAGTTTGGAAGAGGGTAATGGGCTCACCAGATATATTGATAGAATCATGGGGTTTTCACAGCATCAGGGGTTCAGACATGAAAGGAACAGTAAAGGGCCAATAACCCTGCCTCCTAAGAAAAAAGGAGGGGACTCCTCCTGTGGAATTAGGAGGTAGGGAAGAGGGAAAAGTGGCATCGTATTTTAAGAAGATGCTCATTAGATTCTGAAAGTGTCAAATCTCAGCTCTAATACTTATAAGCTGTTTGACCTTGGGCAAATTACTTACCCTATCTGTGTCTGTTATCGTAACAGTAAAAAGGGATGCCTGGCTTATAGGAACAATATGAAGATTTAAAATGATACAGATAAAGCTGTTAATACAGTGCCTGGCACATAATGGGTACTCAAAAAAATGATAACTAGTGTTATTACTGGGTTTCCCTAGTGGCTCAGTGATTAAGAATCACCTGCCAGTGGAGGAGATCTGGGTTCAATCCCTGGGTCGGGAAGATCCCCTGGAGGAGGAAATGGCAGGCCACTCCACTACTGTTGCTTAGGATGTCCCATGGACAGAGGAGCCTGGCAGGCTATGGTCCATGGGGTCGCAAAAGAATGGGACATGACTTAGCAATTAAACAACAACAACAGCATTGTTGTTATTGTTGTTGTTATTAAGAGGGTAGGTTTGGGCAAGAGAGGAAAGAGAAGGCGAGGCAGAAAGGAGGGAAAGAGTATCCCAGGGATCAGAAATAGCCTGTGGGAGACGGAGAGGAGAGAAAACAATCTATAGAACAGGGAGCAAGGGGCTGGAGCCAAAGACAGTGGCTAATAAGACACACCAAGGGGAAGAGGGTCTGCTGAGCACCTGAGGGCCTGGCATCATACTGGGGTCCTGGGTCTGTACTTTTCCCCACAGCCAGCTACCTGCCCAAACCCGGAGCCCAGCTCTACCAGTTTCGCTATGTGAACCGCCAGGGCCGGGTGTGTGGGCAGAGCCCCCCTTTCCAGTTCCGAGAGCCACGGCCCATGGATGAACTGGTGACCCTGGAGGAGACTGATGGTGGCTCTGACATCCTGCTGGTTGTCCCCAAGGCAACTGTGCTGCAGGTGAGAAGAGAGCAGCAGGGCTGCTCCCAGGCAAGGGCGCGGGAGGATAGCATTGCAGGGGGCCCCTCCCGCTTCCCTGCCCTTGCTGTAGCCTCAGCTGCGACCTCATTGGGAGTTACCCAAAGCCTTGCCTACAGGAAAGTCTCAGTCCGACACTCACAAACACATAGGATAGGAAAGCAGACCACCCACAGGCCAGCATCACTCAGTATTTCCTAAGAACTTTTTGAACCTCCTCCTTCTGGGGCTGCATCCTTCCCTGGGCTCTAGAGGAAGCTGCAGAGGGTGGAGGGAGGCTCCTTGGGGAAGGAACATTCTGAGGGAGGGAAGGATGAGACCCATTTCCAGGATGAGTGAGGAGGGATAGCAGATCGGTAGGGCCCCAGACCTGCGGAGCAGCTACCCATGTGTGGCTCTTCAGCACTTGAAATGTGACTGGTCTAAACTGAGATGTTCTGTATGGATAAAATACATACTGGGTTTTGAAGACCTAGTATTAAAAAAAGAATGTAAAAGATCTCAATAATGGTTTATATCAATTCCATGTTGAAATGATAACATTTTTGATCGACTGGATTAGATGAATTCCATCTGTTTCTTATTATTTTCCTTAAGCGTCTACTAGAAAATTTTAAGTTATATATGTAGCTTGTATTATTTTTCTATTGGACCAAATAGAGAAGAATTAGGGAGAGGAGGCAGATGTTAGCAAGGAAGACTTCTGAAGGAAGGGGAAAGAGAGGGCCTGATGGGGAGGATGTCCATGCCCCAGACAAGAGGACAGGCCTGGGGAAGGCTCAGAAGGTGGGAATGAGTAGTTTGAGATTTACGCAAACTCCTGCCCTCTGGAACCCTCTAAGTTTATGGAATCACCAGAAGGATGGGAAGAAGATGCTCATAGCTTACGTAAGTCAGCGGTGGGTGAACTCCTACCCACTTTCTGTTTTTACATTCATTTTTCTTATTTAAACCTTCCAACAATCCAGGCTAGGGAATCACACGACAGATGAGGAGAGAGACTCAGAGAAATTAAGTACTTTGTTAAGGTCACCTAGCTATTAAAAAAAAAAAATCATACTGGAGATTTAAACCCACATCTGTCTGACTCCAGAACAAATAGGGTAAAATTAGGGGAGCCATCCCTTTTGTCTGTGTGGATTGAGAAAGACTTCTGCCAGGTGAGGAGTTCCTGCCATTGCTGGGCAAAGAAGGGGCAAGACCTCAGGGGGAAAAGAGAAGAGGGGTGGGCAGTTGAGAGTTCGGGGATCCCGTGTGTGATGGGAGGTGGGCAGGATTTGGTAGCACACCAGGCCTCCCTGACTCTCCCCTTTATAGGCTGTACTGATGTAACTTCCCCACCCTGACACGCATCTGCAGAGTGGTGGGGACAGGACCTTGGAATGGGCGCTTCGCAGGCAGAACCCAACTTCTCATCCTGTCCCCTGTAGAACCAGCTGGATGAGAGCCAGCAAGAGAGGAATGACCTGATGCAGCTGAAGCTACAACTGGAGGGGCAGGTGACAGAGCTGAAGAGCCAAGTGCAGGAGCTTGAGAAGGCTCTGGCGGCGGCCAGGCAGGAGCATGCGGAGCTGGCAGAGCAGTATAAGGTGGGAGCTGGGCCGGTGGGGGGAAGGTCCTGGCTGCCTACCTGGGGTCCAAAATCTAAACCCAGTAAAATGAAGACAGTGAAAGGGAGATGTTAGTGGGCTCTTAATGGTTCTGGCATCCAAGACACAGGCTGAAGGGTTCACAAGTAGTAGTAAACTGGCTGTGATGGGACACTTGTCCCAAATTGGTAGTGAGACTCAGTTCTTTGAGTCACAGGAGTGCAGAGATAGGGTGGAGGTGGCCATCTTCACTGGAAGGGGATGTTCCCTTACAGTTTCTTCTTCAAGGAAGGTGACTGGGTAGAAGGGTAGGTAGTCAAACTTAGGAATTCTCCTCCTAAGCCTTTAGTCCACTCATTGCGAGGTGAGTCTCAGCTTTTCTCTTCTTGGGGAACCTTAATTCCAGGGGCTTTCCCGGTCCCACGGGGAGCTCACAGAAGAGAGGGACATCCTGAGCCGACAACAGGGAGACCATGTGGCCCGCATCCTGGAGCTGGAAGAGGACATCCAGATCATCAGTGAGAAAGTGCTGATGAAGGAGGTGGAGCTGGACAGGTGAGGCACCCTTTCCACCCCCATTACTTCCCTTCGCTTCCTGTGACCCTCGAACCTCAGCCTCCTGTATCAGGCAGGCAAGACCTGCCTGATGGTTTCTCCTTCCCTTCTCAACTTCACTCAGGGTATTCCAGTTCCTAAAGATATCTTTGTCTGCCAAGCTCTCTTCCATCTTTCAGAATAGGAATCCAACCTATTCTGTATTCCTTACCTTTAGAAATAATCATTAGTATTTATTGTGCAGCGAAGGTGAAGCAGGAGCTAGGAGTGCAGCATTTGGAAGAACGGAATGGATAGAATGGTCCAGGCAAGATAAGAGAGGGTGGATTTCAGATTTTACTTCAGCAAAGCATAAGATTAGACTCTGTTCTCATTATTAGGAAATGTTAGAACTGGTGATCAAGAAATGTTATGGGATCTTTGCCCTGAAAACAGGTACAAATCACAGAACCTTAGCATTGGGAGAAATGTAATGTATTTAAGAGGGTATGTGAGGGAAGATCACTGCCTCAGAAGGTGGCCTCTTTATCAGAAAGCCATCATTTTTTTTATCTCTTGTGTCATATTTACTCTGCTGTAGCTTTCCTGATTGGTCCTAGTGTAGACCTCTGGAGCCACATAGAATAAATTTCTATCTTCTGCTAGACAACTATTCTCTCTACCAGAAAGCACAAATATTGGCCACCTCCCTTGCCTCTCCTTCAGATTTTCACCAGGAGAAACACTTCTTTCATCAAATGACATAATTAAGTTTCTTTCATTCAGTGCTGGTAGATTTAATATCTTTTTAAAAACTCTTTGGAGAAAAGCAGCATGCTATCCAAGACCCAGAGTAAAAAGTGAGTTGGTCCCTAAGGCCTCTTCAGTCTAGGATGTGTTAGTCTTGCCCTAGGGAGATACTAAATGTCTAGGTTCTAAATCATGGAATAGAAACGTTGGGATCAAACCAAGCACCTGGAAAAGATCAGGGACTGTCTAGACCAGGGGTCAGCAAACTGTGGCCCACATGCCAAATCCAGCCTACCACGTGGTTTTGTATAGCCCTCAAGATAAGAATGGTTTTGACAATTTTTAATGCTTGAATAACAAAAGAATAGTCATATTATGTGACATGTAAAAATCAGATAAAATTCAAATTCCAGTTTTCATAAAAATTTCATTGAGACAGCCAGGCTCATTCATTTACATACTGTCTATGGCTGTTTCCACACTCCCGTGGCAGAGTTGAGAGGTTGCCACAGAGTCCACACAGCCTGCAGAACTAAAATACTTCCTCTCAGGCCCTTTACAGAAAACATCTACTGACTTCTGACCTAAATCAAAAGTTTGTCATTAACGATGACTGGCCCCTGTCTACAAAAATCTGGATTCCAGTCTCTTGATTGAGTGCGGACAACTGGGAAGCCATCAGCAGAGCTTCCCTCAAAGTGGCACACAGAGAGGAAGGAACAACTGTCTACTCCCAGACTGCGCTCCAAAGCCAGCAATCTCAGATACCTGGGGCTTAGACCTGGAATTTGGGTGTCCCAGAGAGGCTAGATGAGCCCCAGCAGAAGGGCTGATGACAGACTCTGAGTCTTTTTGTTCCTTCTCTGGAAACCGAGAAGTCACCTGACATTGTGTCCACCACTCACAGGGTTAGAGACACGGTAAAGGCCTTGACTCGGGAACAAGAGAAGCTCCTTGGGCAGCTGAAGGAAGTGCAGGCAGACAAGGAGCAAAGCAAGGTAAGGGCTCCAAGTTGGTTTGCTCTCTCAGTTGTCCATCCCATGTTTTACTATAAACTTACTTCTATAAATTCAGATGTATAACATTTCCTTATAAAATGATGAAAGCAATTAGATAATTTTGATGGATACCAAACTTTGAAATTGGAGGTTATGGATGATGGTTTTGTTGGCCTCAGCAGCTAACCTGTTTCTGTATCGTGTGTGGTTATACAATATTGAGTATACCTTGAGTCTCACAGACCAGTACAAATGATCATTTTTAAGCTTCTGCCTTGCAATCTCAGTTCACTCTTCACGTCAATAGAAAATACAGATGAAACTTTATTCTGAGGTTTTCACAAAAATGGATTAACCTGGAAGCACATGTCAGTGCCTGGGGCTCTCCAGTGTGCTAACATGTGAGTCTATACATTGTTTTCCAACATAATTTTTCATAATTTGGAAGAAACTGAAATCAAATATTTAAGCTTCCAAATGGCTTCATCAGAACCCAAGGATGGAGAAGCATCCATCCTCTGGGCTGCTAGGGAGAGAACAGAACTGCACATGGCACCAAGGTGTCCAGCCTGAACGACTTGGGAAGGAGTTGGTACCATGGACAGAAACAAGTGGCAAGGACGGGGCGGAGTGGGAGGTGGAATATGGCGAGTGTGAGGGCCCACACGACATCCAAGTTGAGTTTTGGTCTAAAAGGAAGTGTAGGGGAGCAGACATGAGGCATGGGATGCCTAGATTCACATAAGACCCCAGGCTGTGCCACTGGAGATAGGACGTTCAGGATTGAGTTGCTTTGTGCTGAGAACCCAGGAAGGGCTGGCCAGGGCTGATGGCTTGAGTTTGTGTTAAATCTGAGGAGTGGATCCTTGGCTTTTCTCATCACAGAGGTCCATCTGCCCAGTCACCCCAAATATGTATTCCCTTTCCTTACCTCCTCTCCACCTCCACCAGGCTGAGCTCCAGATGGCACAGCAGGAGAACCGCCGCTTGAATTTGGAGCTGCAGGAGGCCAAGGACCAGCAGGAGGAGCAGAGTGCTCAGGCCCAGCGACTGAAGGACAAGGTGGCCCAGATGAAGGACACCCTTAGCCAGGCCCAGCAGCGGGTGGTGAGTGAAAGCCCTGGGCAACAGGACGCAGCAAACGTTCCAGGGCTCGTTGTAAACAAATAGGGGGAAAGGCATGGCTCAAGACTAAAGAACCCAGGCCTGAGGTCCTGATGCAATGGGGGACAGGAAGGAACCTAGTTGTCTTCCTGGCTCAAGAGATGACTGCTGGGAGCCCTGATTCCATCTCCTCCTTTCTCCCGAGGCTGAGCTAGAGCCCCTGAAGGAGCAGCTTCGAGGGGCCCAGGAGCTTGCAGCCTCAAGCCAGCAGAAAGCTGCCCTTCTTGGGGAGGAGTTGGCCAGCGCAGCGGGAGCCCGGGATCGCACCATAGCTGAGCTGCACCGCAGCCGTCTGGAGGTGGCCGGAGTCAATGGCAGGCTGGCTGAGCTCAGTCTGCACTTGAAGGAGGAAAAAAGCCAGTGGAGCAAGGAGCGGGCAGGGCTGCTGCAGAGTGTGGAGGTAGTGGGATGGGGGATCTGCAGGTTCCTGGTCACTACTGCCCCCACCTCAGTGTGGTCAAATCCCCTGGGGGGACAGAAACAAGGGTGAGAACCTTCATGGACTTAGGGGTGAGGAGGGCCCATGAGGGAGGTATATTCACTGTCCCGGTGTGGCCCCTCCCTGCAAGGAGTGTCCAGTTCCTGATCTTCATAGCACCTGCCTTTGTTAACATCTTGATTCAGATACATGTTCCACCCTACGCCCCAGCCCTGCACGATACCCATTCCTACTCAGCAAGGTGCCTTGCTGTCAGAGCCCTTCCTTCTTTCAGGGAATGAGGAAGGCAAGAAGGGAAGATGTCTCTAAACGGCTCCAAAACATTCAGTCCAATAAAGAAGAGACACAGTGAGGAATGGCTCTGTTACCAGTGGCATCCTTACCCTTAACGTCCCGTTTGCTTCTTCGGCATCTCCAGGCAGAGAAGGACAAGATCCTGAAGCTGAGTGCAGAGATACTTCGACTGAAAAAGGCAGTGCAGGAGGAGAAGACTCAGAGCCAAGTTTTCAAGACTGAACTGGCCCGGGAAAAGGACTCTAGCCTGGTGAGGCACCCAGCCTCCCAAGAGCCCCAGGCGGGGGCCTCCAGAGGCATCAGTGCCCCTTCCCTCTGCCTTGGCTGTGGGCTCAGAAGTGCTGAGCACTCACTTCCCTGGTGGGCGGCATTCCACTTGCAGGCCTCCCAGCCCTCATTGGTCGGAAGCCTGCCAGTGCCTTTCTGCTCTCGGCACACATTCTGGGCCCAGTGGGGATGACTCAGGAGAATTCTAGGGTGGCCCTTCTCTGACCAAGGCCTCTGCACCCCAGTCCAGAGGCAGTCCTCCCAGTCCCCACTTGGGAGGTGGAGGCAAGGACTCAGGTGAGTCTCCTGCGGTTGAGACGGGGCTCTCGGAGGAGGAGAGTCAGGCCTCCCGTGTGTCGGGGCAAGCGAGGAGTGAAGGCATGAAGAGTCGTGGTTCCACGTTGTGGCATCCAGGTTCTAGGAGGCACGTTCTAGGCTCCAGATTCCATCTGGCCCTTTCCCCCCAGGTGCAGCTGTCAGAGAGCAAGCGGGAGCTGACAGAGCTGCGCTCAGCGCTGCGTGTGCTCCAGAAGGAAAAGGAGCAACTACAGGAGGAGAAGCAGGTAAGAGCCCAGAAGCGCCCCTGGATGCCTAAGAGGAGGACCGAGGGCTGGGAGCTCGGTGTCTTCTTGTCATCTCTCGACTTAGAGATGGGCATCAGTAAGAAGGGCCCAGAGGCTAAAAATGGGACCATGGCTCCTCTTAGAAGCCTACCTGGCAGGACAGGGGAGGGTTGCTGGGGGAAGCAGGGTGGGCATGGCGGGGTGGAAATCTGCCTTAAACCCTCCCACCCTTTGATGAAGGCATCAAATTCTCAGGAGCTCAGAGATCACCCTGGACGAGGGGAAGGCTTTGTGGGGCTGCCTGGTTCATACCTTCTCAGCCTCTCACACTTCTCCCCACTTCCAGGAACTGCTGGAGTACATGAGAAAGCTGGAGGCCCACCTGGAGAAGGTGGCTGATGAGAAGTGGAGTGAGGACCCTGCCACAGAGGACGAGGAGGCCGCCGTGGGGCTGAGTCTGTACACCCACAGTCTTGTGACACCCCCACCCAACTCTCCCTCCCCATGTGACCCTCTGGGAGCAGCCTCTGCCCTCCGTGTTTTGCCTTCTTCCTTCCCAGACCCTAGTCCCCGATTTGTTAACTATATTTTTCCTCCAGAGAAGCCAGAGCTGATCCAACCCTCTTTCTTCTCTGCCTGCTCCCTTGCCTGCAGGCTGCCCAGCAGCTCTGACAGACTCGGAGGACGAATCTCCAGAAGACATGAGGCTCCCACCCTACGGCCTGTGTGAGAGTGGGGACCTGGGCTCCTCCCCTGCCACAGGGCTGCGAGAGGCTTCTTCCCTTGTGGTCATCAGCCAGCCAGCCCCCATCGCTCCCCAACTCTCAGGGCCAGCTGAGGACAGTAGCTCAGACTCGGTGAGCAGAGAGGAGAGACTGAACAGGGGCAGGGACAAGGGGTAGGCCCAATCCCAAGTGGCCCAGCCTGCAGAGCAGGGAGCTTTAGCTATGCAGGGCTCTCTTTCTCTTGGAGGAGAGCAAGGAAGGCCCAGGCTGTCTTTAAGGCCACCCAGTAGACACCACCCCAAAACCCAGTCTGACCCAGTAGCTCACTGCTACCACCCCCCTTCCCATGCCCATTCTCTTCCTGTGCACCAGCCCCCATCCAAATGCTTCTCCTGGGACTTCCCTGGCAGTCCAGTGGCTAAGACTGCTCGCTCCCAATGCCCAGGTTCCATCTCTGGTTGGGGAATTACATCCTACATGCCATGATTAAGGCCAAGTACAGCCAAATAAATTAACAAAAATAAACATTAAAAAAAAAATGCTTCTCATGCCCCACTCTTACTGCAGCCCTCTTAACAACCTCAGCCTAGTGTGCTCGTCCCTTACCTGCCCCAGCACTCTGCTCCCCCCGTCTTGGGACATTACCCCAAGACTCAGCCCTATCCCTTTGGTGCCCAGGAGGCTGAAGATGAGAAGTTGGTCCTGATGGCAGCTGTGCAGAGTGGGGGTGAGGAGGCCAACCTGCTACTTCCGGAACTGGGCAGTGCCTTCTACGACATGGCCAGGTGAGTGCTCAAGGGGGCAGACAGCAGGGAGGATGCCCGTGGAAAGGGCACCCAGGTGAACAGTCCTCATGCGCTTCCACCACCTCCCTCTTCTTGGCCCCAGCTAAGAAAAGGAGATGTAGCTGTGTTGACACAGAGAATGACCCAGCACCCCAGATCACTGGTGCCTTCAGGCAGCGCTCCCCCATCCTATCAATGCACATGCGCACTCGGGCCCTGCCTTTAACTGGCTTCTGTGTTGTTCTAGCACCGTCCTTTGCGGAGCCCAAATTGCCCTGCATCCCCCCTCTCCTGCCCCTACCCCTTCCCTAGCCACCAGGTAAGTGCCTAGGCTCTGTCAGGGGTTGAAGGGAGGTGACCAAGGCCCCCAGGGACAGGAACAGAGAGAAGACTGGGGTCCAGCATCCCTCTGATCACCCCGCAGATGCTGTCGCTCCTCTCTGACTCCCCTGGGCAATCCTTTGGGTGGCGGATTCAGGTGTCAGATTGTGCCCCGCCCGCGCCCCCCTCCACCCTCCGCCTTCCCTTTTCCCCCGCAGGTCAAGAGGGGAAGGCAGGGAGGCAAGAGAGGTTTTATCGTCCAGCCCCCAGCTTCGCCTGGATATGAGATGGGCTCGGGGCAAGGAGGTGATGCTGTCATCCTTCCCGGCTGGAGCAGGAGATGAAGGACGGTGTCAGACTCATTTTCAGCCTCATTAGGCAGCAGACGGAGATGGAGGGAGGAGAGCAGGGGGTTGGGGGAAGGGCTTTGTACTGGAGCAACCAGCAGGGACTAAAGAAAAGAGGGCACGGGGGAGCTGGGAAGCTAAGGCTTCCAGTGCTGTGGGGAGACGGGACTGTGAGAGGCTTGGAGAGGACGTTAGGAACAGGGTCATCTGGGAGCCCCCGTATGTGGGTCCCCCTCCCTGAGGTCCAAAAGCCGAGAAGGCAGCAGAGCATGCTGACCCTATCTTTCCCATCTGTCTTTCTCTAGTGGCTTTGCTGTGGGTCCCTTCACAGAGGCCAGCACTGGGGGCCCTGCCACCCCGCCGTGGAAGGAGTGTCCTATTTGTAAGGAGCGCTTCCCAGCCGAGAGTGACAAGGATGCCATGGAGGACCACATGGATGGACACTTCTTTTTCAGCACCCAGGACCCTTTCACCTTTGAGTGACCCCACCCCCCACTCCCAGTCCACACAGACACACACTTACACACATACACACACTCATGCATAGACATACACTTAGGTTTCATGCCCCTTTTCCAACACCCTCCGCTCCATGATATTCTGTTGCCTGAAAACACCCCAGGCTCCCCAACATCATCCTCTCCCAGCTGGCTCTTCTGTCCAGGCAGGGGTTCCTTCTTGGAAGCAGTGGCTGAATTTACTCCCTAAAAGCGGTTTTGGAGGAACCAAGATGGAGGAGGCCTTCTCTAGGGGGAATGGAATCACCCCCTCCTGGCTCCAGTTGCTTCTGTTAGTCACACCAACCACTGCACCACCACCACCACACACACTCACACTCTCTGATGCCCCAAAGCCAATTCTTGGGGCACGCCCCCACTTTTGTTCGGGGTCTGTGTTTGTTTACCTGAGTTTTCTCTGGGGCCTGCATTGACATCATGACCTCTTTAGGTCTCTTCCGGTTCTGAGCTTCTCTGGTTCCTCCTCCTGTTCCCCCGCTGCCTTCCATACCCCAACCCAGCCTTTTCCATACCATTAGATATAAGTTTGGAGGTTTCTTTTGTATTTTTGAGGTTTTCTGTACTTTATCTCCTGTCCCTCTCCACCACCATCCCCCAGGGTCCTCACATGGAAAGAAATAATGTACTTGTGCCTTCTCTGAGGGATGGGGGAACAAATGGTCCCAAGTGTCCCCACTTGCCAGCCCTCCCTCGCTCACCACATCCCCCCTCAGCAATAAGAGCTCCTCCCCCCTTGCCCTCCCCCTGCCAGTAGTTGAACAAATATATTTATATGATATGTATAACTATTCTAATAAAATGTGTTCTTACCATGAGGTGTGACTAGAGCAAAGATGCTCAAGACCTCTGGCTCTTAGACCTTGGTGGAGGGAAGTGGAAGGGAGGAAGGGCCCCCCCGGCCAGCCCCGTGCCTTAGGGAGGAGGCTAGCAGTATTTTTCCATGATGCCTCCTGATATGCTGGCCACCGGTAGAAAGTGAGGAGAGAGGAACCTTTGTCTCAGATGGGGGTCTGGTTGGGGAACACTGCAGTGCAGGAGGGGGCAAACCGAGGGGGAGGGGAGGGTTGTTCCAAGGTGGAGCAATGTGGGACCTGGGATATGGGCCGAGGTGTGTGTCTTGAAAGTAGGGTGAAGTTTCCACCGCTGAGACCTTTACTCTCCAAAGCAGCCTTCACTGTACCTGAGCCAAAGGACAGACATTATTCCCGTTAAGAGTACACCCCTTTGAGTATCAGCTTTGTAAAAAATGTCCTAAACCTATCTCTAGAATTATTTGAATTTCTCCCAACCCTGCCTCCCTCTCTCCCTCTGTTCCAATCCTCAGATACATGCAGACTCTACAAACACAAAAACACATTCATCCACCCTAAGTAGCTTCACAGGCTAGACAGACACACACGCGGCATCACAAAGCATGAATTAAGGACCCACGTGCTCACCAAGGCTCTCGGCAGTACCCGGCATTAGCCATGTCTACAGCCCACTGTTCTCCACTCCAGTTGCTCTCTTATCAGCCACCCTCCATTCCCTTCAGGGCCCATGGATGGGCCACCCCCACCATTCCCTCTCTGCATCCACCTGAAACCTTCCTTGCCCACCCCCTTCCAGCCCCACCTGGGTGACATCTTACATCCTTCCTTCTCTCACGTTGCTGTCTCCTAGCAACCCCATCTCGTTCCCTGAATCCCTTCCAAGGAAATTAGAGATAATGGATCTCTCCTCTCTCCATCTCTACTCCTCTTTATTGATCCTCCTTTAATGAAAGTTAATTATAACAATGATTTAATTAATAGAATCCCTCTCTTCCTTTATTGCTTCCCGTATTAAGACTATTAATAAATACGAGCTGGGCTGACAGAAGCATCCATCACCCGCCTGGGATTCCCCCAACCCTCCTTTTTTCCTCCCCCTTATCGCCTCCCTCTCTTGGCCTATAAACTTGCCGGGGTAGTGGGGGTTAATCAGAGAGGAATTATGAGCCAACATCCCCAGCAGGAGGTGCATTTAATGAAATCACTTGTGATTTATGTCTGGGGGAGGTTGGAGAAGGAAGAATCTGGAACCCAGACATCCTGCTTCTAGAAAGGTACCGCCCCCCCAGTGCAAAAGAGGAGGAAGGGAAGCAGAAAGAGGGACCCAAGGCCTTTACTGCCACCCCACAGCCCCTGCAAAGCCACACACACCCTGGTAGGAGCCACAAGGGTAGCTGCACAAGGCCATTGACACAGAGGCTGCCAGACTTCAAGTGCTTCTGAGGAGTGTAGTGTAAGTTTCACTCTTTCCCACCTCCACAGCTACATAGGCCATTTTCACCTCTTTCCCTTCTCCCCAGCCCAGTTCTGCTTCACCTTCCCAATCTACTCCATACTCTCCTCCTTCATGAGGCTCCCCCAGTCCCTCATCAGACCCCTCAACCTGGGCATCTAGAATTTCCAGCCCCTCCTTTCTCTGCCCTTAGTATGTCTTCTGGTGTGCAGTCTGCACCTTGAGACTAGGAGTTCCCTGGAAAAGTAGAATGATTTCTCTTCCTCACTTATGATTTTCCTACCCCAGGTGCCAGTGCCTGACACGGGGCACTCAGGGGAGAGTAATTGACTGCACAGGCAGGGAAGGAAGACAGCTGGGTTCCCATCAGAGTTTTCTCCTCACAGTGTGGTATTTGGCAACTCAGCCTTCCTACTGTTCCCCTCCTGTAATGGATCGTCTGTCTTCCTCTGTTTCCCAGTACTCTTGCAGAAAGTGATGGACCTGAATGGGCTCAGACCAAGTAGCAGCAAATAGGAACTCAGGTGTCAGTATTTGGGGAGGGATGAATGAGTCCAAACATCACTCCTCCCTTACAGAAGCTCAGCGGCTGCCTGTTACCTACAGCAATGCAATGTGTGCAGTCGGGGCACTTCACCAACTCGCCTTTCCATTTCCTACCCTACCCTGGGGAACCCTGGTCTCCAGTTTTACAGAACCACTCCACAGAAATAGGCACTGCTTTTGTATGCCTCTGAGCACATGCTTTTGCCTCAAAAGACACCTCCTCATGAAACCTTTCTTCATCCCCTTCATTATCCTCTGAGGTACCACATGCTAGCACTTTGTCAAAACTCGCTATATGTATTTGCAAGTTTTTCTTCTCTCTCGATGATATGCAGCTTGAGAGAAGGGGTACTTAATTAATCAAGACTCGGGGAGACAAAGCTTCCTGTGGATAATGACATGGGGGCTGAGTCTTAATCAATGTGTACTTGTTAGCTTGGTGTGTGCAGGCAGACAGGACAAAATAGGGAAGACCGAACTCACTAAGAAATCCCAACCTTCAACACTAAGAATTCTTGATCCTCACTCAACTCTGAATGAGGATTGGATGTGACATGGGAAGTGAAGCTGGACAGATGGATCATAGACATCTACTCATACATTTCCTCAACAAATTCTCACTGAATGCCTACCATGTGCTAGGTGCTGTTCTAAGCACTAGGAAGCTACATGAACAGATAGGAATGTGTACGCTCAAAGAGCTTACACTCTATTGCAAGATCATGAAAGTCCAAAGAAACCAATTAGGAACCCACTGTAATAACCCAGGCCAGAATATTGAGCCTAGAACTAGGGAGTTTCCTGCTGGTCCAATGGTTAGAACTTGGCACTTTCACTGCAGTGGCCCATGTTCAATCCCTGCTTGGGAAACTAAGATCCCAAAAGCTGGTCAGCGAGGCCAAAAAACAGTGTGCACTAAACTTAAGCGGTGTCAAGAGACAAAGAGGCAGAATTCTTTAGAATGCAGAATTAGTGGGACTTGTTAATAATCAGATATGGGAATTGAACAGAAAGAGTCCTGTTGATCCCAGGTTTCTGCTTTCAGTGACCAGATAACCAGTAATGCCATTCACCAAATTAATAATACAAATGGAGAAATAATACATTTAGGGACAAGGTTATCAGTGCAATTTTGCCTTGTTGAATTCTCAGTGTCTTAAAGATCTTTCAAAGGAAACAGGACCCCAGTAGGCAATTGGATAGATATTTAAGTCCAGAGCTCCGGATGGGTTTAGAGCAGAAGAGAGAAACTTAAGATCCTTGTAAGTAAAGATGATACAAGTGAAGAAAGATTACCCAGGCCTCCTTGAGTGTAGAGTGAGAGGTCAGAAGACCAAGGGCAGCACTCAGGAGACCATCAACATGGAAGAGAAGGATGGGGAGTGCTGAGCCATGGAGAAGATAGAAGACTCAGAGAGGTAGGAAGCAACTCAGGGGAGGTGAGTCAAGGAAAACGGCCACAGCAGCAGGTGCAACAGAGAATACAGGGAAAGTTTCCCTGGAAATAGCTGGTTTGACAGCCAGGAGGTCACTGGCAACTCAGCAAGAGGCACTTAAGGAGAGTGTTTCAGGTAGAAGTAATTGTACAGCTGGACTTCATAGAGCCTGAAACAGATACCCTGCAATAGATATGCAATTCTTCTGACCCATGGGAACTGGGGACATGTCTCTAGTCTCACAGAAAAACAAGGACTCCTAAGTCAAGGTGTAAGAACAATCAAGGGTGGGAACCAAGATGTCTGGATCCCACATCAAAGATCCTGCTGCCTGTGACCAATCAGGTTTAGGCACTCTCTAAGCCTGCACTGCCCACATGGTGGCCACCAACCACATGCCACTACTGAACACTTGATTTTTTTTTTTTAATTTCTTTTGCTTTTTGGCCTTGCAGCATGAGGGATCTTATTCCCCAACCGGGGATAGAACCTGTGCCCCGTGCAACAGAAGCTTGAGTCCTAACCATTGGACCACCAGTGAATTCTCCACTAAAACACGCTTGAAATGTGACTAGTGCCGACAGATTTGTCAACTGCAAATCGCATAACAAATTTCATATTTAACACCAAAACTAAAACAAATTTAAAATAATGTTATATTGACTGCATGTTGAAGGGATATAATATTTTGAATAGATTGGGTTAAATAAAATACATTATTAAAGGTAGTTTCACCTAGTTCTTTTTCAAATGTGGCTATTAGAAGATTTTGGGCTTCCCAAGTGGCACTAGTGGTAAAGAAGCCACTATCCAACGCAAGAGACGTAAAAGATGCCAGTAAAAGATGGGTCCAGAAGAGCCCCTGGAGGAGGGCATGGCAACCCACGCCAGTATTCTTGCCTGGAGAATCCCATAGACAGAGGAGCCTGGTGGGCTATGGTCCATAGGGTCACAAAGAATCAGAGACAACTGAAAGCAACCTAGCATACATGCAGGCACTAGATTTTAAATTATGTATGTGACCCGTATTAAATTTCTACTGCACAGCATTGGTCTAAGCTCTGCCACTAAATAGGACCCCTACAACGTGGATATCCCTAAATTCACCCAGCCTCCCAACATCCTCCTAGCAGAAAGAGAAAGGCCTGGATCCAATCCCAAGATTGCATTCAGTAGGTACCTGTATGTCTCATGCTCCCAATGCCAGAACCCATAGCAAGAGATTCCAGTGTTCAGTACCCAAACTCCCAGTTTCTCTGTGCCTGTCCCTTCTTCTCCAGGTACCTGTTGATAATCAGATAAGAACAGAAATGTCCTATTGTAACTCCCAGAAAAGTAGATTTTTTCCGCCTACCTAAGAGTTCCAAATCTGTCTCCCATCCCTAAATTTAAAAGCCATGTCTTCCTGTTACCTCCATTTCTCAACTCCTTCTTTGCCTTTCTGAAACCTTGGAAATCTCTCAAACCAGTAGAAACACAGCGTGGTAGCAATCACCAGGATTTAGAGATCTTGGCAAGCCACTCCAGTACTCTTGCCTAGAAAATCCCATTGATGGAGGAGCCTGGTAGGCTGCAGTCCATGGGGTCGCTACGAGTCAGACGTGACTGAGCGACTTCACTTTCACTTTTCAGTTTCACGCAATGGAGAAGGAAATGGCAACCCACTCCAGTGTTCTTGCCTGGAGAATCCCAGGGACGGCAGAGCCTGATGGGCTGCCGTCTATGGGGTCGCACAGAGTCGGACACGACTGAAGCCACTTAGCAGCAGCAGCAGCAGCAAACTTAGTTTGCCGTATTTCCTAATCACGTGACCTGGAGTGAAACACCTCATCTCTCTGAACCCTCCTCTGCAAAACGGATCTGTGATGATTATATGAGAACAGCTGTGTAAAACACCTTGTGCAGAGCCAGGCCCACAATAGTTACTTTGTAACTTGGGGTTTCTCACTTTGCATCTTTCCCCTGAATATCTGGAGAATTAGGAAAAGAAACAGCAAACTCAGTTTCATGTATATGGACTAACAGAATCTTAAAACCAAAAAGGGGCTTAGAGGTGTATTTCCAGCTTCCCATTCAGTGCAGAAATCTCCTAGACTCCATCCTTCATTGGTAGTCATCCAACCTCTGCTTAAACATCTCCAGGGGCCATTCACTGGTTCACTCAATAAACAAGAACAAGGCACTGTGGGAGCCACAAAGAAGGGCCGACACAGCTCTCGCTGTTAAAGAGCCTACTTATATAATAGCAAAAAGGATAGAGAAATTACTATCACATAAGATAAACATTGGTATGTGCCAGTCAAGGTGTATACAGAGCCAACAACCTTACAGGTTAATATATGTGCAACAAAGTGTAGCTCTAATGTTGAAATCCCTCCTAAATCCCAGACCTCAGTGTTCCCATTCATTTCATGGAAAATGCAGCAAGATGCTTCCACATTAGATCTTGGGTCACTCTCTTTTTTTTATTATTTTGTTTTTGGCTGTGCTGGGCCTTCGTTGCTACATGCGGGCTTTCTCTAGATGCAGCAAACTGGGGCTGCTCTCTAGTTGCACTGTGTAGGCTTCTCACTGCAGGGGCTTCTCTTGCTGTGGAGAACGGGCTCTGGGCACGTAGGCTCAATAGTTGAGGCATATGGGCTTAGTTGCTCTGCTGCATGTGGGATCGTCCCAGATCAGGGATCCAAACCACGTCCCCTGCATTGGTAGGTGGATTCTTAACCACTGGACCACCAGGGAAGTCCCATGGGTCATTCTTAAGGAGGACACTTTTTGTAAAAACCTTTAAAATTCCAGGAGGGTGTGACCATGGAAAAGGCTAGAACAGATAAATGGTAGCACAGGTGTAGGGAGAACTACAAGATCCTCTGGCCTCTTCTGTCTCAGAATTTCTAGGAATCCCTAGATGTCTACCCTAGATGTACAGTCCCTTACGTACTACCAGCAATTCCTATCGCCTTGGGAAGCCCTGAACATCCCCACTCTCTGGGCTCATCCAAAAGTCTTCCTGTGTGCTCTTCTTTTCTTTTTCATCCGATCCCTCTTACATTTTTTCATCTTTTATCACCATCTCTATGATTTTCTTTGTGTCCATCTCTGCTTCAGTCTGTCCCTCTCATTATTTTGATTTGGCGTATCTGGTATTCTCAAGGTCTTTCTGTCTCTCAGTCTCCCTCTCTTTTACTCTTTCATCATTCTCGATTTGTTGGTTGGTTTCCATTTTCTGTCTCTGGCCTCGCTTTCTCCCCAGCTGCCGCAAAGCCATAAACCCAGCCGGCCCTGCAGCAGGCAGCCGCCAATCACTGGGCTCCAGGAGTTGCAGGGAGGGGGCTGCAGAGAAAAGGGGGCTTGGAAAAGCTGGGGCGTTGTTGCTACAGCATGGGAGGGGAGAGGCAGAAAAGAGCAGAGAGATGCCACTCCCAGAAGGCGACCACAGCTTTCCTGCAGGGAGCAAACGCCTGACCCCTCTTTCTGTTGGGAATCAGGGTACCTGGGTCCTTTCCCTGTACTCCCCAAATTGTGATTTCTCATCTAAAACCACAGGTCACAGGTCACTCACTCCACCAGAGATTTGCCGCCTCCTTCATTTTTAGGCTGTCCCAAGATGAAGGAGCTAAGGGACCCTGGGAGTCTCGGGATGTTTGGGACATACGTTACATGAACAATGGGACAATAAATGGATGATCAAGACATGGTGCTGGGAAGACACTGAGAAGAGGCAGACTCTTAATTGGTCAAGGGCGAACCAGAAGGTTGCGCAATCCAGGCTCCTTACCTGCTACTTGCATCCCCAAAGCAGGACTGACAGCCTAAAACCCTGGTCCCTAGCCTAGGCTGGGATTGGGCAGTTTAGGTGCTATATAAGGAGCAACTATCCAGCTCATCAACAGGAAACTACAGGGCCTGGGGAAGGGGAGGGGTGCTAGAAAGGGAAAGCAGGAAAGGGGGGCGATTAGCGAGAGATTTTAGAAGACAGAGGACGAACTTGCCGTTCTGTTCGGGCCCAGCGAGTGGTAATTCCTGGTGTGCCGGCGACCCCTGCTGGCTGCGCACCTCACTGCCTGGGAGAAGGGAAGGAACAGCCGGCCTGTGTGGGTCCCAGCGTGGGTTGAATATGACACGGCGTTTTGTGCGTGTGTCACCGTACAGCGGTCGCGGTGCCTATGGCACCCCACCTGAGATTATATGTGGGCACCCCTGGGTGATGGCAGTAATATGACCGAGCACAAAAGTCACAAAGTTCAGGCTCTGAACTCCTGGCTGCCCCTCAGGGAGTCCAGACTGGGAAGGGGGAGGTCTCTGAGCCCAACAGACGCCTCACTAACGTCATGTACGAACCCACTCGTTGAGGCTCTGCGGGCATCAAAGTAAAATTTACCTGTCCGAGTTTAGGGGGAAAAGTGTGGGCTTTCGAAGCAGACTTACCTAGGTTAAAATCCTGATTCCCTGTACTAGCCATCTGACCTCAGGCAAGTTACTTAACTTCTCTGAGTCCAATTTCTTCACCTGAAAGGCATGTTAATACCCATCTCACAGGGTTATTGTGAGCGTAGCCCAGTGCCTGGCAATGGAAAGCGTTTAATAGATGCTGATTTTCTGCCTCCCTTTTCCTTTACCTCCCACCCCGAAGATGTTTCAGGGATTGCAAAAGGCAAATGAACTGAGGATATTGTTGACACTGATGATGGTGGTGGTTTATATTTACATCACTCACGCAAATCATTTTAAACATATTTTTAATACGTGGCTTTTTTCCTTTTTATTAGCCAAGCACATCATGATCATGTTTTATTGGGATAGAAATATCCTGATGTTATGGCAGGTATGTAGGACAGCCTTATGAAGTGATAACAAGGCATGACAAATCTTTCTTTATTGTGATACATTTTCATTACTCAGGTTAATCAGGAATTACCCATTAGAACAAGGGCTTAAGATAAGTACATGACAGTCATCTGTGCAGATCAGAATCTCCTGATTTTCCAATGGGTATCTAATTGTTATTGCTGTTGTGGGGGGATGATTAATGCTTTGATTGAACTGGTCTTAAAACATTAGAATAACTCGAGATATGACAGGCAGTTAGAAACAGTATATTCTGAAATTTAAAAGAGGACGGACTTCAATTCTACCAAAAAATATCTAACCATTACAGCTGTCCAGTGACAGAGGGCAAACTGCTCATGAAGTAAAGAGCTCCTTTTGGGGAGAAGTACTGAAGCAGAAGCTGGCTGATGCCCTGGCAGGCTTACCGTGAAAGAAATCTGGGCTGCAGAGGGAGCCTGGATAAGAGGCCCTTTGAGGTGCCTCCACGAATACACTGCCGTGAATAATGAATACTTAGCTCTGTATAAGTGTTGTCCCAAATGACATTACTGCCACACCCAAGGCCATTGTTTGTTACCATGGGGTGGGATGGGGGGATAGTAATAATAACTATATACTTTTCCCATTCAAGACTGTTCTTCCCAAGGAAAGTCAAGATTCCGGGATCGTTCCCTCTTTAACCATCCCCACATTCCTCTAATTCTTTTTTTTTTTTTTTTTCTATCTTCAAATATCTTAAAGAAAATTTTGCTTTTTAAAAAAAAAAAAAAGACTTTTTTCATCTTTTAGTTTTCTGCCTCCAAGAGGTGGGCAAGCAATAGGTGGGGGCAGAGGAGGAACCAAACATTTATTGAGTTCCTATTTAGTGTAGCTGCTGTCTTTTTTGCATTTAAGAAGTGTGTATCTGTTCTCATGCAGGTTAAACATGAGAGCAGATACATGTGTATGTGTGTGTTAGTCACTCAGTCATGTCCAACTCTTTGCGACCCCATGGACTGTAATCCGCGAGGGTCCTCTGTCCATGGAATTCTCCAGGCAAGAATATTGGAATGGGTTGCTATTCTCTTCTCCAGGGGCTCTTCCCAACCCAGGGATCGAACCTGGGGCTCCTGCATTGCAGGTGCATTTCTTTACTATCTAAGCCACCTATAGTCTTTTGTAAATGTGATGGGGCCACACATTTTTTTCACTCTTCAGGCTTCTCTGTGGGATTTTGGTTATCTGGCTGCCTGTGGGGGTATCCATATGCAACTCCTCCAAGGATTTCAATTCCTCCTATGTATACACAGGAGTTATTCTTCTGGCTTCAGGATCTTTGTGCAGGACTCCAGCTTTGTCCCTATCCTGGGCACAAGGGTGTTACCATATTAGGACTCCTGCCTCCTCGCATTCCGTATGTGCATGATTTCCTTTTCCATCTTTGTCACAGTGCACGCAGATCCCTGGGCCCAAGCTCCGCCACACGAAGCCATGTGTGTCCCACAACCCCTCCTTCCACCTCTGCGAAGAGTCCTTGGCACCCTCCCCTCCTGGCCACCCCTACTCCCCACTTTCCATGCCAGGAGAGATCTAATTACACAGAAATTAGTACAGAGAAGGATCGTTTGCTTTTATGGCATCAGCGCCAGGGCAGTTGTAAATCTGGGGCTGCTGCTGCAACTGCCTCTGGGCACTGTGCAGGCTGTAGGGGGGCTCTCACCTCTGTACCCCGCTTTGCTCCATCTCTGCCCAGCTGCCCAGGGCTCTAACTCTGCCCAGGACCCCAGAGCCCTATCATATACCCCCTCTCAAAAGGAGGAGGAGGCCTGTGAAAGGGGCGGGGTCAGTCATAAGATGACACATACTAGCTGCTCAATAAATGTTCCCTGAAGAAGAGAAGGGTTAATCCTAGCAATGCTAACCACCACTAGGTCCCCAGCTCTGGTGGCCAAGGGATGACTATTCCTACTAAGATTTCTCCCAAAATATTTAACACTCACTAGAGTGTCTTCCCCACCTTCTTATAAACTCAGATGAAGTTTATGGGTCATCTTGACTTCCACTTTAGAGCTCTTGAACTCCTTCTCAGGCAGTATCAGATAATGAAAACAGCCCAGTTTACTAGCTAAGTGATCTTAAGTTACACACACACACTCACCTGAGCCTTGGTTTCCTCATCTGTAAAATGGCAGTCATGAACCTACCTTTCAGGTTGTTGTGAGACATCCATGAAAAAGCACTGAACCAACAGGAAAGTGGTCCACTAATTGTTATTATCACCATTGATTTCTTGTGAGCTTACACTTCCATTTTCTCACCACCCTTAAACTAGCCTTTATCCCAACCAATGCTCACACAAGTGCTACCACACGATTTGGCTCAATAGGGTATGGAGGCAAGGTTGTGTCCAACCTAGAATGAATGTTTCTTTGGGTTATGAGTCTTGTCCGGAGCCAGGGGTGAGGACAGGTGACTCCCACAATCCTTGGGTACCTGTAGACACTATTTCACCTGTAACCAACTTTCTCCAAGCTCTTATCTTGACAATGATTATTTTGAGCTCCACTATTCTCATGGAGGTTATGAATTTGTTCCTTGGAGTACCTGTGAGTACTGGGTAGAAAGAATCAAGGACTTAAGGAATTAGGAGAGAGCAGGAGCAAGGGAATTAGGGTAGTGACAGAAGATTTTAACCCTAAAGAGGGAGTAGCAAGACAGAAGCCAAAGATCCAGGCTTCCAATTTCCTCCCAACTCAGTCTCCAAACCTAGGGACTTGGGGTCTCCTTCTGTCCTCTCCTACTCTGATGTCTCTAGCCCAGGGCACTCAGCCAGGAATTTCTGACTTTCTGTCTATATGGATAACCCTGGAAAGTTCTAAATGATGTAGGCCAGGAAGTGAAGAGCCAAAGGAAGGAAGGGGTATTCCGCCTTTCTCAACCCAGGTCTGCGCAGATCTCCAAGCACCATTTGGACAAGACCCCCAGCTTCCATCAGTCAGGGGCAGGGAGAGCAGGCTGGAGAAAGCTGAGGCACATCATTGTCTGCGTTCGGCCTCTCACCCCATGATCTGCGTCCCAGGGAGGGTGAGGATTTGGCGTGAAGGGCAGAGTGGCGAGGGGATCTCTGGCCCCCGCCTCCCCCCAACCCCCAACCCCAACTCAGGCTGCAGTCTCTCCTCGTTGTAGCAGAGCGAGAGCAAAGGGACGGGCAGTAAAGATGAGTGATGGCGCGGAGACAAGCAGAAATACACCATCATGAAAATGCTAATGACTCCTTGCTCTCTTTCTTTATGGTTGGAGTAATACAGACTTCAATCATAAAAACAATCTCCCAACATTTTAATGGGCTCCATCATGCCCGCACTTGTCGGTATATTTGAAGAATAAATCACCCTCCCCTCTCGGAATGAATTCGCTGTCAAACTCGGCTCCCTCAGAGAAAATGGATGGGGAGCGAGGATGGAGGTTTTTTTGGGGGGAGGTGGGGGAGTCCTCTCCCCCTCTAACTCCCTTCTAAACTGGGCTTTAGATCGTTGTGCGAGGCGCCTGGATCCTGAGAGGGAGGAAGGGGGCAATTGGGAATTTGGTGGAGCTGAGCCCGAAGGGAGGGTTTGAGGCAACAGGGGGCAGGGCCCGAGGGACTCCACACGGAGAGAAGCCTCTCCTTGGATGGACATGGAAGAGAGAAAGGATCAAGAACTGTCATAGCATTAGACGGAAGGGGGAAAATCTTGATACAGAACCGAGAGAAGGAAAAGAAAATGCAAAAAAGCATACAAATTCGCCTTATTTTTTGCGAATTTCTTTCCGACTGGGCCTCAGACAGAGGAGCTGAGGGAAAAGTTTGAGATATCTCTTTGGCGGAAGAACAGGGAGAGAAGGCAGAAAAAAAGCCCAGGAGTTCTGGCTCTGAGCTTGCAGGTTTCAGTGCAGTAAGCCACAGGTCCACGTCGCAGAGAAGGCGCTGAGAGTCCCCTGTCATTCTCATTTCCATACAGGTGGCCGTCAGCCAATGAAAACTTAGGATGCGCTCACCGCCAGCAGCCAATCCCAGTGAAGGATGAGCCAAACTGCCAGGCCTAATTGCATCTTGATTGGTTGTGATGTTGCTAGGCAGAAATGAGGTCCCGGAGATCGCTGCGGGCAAGACCGGAGAGACAGGTGGATATGAGAATATCTGGAAACCTAGACTCTTGGATTGTCATTTTTCTTCCTGAGCTCCTTCATTCTTAAAGGATTAATGGGGTCAGGGGAATCACTCTTCCTTTTCTCCTCCACAGTGGGACAGAGCCAAATAGTTACCGTTTCCCCAAAACGCCTTCAGAGAAATCTGGCTGCCTCGAAGGTGTTCTAATCCAAAAAAAAATCCCCCGGAGGTATTCCAGCCTCATAGTCAGTCTCCCCATTTAGGAAGTCCTTCCTGAGGCCTACCTTCAAGCCTCCTGGCTGTAGTTTATGAACCATTTTCTCTAACATGCTCAGGAAACGAGAAATCTTGTCCCACGTTCTTCTTTCACACCGCAAGACTCAAAGAGCAAGAGATTTCCCTGCAGAATGGCCCCTCCACTACCACCCAAGGATGCCCTGCAGACCGCGCCAAGGTCGAGGCGGCCATATAGTGGCTATATAGTGGCATTCTCAAACCCGTGGTTTCTGCATCTTCATTTGCATCTCATTTGCATCAATGCCGTTTTTCCGCTACCCCCAAACTCACCCGCCTCTGCCCGGACTCGGCCCCCGCCTCCCCTCCACCCTACATCTGCAGTTCCCTCTCCGTGTGCCTGACTCGCCCCCTCCTCCTCACTCTACCCCCTCTCACCAGCCCGCTCGCCCCCACTCCGGTGTACCCCCGCCTGCAGCCTCCGCTGCAGGAGACCCGGCTCCGGAGCCTCCCGCGGCTCCTGAGTCACAGCATCCCGGGAGGCAGGAGGGGGCAGTGAGGGGAGCGGCGGGGGCCGCCACCGGGAACTGAGAACCCGCTGGTCTGAACTAGACCGTCCGCGAACAATATGCCACCATTTAAATCTGAACGCGCGCCAGCCGCCGATTGTGATGTTAATTCGGGGATGATTTAGGGGGGCGGGAAGGAGTTGGGGCTGGCCGCCTCTCTGTCAAAGTGCTGTCCGGGGGCTTAATATTTGTAATTGAAGCTGATGAGGACTCTGTCTCTGTTTCCACTGATAAAAAAAAAAAAAAAAAAAAGCAGGGAGGGAAAAAGAGCAACTAAATTATGGGGCCGGGAG
The DNA here is from genome assembly GCF_029407905.1 of Bubalus kerabau. Taxonomy (NCBI): domain Eukaryota; kingdom Metazoa; phylum Chordata; class Mammalia; order Artiodactyla; family Bovidae; genus Bubalus; species Bubalus kerabau. The sequence goes on along the minus strand of NC_073624.1, from coordinate 96,118,879 downwards.
AAAAACATGATTAATCAAAGGTTTGAACTGTCGTCGTGTTCGAGGCCCAGTAAATCTCGCCCGGCCGGGGCCTATGGAGGCCGGGAGGATAAATCTGAGCCGACCGGTGTTTGCCGCCCCTTTCTGTTTGCCTCTCGGTTAGCACATCAATTAATTCGATAATTGGATTTGAAGAGATATCAGGAGATTATCGAGGGGGAGCTAGGAGGAGTGGATGTGGAGGAAGGGGCCCGGGGATGACATGAGGAAGCGAGAGAGCCGGAGACATCGGTAATGGAGGGACGCAGAGAGCGGACCTGCCCAGAGAGCCCCTCACCCAGCTCGCCACCAGGAAACCCCGGGAAAGGCAGCCCGGGTGTGCGTTCCCTCAGCCACGGTTCCCAGCCCCCCTCGCCGCGCACTGCTCCCTCCAAGAAACTTTCCTAATTTTCTCAGTACTGCCCTTGTGCCAGCACTCTTTCCCAGTTCTGTCCTCCATTTGAAGCTGTGGGTGCCCTTGCGTGAACTCGTTTGTCATTGTATGTTAATGTTGGTTTGTAAACAAAGTTCAAGTGTTCCCTCCTCTGGTTCATCCCATTTGACCCAGAGATCTGCCTCCCAGAAGGCGGGTACCAGGACTTCCCTTTGAATCCCTTTTAAATGATAAGACAGGATTTTTGTCCTCACCAAAATTTCTCTCCCACACTCACAGTTAGAATTATAACCTACAACCAAAGTTAACTTCTGCTTAAGGAAGACATCTTTACAAACCCATAACACACAGGAATACAGGCAAAACTGACAGAAGCAGATTCTTCAGAAATTAAACCCTTCAATAACCTCAGGTGGATCCCCAAAAGGGGTGCATTCATCTCCTAGAAGAAAAGTGATTCTCTCTTTCTCTGTGTTGCTTTTAGGCTTGGGTTTGGGTTTTGGGAGTGATCTTCATTTGGTATTTGGGAGCATGATAAGGTCAGAAGAGAAATGAAGTCTGCCATCCATTCTGTGTGTGTTTGTGTGTGTGTGAGAGAGAGAGAAAGGGAGAGAAGGGGTGGGGTGGCCGGGGGAGAGATTGATTTCTCTTTAGTAGATATTTGTCCCTGTTCTCTGTAGAATTGTATGCAGGGATAGAGAAGGTTGGGGAAAATACAGGAGAACCATGCAAATGATTCTGGAAAACAACAAGAGGAAATTGGAGGCAGGGAAGGAAGTGAGGGCAGGGACATAAAAACCATCCTGCCAGGTTGCCTGGTATTAAAGAAGCTCTAGGAAAGGACACTAGTAGGCACCCCAGCCAGAGGATGCCCTGGTGAGAACAGAACACACGGCTACTCTTGATGCACAGACAAGATAGACTAAGCAGAGAGAGCTGAGTCAAATAGCAACATGAAGGGTACAGCAAGTCATTGGTATTTAAGCATACCAATTTAAAACACTGATGCCAGCTAACCAAGCACACTTGTTCAGATAGTTATTATCCTTTGTCTGCATACAAGGAAGGGAAAATTCCAGCTATGAAGGGACAAAATGGAGGATTTGAGCAGCTTCAGTTTCTATGTGGAGGCTCCTCAGAGAAATCGACCTTTCAAATCCACTCGTGCCTACTCTTTCATGTTACCTGGTCTCAATCTCTTGCCTGTGTTGATCAATCTCCACGCACAGAAATGAATCAGACCCACCACCTTCCTTTTGATTAGTGCCTGGTTTTGGCTGTGTCCTCTGAATGGATTCATGATAACAAGCATCCTAATACTGGGAAATATTTTTACTTAACTAGGAGTTGAGGGGTGGAGTCACAGGAAGAAATTGGGTTCAGGGGTCCTTCTGCAGCTCTATCAGCTGCAGCCATGAACCAAGACATTCAAGAAGTCATCAAGGTCTTCATATATAATGTCTCAGAAAAGGATGCTCCAGTTACGAATAACACAATATCACAAGCTGCCTCTTACACTACAAGGAGATGAAAGATGAGATTTAGGGGATCACAACCAGATTTAGGCAATTGATATTGGTGGAGAAGCAGAGGACTTGAATTCAAAAGAGTAGGCTTTAAGATTGGTGATCAGAAGGGGCCGAAGACCAGAGACCTGAGATGATTTTTGCAGGTCACACAGCAAGCACACAGCAGGGCGGGCTGAAGAACTCAGCTCTCCACTCTCCCAATTCATCGCCTGGACAGCACAGACTTCCTGGATTCAAGTTCTGTCTTTTCTTGCTTCCTACCTGTACCTGAGTTTCCTCTTCTGTAAAGTGGGATAATAATCATATCTACTTCATAGGGTTGTTGTTAGGATTTAAATAATTCATGTAAAGAAATCAGCAAAATATCTGGCACATAATCAATATTCAATAATAGCTGCTTTTTATTATGAAAAATGGACACAGTTCTCATAATTTACAACCTGAATGACCCAAATTGGCAAATGGCATTCACCAATGCCTGTAAAATGCTTTGTGTTTTAATCACTAGGCCTTAAGGGATGGAGTGAACACTGCCTTGAAAAGACAGTAGGCTCTCTGTTTTGATGCCTCTAGAGAGCACTTCTCCCCTCAAACCAGTCTCACACCTTTAAGTCTGTGAGAACTAGTTTCATATAGGAGGGATACACCTGGAACAGCTTGCAGGGTTGCTATCCAGTAATTTCATTCATTCATTCATTCATTGAATGCCTAGTCAAAAAGCAGCATGGTTCATCAATCCATCAAACCTCTGTTGAGGAAGCATTATGTGTTCAACACTTTTATAGGCAGTTATTAAACCATGAGTCCATTACTAGCTTCACTAGTGAAGAGGAAATATATATATTTCATTTTTGTATCCCCAGCACCTGAACCCCAGTTTAGGCACATGGTAACTCAATAAATGTATATTAAGTGAATATATAGACACTATGGGAAATGGAAGAGAAATAGAAATATAGTTCCTTCCCTTAATAAGCTTAAACTCTTGTTGGGGAGATAAGACTTGTGCACATAAAAGGATAAGTGAACAGGACTTCCCTGGCAATCCAGTGGTTAAGGCGTGAGCTCCCACTGCAGGGGGCATGGGTTCGATCCCTGGTTGAGGAACTAAGATCCCACATGCCACTCTGTCAAATAAATAAATTTTTAAAAATTAAAATAATTTTTAAACGATAAGAGAACAAGACTGAACATATTAAGACCATGAATAAATTCCAGGTGATATAGACTAGGGGCTTTCCAGGTGGCACTAGTGGTAAAGAATTCACCTGCCAATGCAGGAGACGTAAGAGATGCTGGTTTGATCCCTGGGTTGGGAAGATCCCCTGGAGGAGGGCATGGCAACCCACTCCAGTATTCTTGCCTGGAAAATTCCCATGGGCAGAGAAGCCTGGTGGGCTATGGTCCATAGAGTCTAAAGAGTCGGACACAACTGAAGCGACCTAGTACAGCACAGACAGACTAGGAAGAGCTCAGAGGAAGTGGGGAGGGTCATACTTACCATGGAAGGAGTGAGCCTGAAATAGTAGAATTTGGAACAGCTGAGAAGGAGCGAAAGGGCATTCTAGCTGCAGGAGTAGAGAGAGTGACAGCATGTGGTAAGAATCTATACATGTCACACAACAACACAAGATCAACTTAATGAGAGGACCAGGCTATGTCTGAAAGATGGAAACCATCTGTGTTTTCAACCATGTTTCTCTGACCATTTTCCTGGTCTCCAAGAAATTATGTTTGGATTTTCTATTCTTTTTCTATTCACACCTTCTTCCCCTGTCTTAACATGAAAACCAAGAATTGAAACAGTAACCAGCTGCTACTGTCAGCAAAACAAACAGATTGTAAAAGCAATTACGCTATTACCATTTCTCATTCATCTACACACAAGACAACTGACTCCCCCTTTCCCACATGGCCCCAGCCTGAGCTGGGATTACTGCTGCCTGGATTGTTACTGTTTCCTTTATAAACTCCTTTTTCCTGGACCCACTCCTCCCAGAAAAACAAAAAAAGAATTTACCTAGAACAAACTTCATATTTTCCCCAGCCTCCATGATTAGTTTGAGGGAAAGCAGTGATGAATGGGAAGAAAACAATGTAAACTGGGGAGGGGAGGAGGGGAATATTAAATACCAAGTGCTCTGCATATATTCAGTTCAGTTCAGTCGCTCAGTTGTGTCCGACTCTTTGCAACCCCATGAATTGCAGCATGCCAGGCCTCCCTGTCCATCACCAACTCCTGGAGTTTACTCAAACTCATGTCCATTGAGTCGGTGATGCCATCCAGCCATCTCATCCTCTGTCGTCCCCTTCTCCTCCTGCCCCCAATCCCTCCCAGCATCAGGGTCTTTTCCAATGAGTCAACTCTTCGCATGAGGTGGCCAAAGTATTGGAGTTTCAGCCTTAGCATTAGTCCTTCCAATGGACACCCAAGACTGATACTCTTATTTAATTCTCACAATAACCCTATGAGGTAGATATTACTATTGCCATTTTACAAGGAAGGAAACAGGCTCAGAGAGTTTGCCCAGGTTCAAAGAAGAGTAAATAAACATGAGAATAGGGGTTTGAACCCAGTCTGTATGATTTCAGAGTCTATGCCCTTAGACCAGGCAAAAGGGACCTCTACCCTGGGCGACAGTTTTAGAGGGTCTCTTCCTCTTGCAGGGGGCGGATAACTTTAGGCCAAGGGGGTGTGCCTACCCAGAGCTCACGCCTGCCCACTCCTAGACCATGCTCCAGTGGCCAGACTATCCTGTCAATTTGCCCCAGGCTGACTTCCAGGACCTCTTCCTGGGGTTTGATTTCCTGAAAACACAGAAGGAGCTGCTGGGGAGCGCAGCACCAGCCTTGTTGGTGTGGAGTTTAGCGGTGAGGCTGCCCCCAGCATGCACTTTGGTGTGAAGCCCCTCAGGTAGTGGGATGGAGTAAGAAACGGAGAGAGAACCCGAGGGTCAGACTGGGGCTGGAAGAGTCCCAGGATTCTAAATATAAATCTCCCAGTTGATATTGATATATTTGTCAAGATAAGAGGGTAGAACATGTTTTATTTAACAGTTTGTTAGCTTTGATTTATAACTTGTACATATTTAGACATTTGGTATGTAGGCTATATTTTTTACTTTGCCCTGGGCCTCACAAGTATAAGGGGTTGGCCTGCGCATCTCACTCTAACCCTCTGACTCTTTTCCAATCAGAGAATGGCACCACTCAGTGACCCAGGCCAGAGAACTGGGCACTGTCTTCACCTGTCTCACCTCCTTCATCCCCCATAACAATCAATCACTGAGGCCCATTCGTTCTTCTTCCTAAACCTCTTGAGCTCTGCCTACTTTTCTCCATCCCAGCTATCACCTCAGAGCTCAGGCCACCACCATCTCCCACCTGGATTCTGACGACAGTCCCCTACAGCGCTCCCTGTCCCCTGTCCTGCCCCCTCTCATCCATTCTGCACACTTGACCTACAATGGTTTTTCTAAAATGCAAATCTGAGCTCATTCTCTGGTTTAAATGGCTTCTGGCTGCTTTCTGGATAAAATCCAAACGGCTTGAGTTTGATGCTCAAGAGCCTTCAGGATCTAGCCACTAACAACCAGTCTCTGCGCTCTGCTGCACTCACAACTATTCATTCTGACCACACTGAATTACTTGCCTTTGTGGAAGAGACCACTTATCCCTCTCTTCAAGCTTTGTCCTTACTACTTCTCTGTGGAACATCCTTCTCTTTCCAGGTCCTTTGAGTTTCTTGTAAATGTCACCTCATCTTGGAAGCCTCCCTTGACTACTAGTTCTCAGGACCGAAATATATGTCCTCCCTATGCATTCCCACAGCATCCAGCGCTTATCCATCTTAGAACACTGTCAAATTGTGTTGAAATTATTTGCCTTTTGCTTCCCTGTATTCCCTGATAGACTAAAGCTTTTTAAGGGCAAGGACTCTATCTGATTCACCATTCAATCATTCACAAAATTTCTATTGAGAGCCTATTAAGTGCCAGGCACTTTTCTAAATGCTGAGGATACAGTGGTGACAAGGTCTCTCAACTAGTGGAGCTTATCTTCTAGTGAAGAAAAAAGCAATAAAAATAAAACTATGATAAGTGCTAAAAAGAAAAATGAAGGAGGATAATGAGATAAAGAAGGGAAGGTAGAGGAGTTTCCTGGTGGTCCAGTGGTTAAGACTCTGCGCTTTCAATGAGCGGGCAGCCGGGCCCTGGAATCTCTGGACCCCTGAACCCCTCCAGGACCCATCTCTGGTCCTGGAATTCAGATATCACAAGCAACGTGGCCAGAAAGTTAAAAGGGGCCGGGGAGTGGCAGCTATTTAGATTGGGTGGTCAGAAAAGCACTCTCTAAGGTGGTGATATTTGAAATGAGACCTAGACGAAATGAAAGTGAGCATAATCTAGGAGAACGATCCAGGCGGAGGAAACAGCAAAGGTTCCAAGCAGAAACAAGTAAGTGTGGTGTGACTGAGGGTCAATAGGAGCCTAGTGTAGCTGAACAATGAATTTTTTTTCTATGAGAACTGGAAAACCATTGGGAAGTTTTAAGTTGCATGATCTGATCTACATTTCATTAGATCACTTTAGCTGCTTATTGGGTGGAGTAGACCATGGTAAGACCAGACTGGAAAAGGCAGAACAGCTAGAAGGCCATAGTAGTGGTCCACCAGGAGATGTCACTGGCTTGAACCTAGATAGATCTTGGAAGTGGTAACTGGTGAGCAAGTGTGGAATATATTCGTATTCTCAGAGTCTAGCATGACGTCTGGCTAGACATTCAATAAATATTTGATGAATGAATTAAGAATTAATTAATCCAACTAAATGAGGACTCTGAGCTGGAACCGAAATCATCCATCCTTTAAGCCTCTACTAAAATCCCAACCCTGCTAAAAACTGGAAGGAGATAACTGATACTGACAAAGAATCAGGACTAGGCTATCTATATTTGTTAATTCCTAAAAATCCACAGGAGATGACAAATAACCCAATAGGAAATGGGCAGAAGACATACATGAATAGGCATTTCACATAAGGAGAAGCATGAGTGGCCAATAAATATATGAAAAGATGCTCAACTTCACTAATAATAAGGCAAATATAATTAAGTATAAATTCAAATCACCATTTTATATCCAACAGATTGACTAACCAAAATTGGTAAGGATAGGGTAGCAATCAAAACTCTTATATACTTTAGTAGGCATAAATATTGGAAAACAATTTGACATTATCCAGAGAGGTTAAAAAATTCATATGCTTCAACCCAGCAATTCATACATATGTACCCTGAAGAAACTCTTACCCTTGTGTACTAGGAGAAATGTTCTGAGCAGCATTGTTTGTAGTGGCAAACAGCTGAAAACAATCCTAAATATTCTTCAACAGGGAAATTAATTGACAAATTGGTGGGCTATGGTGCAGCTGCTGCTGCTGCTAAGTTGCTTCAGTCGTGTCTGACTCTGTGAGACCCCAGAGACAGCAGGCCACCAGGCTCCCCATCCCTGGGATTCTCCAGGCAAGAACACTGGAGTGGGTTGCCATTTCCTTCTCCAATGCATGAAAGTGAAAAGTGAAAGTGAAGTCGCTCAGTTGTGTCTGACTCTTAGCAACCCCATGGACTGCAGCCCACCAGGCTCCTCCGTCCATGGGATTTTCAGGCAAGAGTACTGGAGTGGGGTGCCATTGCCTTCTCCGATGATACATCAATGAAAGTAAATAAACTATAGCTACCTACATCAGCTTCAATGAATCTTAGAAACATAATGTTGAATGAAAAGAGCAAGTAAAGAAGGATACAAATAATATATCACTTTTAGAACAGTAGGGGGAAAAGACCAAAATAAGCAATATGGTAAAAATCTGAGAAAAAATCTTGAAATGATAAACATAAAATTCAAGGATTACTTTACTATAGGAGAGATGCATGGGGGAGGGGGGCTCAGTGGTATTAGTAGGGTTTTTTTTTCTTTTCATAAACTGGGGGTCATTTAATGGATGTCTATTTTATTATTATGCTTCATAATTTATATTAAAGTCACCTCTGAGGAGGCAAGGATTTTTGTCTTATTTTATTCACATCTGTGTTTCCAGCACCTAGAACAGCACCTGGCACATAGTAGGATCTCCAAAAATATCTGTTGCATAAATTATATTCATTAATTGCATTCCTTTATGTAATTCAAATACTTTAAATTTTTTTAAAAGAAGGAAAAAAACTACTTTTTAATCATAGTGCCCCCTTGATCATTCTAAATGGAAATCATACTGCTTCAACTCCTATAACCCATATAAACCATTAAATTTTGCTGCAAGTTATAGTTATATATGTACATGTTTTTCCTACTGATTATAAACTTATGAAGACAAGGGACTGTGCTTTCTCCTTTTTTATTCCTAATCACAATACATGGTTCAGCACCTCACATACAGTAGATGCTCAGTTAATACTGGTCGAATACTTAAAGTCACAGGAGATGAGGGCAAAACAGGAAGAACAGATCTATGCTATTTATATTTAAAGCCAAAAAAGAATTCAATAATCAGCAAGTGTTTTCCTACAATGTGCAGTTAAGAAAACTGAAGTCCAGAGAGGTGAATTGATGTTTTTCAAAGTCACATAATTAAGAACAATCCCAAATTTAGGGCTTGCCTGGTGGCTCAGTGGTGAGGCATCCACCTGCCGGTGCAGGAGACATGAGAGCAATCTCTAATCCGGGAAGATCCCACATGCCTTGGAGCAACTAAACCTGTGGGCCACGATTATTGAGCCTGTGCTCTAGATCCGGGGAACCTCAACCACTGAGCCCATGTTTACTATAGCCTGTGCTCTGCAACAAGAGAAGGCACTGCAACTGGAGAGTAGCCCCTGCTCTCTGCAACCAGAGAAAACTGCACAGCAATGAAGGCTCAGCACAGCCAAAAATAAATCAATTAATTAAATTATTTTTTTAAAGATATTCCCACATCTACATTCAGATCTCTAACTTTCAGTCTTAAGCTCTTTACAATGTATCACAATGACCTTTTTTTTTTTTTCCAATTGGAGTATAACCGCTTTACAATATGTTAGTTTGTGCTGTTCAAGGCAGTGAATCAGCTATATGTACATATAAATCCCCTCTCTCTTGGACCTCCCTCCCACCTTGCCCCTTTCCACCCCTATAGGTCACCACAGAGCACTAAGCTGAGCTCCCTGCGCTGTACAGAGGCCCCCACTAGCTATCTACTTTACATAGGGTGGTATATGTATGTCAATTATCACAATGACTTTCATTTTGTTTTGTCTCTGTGTGTGCTTTGGCTTGGGAGACAATAAATGGCAGGGACCAAATTTGTTCACATAAATACTTAATCATTGTTTCTAGATAAATATGTAGGGCATGTATAAGTTCATCTTACAAATTCAAAAGAACTTAGGTTCTTCCCAGCAAAAACTTGTCTGGCTATCTCTCACCAATCCTTCCACTGATCCCTGTCTTGGAATCCTGGATACCCATGACACTTTTTCTTCTTCCATCTACTTTTTTTTTTTCTCCAAGAGTAGGGAGGTTTACTGATGGCTTAATCCTGTTGTTCTGGGGAACTGATTTAGCAAGAGAAAATAGAAAAATCCATCAGTCAGTGCCTACCAGGCCCAAAAGCTTGAAATTAACAAACTCAAATAAATAGAGGAACATAGCACCCAAGAATAGTCCTTATTGGCAGTGTAAAGTTACCACTTCAGCTTTAGAAAACAGACTGCTTGTCAGAAAGAGAATCAGGAGAGTTAATATTGGATGGAATCTTACAGATCACCTACTTCTCCCCCTGATTTTTCCAAACAGGGACACTGAAACTTTGAGAGATGAAGTAACTTGCATAGCTACTCAGCTAGTTAATAGCAGAGCTGGGACCAAATTCCTAGTCTCCTGCCTCCAAGACAACTGTTCTTCCCATGCCACGTGCTGGCAACATGTGCATCTGACAAAATGCATCATAAAGTAACCTCCTCTTAAACCACCAGAAATGAAAACCAAATTATTCAAATCCATCCTCTTTGGCTTTTTTGTTTCTTTCATTTTTCTGTGTCTTAGTCTCTCTCTTTTTACCACTCTTCTGTTTCCCTCTGTGAATCCCTCTCTCTGTTTGGGTTTCACATTGAACTGTAGCATGCCTGCATGACTCTCTTGATTTTTCTTCTCTAAGCTATTGTTTCCAGTCCAAAGGCAAATATGCATAAGCCAGTCAAGACTCTTTCTTGGTGACCTTTGTGGAAAAAGAACTCTCAGAATTTCTATATGAAAGGTGCTGGACCTCCCTCCTAGCCTCTCCAGTCAATTAAAATGAGTCTCTGGCCCCACTGAGGGTTGTTAACCAATCCTAAGAAAGAAAAGATCAATCTCATTTCACCGTCACCACTGTGCAGGGAGGTGGCTAACCAGTCAGAATCTGCCACTAAGAGTCCTTAGATAAACTGGCCAATCAGGCCAACCTTGTTACATGGTCTGGTAGGAAAAGAAAAGGATTGATTGGAAAGGATAGTTCTGGCTCCACACCCTTTCCTTTCTGGACCCTAGTTTTCCCTCAGTGAAGTGAAGGAAGAACCCTTTCCCAAGCCCTTGGTTAAGAAAATCCCTAGACCCTTAGCTAATGTTCTCTTGGATCATATTTTGCTGTCTTCAAATTCACCCCTCTGCACATACTTCCAACCACGTTTTGTAGTCTCATGCCTCCGGATTTAATGTCTGGTTGCAAATCTGGTAGCAACAGCCCTGGGAATTCTCAGCCCTCGCCACAGATCCCCACCCACTAACCTGTCAAGTAACTCCTTTGTGTGATTTATGTAGGTAAATAAGTTCAGTAAGCCATAGTTTAGTTTCTTTCAGGAGCTATCGTTGCAAGAAGCTTGCAATAAAGTCTCTAGGAAGCAGAGCAGAATTGAGCTGCCATGCTCCCAACTATAACACTACTGCTGCTGCTGCTAAGTCGCTTCAGTCGTGTCCGACTCTGTGCGACCCCAGAGACGGCAGCCCACCAGGCTCCCCCGTCCCTGGGATTCTCCAGGCAAGAACACTGGAGTGGGTTGTCATTTCCTTCTCCAATGCATGAAAGTGAAGAGTGAAAGTGAAGTCGCTCGGTCGTGTCCAATTCTTAGCAACCCCAAGGACTGCAGCCCACCAGGCTCCTCCGTCCATGAGATTTTCCAGGCCAGAGTACTGGAGTGGGTTGCCATTGCCTTCTCCAGATAACACCACTACTAACACCAAAAAAAAAAAAACCAAAACACACCAACCCAGTATTATTATATTACTAGAATTTATTGAACTGTTACTAAGTTCCAAGCTCCTTGCTAAAAGCTTCAGGTATCTCTGCACAGTCATGTCCAACTCTTTGCAACCCCATTGACTGTAGCCTTCCAGGTTGCTCTGTCCTTGGAATTTTCCCAGCAAGAATACTGGAGGGGGTTACCATTTCCTCCTCCAGGAGATCGTCCTGACCCAGGCATGGAAACTGCGTCTCCTGCATTGGCAGGTAGATTCTTTACCACTGCACCACCTGGGAAGCCCAAAAGCTTCATGTATATTATCCCAATATTTGCTGCTGAGCAAGCATTATTATCGGGCTTCTCAGGTGGCGCAGTGGTAAAGAAATCCACCTACCAAGCAGGAGACTTGGGTTCGATTCCTGGGTCAGGAAGATCCCCTGGAGAAGGAAATGGCAACCCACTCCAGTATTCTTGCCTGGAGATATCCCGCAGAGTAGCCTGGCCGTCTACAGTCCATGGAGTCCCAAAAGGGTCAGATGAGACTTAGTGACTAAACGACTATGAAGAATTATTATCATTCCCAAATTACATAAAAGAAGATCGATATAGAGGGGTTAAACAGCTTGCCCAAGGTCACACAGCAATTTGGGAAGCCAGGTGTATGAATCCAGAGCCTACCACTGAATGGAGGTAAGGGAGAAATAAACATCAGACACGGGCGCCTTCTCCAATTCTCCTTTGGATTGTTAGATATCTGAGAGGGGTCTAAATTTTCGCAACAAACAGCTGCAACAACTGGCTAGGGCGCGGGCTAAAAGGAATTCAGTGGGCGAGCTTGGGGTGTCTGGGGACCTCAGGAGATTTATTTATTTATTTTTTTGCCAACTGCTTCCAGGCATGAGGCATCTTAGCTCTCAGACCAAGGATTGAACCCCCACCTCCTGCATTGGGAGCTTGGAGTCCTTACCGCTGGACCGCCAGGGAAGTCCCCCAGGAGATATTCTTGTAGCCTATTTTCCCTTTCTCCTCTGAGCATCTCACCCTGTGCCTGGCACCGCTTGGTACCTGGTAAATACCTGTTGAGTGATTCCCAAGGATACCAGTTCCATTTCTCACCTACCCACAACCTCACCCTCAGTCAACAACTGGAACTGGAGAGAGATCTGGGCATTTCAGGGGAACCAGTGAGAATCCTCATTCTCGAGCTGGAATCTTAGATTTAGGAAAGGCGGGAAGTCTCCCACCCTTCTCCTCCTCGCCCGCTTCTCCGATTTCTCCCTACTCCTTCCCCTCCCTTTCAGAAGCTCAGGGCCATAAAAATGCAGATGGAGGATCGGTGTGAAATAACGGGCCCATATAAATCCCTCTGCCGCCCGCCTGCAAGATGGATTGGCCGCATTGAAATTCCTCCGCGAGGATAATTAAACTCGGGGCCTCATCCGGGCAAAATTACATTCCTGTAATGGCGTCGCTCGGGGTCCCGGGAAATTGCTCCGTGGGCTTTCAGCGGCGGTTTTTATCGCCGGCCGGGGTGTGCCTGGCTGCGGCTCGCCTCTCCTCCGGGACCGTAAAGCTGCTGCCGTGATTTATCCTCCCCTTCTCCCAAATCCGATTAAATGGAGGAGCTCGGGGCCGGGGCGCCGCGGGGCCCGGGAGCCGGGAGGGGGCGGCGGGAAGGACGGGGCCAAGGAGGGGAGGACAAACGGCCCCTCAGAGGGTGGCGGATTTGGCTTTATTTACAGCCGCGGCCTTCTTTTTATTTTTTTATTTTTTATGGGGGTTTGGCGAGCTTTCCCCGTGTTTCTTGTGCTTAGTTCAAGACGATGCCCCTGGACGGCCGAGGTTTGGACGTGAGGGGAAGTGGGTAGGCCTTGTGGACCTCCCTCCAGAGGAACAGGTCAGACCTATCTGGGACATAAAGCAGCCTAGAAGAAGAGGTGAGGGCCAGGAGGCCCCCTACTTTCTCCCATCGAGGAAAGAACGAGCAAAAAGGTCAAGGGGAAGAAGCTGAGGGGCCTCCATAAGAGCACCTCCTAGGGGTGGGGGACTGCTTATCTCAACTCGTGTAGATGAAGCCTGAGCAGAGGCCCTGGCATGCCTGGGGTGACCTCCCAACCTCACTGCTGGTCACTGACGCCCTCTATTCCTCGACTGTCTCGGGCCTCAGGAAAGAATGCTTAGGGTCAGGGCTCTCGAGCCCTAATCATCTTTAGCCCCTATCTTCTGGTTCCCTGATGCTGATTTTCTCATAGTTGATCATTGGAATAAGGAGAGGGAAATAAAGGTGAAGCCACTAGAGGCAGCCGGGGCTTTTTCCTGACTATCCGCCTATTGAATAAGTTTTGCCATCCGTAAAGCCTGGGTCGTTGGCAACAGGCGTCGGGAATCCTGTGACCTCATCTTCCTCCTGCTAGATTTTGGACATTGAACCCCATCTCGATTGTAAGCCATTTAACACTGAAATTCTGGACAGTTGGGTTTTCTTCCGACCGCGCATGCTTGGAAAAGAGACGCAAATACAAGATCCCAGCCGCTGTGCAGAGCAAACCGCAGGCCACGTTACGGATCGGCTTACACTGCGGAGTGCCCTCATTTCTCAGGCTCTGCCTGCAGTTTCTCCTCTCAAACGCCAGGTGGAGTGACTGGCCGGCTACCGCCACAGAGCTGGCAGGCGGCGCTGTGGTGCCTGGGCCGACCCTCAAGTTTGCAATCTCTCTAGCCTTGGCGGAGCGACTCTTTGGTCCGGGCCGCGCCTGCGCTGAGCCTTCCTTTTCCTATTCCCGCCCCCTTCCCGCCCCTCTCTGTCTTCTCTGCACTGGGAGCAGGTAAGGCCTTGAGCCCTCGCGCCCGGGTTGCGCCGCGCACGCGCGCCGGGCGCCCACCTCGCGTGGATGGTCTGAGGCCCTTACCTCGCGTGCTCCCACCTGGGTCCTCACGCCCTCCCTTGCCCCCGTATCCCCGCGCGTTAGGGCTGCCCCTTCCGCGTGCCGGTGACCTCCACCCGCGCGGGTCTGGCGCCATCTTTGATGTCTCGTGGGTGGGGGGAGGGCGCCTTGAGCTGTCGAAAGTCAAATCCCAGAGTGCTCATTTCACCAGTCGCTTGCAAACGCTTTTTTCTCACCCTTTTGCCCTTTCAGAGCTGTCCCAACCCCCAGACTCTCCCCTCCTATCTCTGCTTTCTCTTCTCATCCAGACTCGTGCCTGCCTTATCCTGAAACCTCCAGACTTTTGGCCCCAGGATCTCAAGTGTCGAGCAGTGGAGTTTGGTGGGTCGTCTAAAGCCACCAGTCCCTCTAGGCAGCACCCCTCGATTTAAAAAATAAACCATGAAAGTGGTAGAAATGAACAGCACAGCCAAAGCACCCCCTACCTTCAGGCTGTGGACTGGGAGAGAGCCGTATCAGAAAAGAGGCAGGTTTCTTTGGTACCGCGGATTGTCTCCCAGTGGCGTTCCTTCTTCCACTGCGGTGAAGCGGGAAAAACACAAGTCGTGGCCTGTGTGAGGTTTTCTTCTGAGGCAACAGGCCTAAAAAGTGGAGGGGCCAGCATGGGGTGCTACCCAGCTTTCCTGTCAAGGTGTTTACTGAGAGTCCCCAGACTCGGCCCTCAAGAGGAAAAGAAGGTTAAGGAAAGGGAACGATTAACTAGCAGCCCTGTAACTCCCTGGCTGACCTCCACTGAGGAAGAAACCCATGAACCTGGGTAGTGCTGTTCCCCAAGGTGATATTGGTGAACAAGTGCAGACTTGGCCAAGTTTAGGTGGCCAGCAGAGGGATCACCGCTTCCTGCAGGCCTCCTTCAGTTCTGCATCAGGCTCTTTTCATATGTTATTTTCATTTCATTCCTCTAAGAACTATATTTTTTTAATGATGATACTGAGGATTTGTTGCCTTGGGGGAAAAACAGTCTCTCTCTTTTTTTAAAGCTTAAAAGAAATTTTGGATTTTTGACCTAAGAAAACCTGAATAGCCTGGCAGCAAAATTGGGTTAGTGTTAAATATGGGCAGAAATCAGAGTTCCGGAAAAGACAAGAGTTGAAGACATCCATTAATGTAAAAGTAACATTCTGGAATCGGAAGTTAATCTGGCAACGTATTAGTCCAGTTCATTCAAGGAAGTGTCATTTAACAGGCCTAAGTAATCACTGAGTATTTCAACCTGTAGCATATTAGAAAGCATTAAGAGTGCTGCTGCTGCTGCTGCTAAGTCGGTTCAGTTGTGTCCAACTCTGGGTGACCCCATAGCCCACCAGGCTCCCCTGAACCTGGAATTCTCCAGGCAAGAACACTGGAGTGGGTTGCCATTTCCTTCTCCAATGCATGAAAGTGAAAAGTGAAAGTCAAGTCGCTCAGTCGTGTTCGACTCTTAGCGACCCCATGGACTGCAGCCTCCCGGGCTCCTCCATCCATGGGATTTTCCAGGCAAGAGTACTGGAGTGGGGTGCCATTGCCTTCTCTGCATTAAGAGTGAGAAGAGTTCAAATTCTGATTCTACCACCGCCATAGTTTTAAAACTGTTTAAGACCACGCTCTCCCAAGTACCTAAGAATCATTTGGGAAGCTTCATTGAAATACAGAACGTTATTATTTAGTTGCTAAGTCGTGTCCCACTCTTTTGTGACCCTGTGGATTGTAGCCAGCCAGGCTCTTCTGTCCATGAGATTTCCCAGGCAAGAATACTGGAGTGGGTTGCCATTTCCTTCTCCAGGAATTGAACCTTAGTGTCCTGCACTGGCAGGCGGATTCTTTATCGCTGAGCCACCAGGGAACCCTGAAATAGAGTACTTGGGCCTTATTCCCAGAGATCTTGACCCAAAAAGTCTTAAGGTGAGACCCAAGAATTTGCATTTTTTGTTTTTTCTTTTTGTTTGTTTTTTGGCCACAGCTCATGGTCAAGGGATCTTTGTTCTCTGACCAGGGATCCCTGCAGCAGAAGTGCAGATTCTTAACCAGTGGACTGTGAGAGAAGTCCCACATTTTTAACACATACCCAGCCCCTACCCTCCTGTAACTAGTTCAGGTGGGACACCAGCTGTACTTGGAAAAACCCTGCCTGGAGATCTTTAACTCACCCACTCTTCTCTCAGTTCTACCAACATAGGTACCTCCAGGGTGTTAGCATTGTTTAAGGTCTTTTTTTTTTTTAAGTCTTTATTTGTTTCAACATTGCTTCTGTTTTATCTTTTGGGGGTTTTTTTGCCCTGAGCATGAGGGATCTTAGCTCCCCGACTAGGGATTGAACCCGAACCCCCTGCACAGAAGGCTAAGTCTTAACCCCTGTTTAAGGTCTTGAGGATACAAAATTGAATACCCCTTAAAACAGTGGTGGAAATGAATACTTTAACAGTCATTGCTAATTAGAGTAATGACAGAGTTTCTCCTTGGTCTGCCTTATCTAGTTAATTAACAAAGGAGATAAATATTTTGACAAATGCTTCCTCAGTCTGTCAGTTTAGTCGCTTAGTCGTGTCTCTGCAACCCCATGGATTGCAGCACGCCAGGCTTCCCTGTCCATCACCAACTCCTGGAGCTTATGGAAACTCATGTTCATCGAGTCAGTGATGCCATCCAATCATCTCATCCTCTGTCGTCCCTTTCTCCTCCTGCCTTCAATCTTTCCCAGCGTCAGGGTCTTTTCAAATGAGTCATCTCTTCGCATCAGGTGGCCAAGGTATTGGAGTTTTAGCTTCAGCATCAGTCCCTCCAATGAATATTCAGGACTGATCTCCTTTAGGATGATTTGGTTCGATCTCCTTGCAGTCCAAGGGACTCTCAAGAGTCTTCTCCAGCACCACAGTTCAAAAGCATCAATTTTTCAGCGCTCAGCTTTCTTTATATTCCAACTCTTACATCCATACATGACTACTGGAAAAACCATAGCTTTGACTAGATGGACCTTTGTGGGCAAAGTAATGTCTCTGCTTTTTAATACACTGTCTAGGTTGGTCATAACTTCCAAGGAGCAAGCATCTTTTAATTTCATGGCTGCAGTCACCATTTGCAGTGATTTTGGAGCCCAGAAATAAAGTTTGTCTCTGTTTCCATTGTTTCCCCATCTATTTGCCAGGAAGTGATGGGACCAGATGCCATGATCTTAGTTTTCTGAATGTTGAGTTTGAAGCCAAATTTTTCACTCTCCTCTTTCACTTTCATCAAGAGGGTCTTTAGTTCTTCGCTTTATGCCATAAGGCTGGTGTCATCTGCATATCTGAGGTTATTGTTATTTCTCCCAGCAATCTTGATTCCAGCTTGTGCTTCATCCAGCCCAGCATTTCTCATGATGTACTCTGCATATAAGTTAAATAAGTAGGGTGACAGTATACAGCCTTGATGAACTCCTTTCCCGATTTGGAACCAATCTGTTGTTCCATGTCCAGTTCTAACTGTTGCTTCTTGACCTGCATACAGATTTCTCAGGAGGAAGGTCAGGTGGTCTGGTATTCCCATCTCTTTAAGAATTTTCCATAGTTTGTTGTGATCCACATGGTCAAAGGCTTTGGCATAGTCAGTAAAGTAGCAGTAGATGTTTTTCTGGAACTGTCTTGATTTTTCGATGATCCAGTGGATGTTGGCAATTTGATCTCTGGTTCCTCTGCCTTTTCTAAATCCAGCTTGAACATCTTTAACAAATCTTTTGACATGTTTTGACAAATGCTTCCTGGTAATTCAATAAGAGGATTGTTAGAGACTCTTTCAGAGCCTTCACCTTCCACACGTATCTTCCAAGAGTCTTTTTTATTTTTTTTGACTTGTGCCATATGGCTTACGGGATCTTAGTTCCCCAGTCAGGGGTTGAACCCATTCCCCCTACAGTGGAAGCTCAAAGTCCTAACTACTGGACTGCCAGGGAATTACCCTGAGGGTCTTAACATTACGTTAAGTCACTTCAGTCGTGTCCGACTCTGTGTGACCCCATAGACGGTAACCTACCAGGCTCCCCCGTCCCTGGGATTCTTCAGGCAAGAACGCTGGAGTGGGTTGCCATTTCCTTCTCCAATGCATGAAAGTGAAAAGTGAAAGTGAAGTCCCTCAGTCGTGTCCGACTCTTAGCGACTCCATGGACTGCAGCCCACCAGGCTCCTCCGTCCATGGGATTTTCCAGGCAAGAGTACTGGAGTGGAGGGTCTTAAAGGGCATCATTTTGAGATCCAGGAAATGAAGGCTTGAGAAGAGTTCCTTTTCAGTAAGAGACTGGGGGGGAAACTTGGGCAAAAGATGCTGGGAAAATTCATCTACAACCCCAACTCATGAGGCTATGGAAAGAGATAACATGTCTTGAAGCTGGGACCAAGTGGCTTCTTGTTCAAACCAAGAGAAGTCACTTGATTATCAGGAAAGCTTAGAAGCTGTGTGGAGGAAATCCTGACTTCAGGGTTCTCATTTCATCTCTAAGACTTGAGGTCAGTCACTGCTTTCTGGGCCATTAAGTTTTCCAGAGCACTTGCTAATACGGCGGTCTTTTGATGAGCAAGAAAAAACATTTACACTGCTGCTTCTGTAATTGCAGCTCTCCTGCCGCAGCCCTTCATCCCCTGAAAATGTATACTTGCACCAAGTTCGTCTCCACCCCCTCCTTGGTGAGTACCCACCTTTCCCAAGAAAGTTTTTAAGGAGCGGTGTTTTGTCTTTTCCTTCTCAGACCTTATGCGTCACAGTTGGGCCCTTTGCTTTGCTAGCCTGACAAGAGAGTGAATGCTTCCTAGGCGTTCCTTGCCTTGTTTCCCATGAAGGCCGGTTGATATTTCTCATGCAGTCATAACAGAAGAGCATAAATGAGCATCTAGGCTAAGATCAGGTTATTCCTATCCAGAAACACTGTGTCCTTGTAAACTGGAGCCCCACCAGAAATGGTAAACATGAAATAAACTGCCTAAGTCAGACTGAGTGTGCACTGTGTACAGGATCTTGTCCTGAGTGTCAGAGAGCTGTAGCTAGGAGTTCCTCTGGAAGCTTAAATTTGGGTGGGAAGCTAAAATACACATAGGAAAAATATTTGATTCAAAAGCAACAAGATGGAAGAAATGGAAGAGTATTAGATAGTGGAGGCAATCGGTTCATTCACTCATAAGTGAAAAGGAGTTGGTATTATTTATTGAGCACTTGCTATGCCTGGCATTAAGTCTACCAGTTTATGTACATAATCTTATTTACTCCTCCAGTCAACCCTGAGATATGGTATTCCCATTTGATAGATGAGAAAGCAGGCTTAAAAAGATTTACATGACTTGTCCTAAGATCACACAACTCAGATAGAGCTAGGATTTGAATCTAGTTATATATGACTAAAGCCCTGGCTGTTAACCACCATGTTGTCTATTTTGGAGACGCTGGCTTGGAGTTAGAAAAGGGCTTCCAGGAGGGGGTACATTTTCAGCATAGGTCTTCATGTCTATTTTCCAGAACAGTGTGTTCAGGGAAAGATGTTCCGGTCATTCACTTCCTTCTAATGAGCTTGCCATTACCAGTATATGTGTAGATTTCTTATTGAGTGAAGTAAATGCTTTAAATGAATGATTCCAGATTCTTTTTTGAGGTTCCAGTTTAAGTTCTAGTGAATAAATGCGGTATCTCAGTAATAATTTGCAGTAGTTCTAAAACTCTCCACAGCCTTTTTTGACCTTGTATTATTCCGGCTAGATCAGGAGAACCTCGACGGCATTGAGCCGATCACTGTCTGCAGTGGTGGTAAGACAACCGGAGACACTGACGGATGAGGTACCTTATGAGTGGAACTGGGCCTGTGGGGACGGGGTGGGGAAGGGAGGGTTACCTGACAGAACCAGGAGGGGGGCTGCTGAGGACTCATGATACCATATACCATGTGATATGTTCCCTAGTGTTCCAACTTTCGCCACTGGCAGCACATGCCCCTGTGTGCTGCTTATAACTCCCATTTTACTTGATCTAGCGCTTTGACTTGAGTTGGGAGCATGTAGCCCAGGAAGATGATCTCCTCAAGGCATCAGGAACAGGCCAGGGCTGTAGTCTTCCATTTCTAGACTGTACCTGAGTCATGAAGGTATTTGACAGTGGCTCAGAGGTTAAAGCGTCTGCCTCCAATGCGGGAGACCTGGGTTCGATCCCTGGGTCGGGAAGATCCCCTGGAGAAGGAAATGGTAAACCACTCCAGTATTCTTGCCTTGAGAATCCCATGGACGGAGAAGCCTTGTAGGCTACAGTCCATGGGGTCGCAGAGAGTCGGACACGACTGAGCGACTTCACCTTCTTGGATTTAAGCGTTCTGCTTGGCAGTAGAGTTTTCTGGGGAGTTAAAAGATTTTCTGTTTGGAGGAGAAACGATGGGATTTGATAGCATAAAGGGATTAAGTGGTACAGAAGTTTTCCAAAGCAAAAAAAGGGTTTCCTAAAAACTTTCTATCTGCTGCTTCTTCACAGAGCCACAGCAGCTTGGCAGTAGTTCCCCGTCCCCTGACCACCTCACTTACTCCTAGCCGCAGCTTCCAAACCAGTGCCATTTCAAGGGACATTGACACAGCAGCCAAGTTCATTGGAGCTGGGGCTGCCACAGTAGGGGTGGCCGGCTCTGGAGCTGGAATTGGGACCGTGTTTGGGAGTCTCATCATTGGTTATGCCAGGTAAGATGGGCCCTCCATTGGCTCTCTAATGTGCTTCCACCGGTCTGGGCAGAAATATTTGGGGTTCTGGAGCTGCAGTATCCTATACAGTAGCCACTAACCACGTAGTGCTATTCAAATGTGAGTTTTAACTAAAAGTACACTGACTTAAGTGTACTTTTGTATACTTTCAGTGTAGCTCAGTAGCCACATGTGACTCGTGGCTACCATTTTGGAAAGTTCTGTTGGACAGCTTTGGTTTAGAGTAGGAGTTAGCAAACTAAGGCAGGAGGTCTGTATTGGGCCAACCTGGTTTTGTATAGCTGAACTAAGAAGGGTTTTATACTTTTAAAGGGTCATGAAAATAAAACAGGTAACAGGTTGTATGTGACCCACAGAGCCTAAAATATTTGCTGTCTAGCCCTTTACAGAAAAAGTTTGCCATGTCTACCCCCCAGTCTGAAGCCTCAGTCAGCATAGTAGCTTCGCTGCTGTTTTTCCCCATCCCCGGGAATTCCCTCATCACTCCTGGGAAAACTGCTTCTGCATCCAGCCCCAGTGCTCCCTGACACTTGAGACTATTTGGTCCCCAACAACTCTGGGCAACTCAGTGTTAGAGCTAAATTAATTCTTTAGAGACCTGCAAGTTCTCTCAGTGTCTTTGGGGAAATAAGTTTATTTCTTAGGATTTGTATGAAATAAGAAACTTCTATGTCCACAATTCTATTAAAAGCTAGTGTTGCTTTACCTTATCCATCAAGTCTTCCGGAGGCAACAGTAAGGGAAATAGAAATTATATATTGATTTTCAGAATTAGGGAGGGATTGAGGGCAGGAGGAGAAGGGGACAACAGAGGATGAGATGGCTGGATGTCATCACTGACTTGATGGACGTGAGTCTGAGTGAACTCTGGGAGTTGGTGACGGACAGGGAGGCCTGGAGTGCTGTGATTCATGGGGTCGCAAAGAGTCGGACACGACTGAGCGACTGATCTGATCTGATCTATCCCATTTTGACTCATATTGTCTAAATGTGTGCCCCCTCCCCTCCCCAAGGCGGTTTGTAGCCCAAAATCTTTTGACTATTTTGAAATAAGAGAAGTTATTTGTCCCTCTGATGTCCTTGTCCACTAGAATAGTGTTTCTCTAATTGTGTTACACAAGCCCTAGGGTTCTGAGAGTACACCCCAGAGACTTCTAGAGAATGAAGGGGAGACCAAACAAGACTTCCAACTCCGCCACTCCATTACACTTTAGCAGTTACACGTTTTGTATTATGGGGTTCTACTGCTTTAAGTTTGGAAACGCTGCTCTGATAGACTCTGCCACCCAGAGACGTCTTCCATCCTGATTGAGCCCTGGATAGTTAAGTGTCCAGACCCAGGGAAGATGTGGTGATACAGTAGAGGAAGTAATGTTTGTACCTGGGCTGTGTTGGAGAATTTTGGATTGTCCCCTCCCCCCTTCATCTCTGTAGGGACCTTAATGTGTCAGAGCAAGAAATGGGGCATGATGGTGTCACCCTGAGAGACTCGTTACTGAAATGTCAGCTTGAGATGGATTCTACCTGAGCTCTCCTTTAATGTTTGTCTTTTGCTTTATATGGACTAGAAATTCAGTCTTTTCTCTTCCCCTCCCAGGAACCCTTCTCTGAAGCAGCAGCTCTTCTCCTACGCCATTCTGGGCTTTGCCCTCTCGGAGGCCATGGGGCTCTTTTGCCTGATGGTGGCCTTTCTCATCCTCTTCGCCATGTGAAGGAGCCGTTTCCACCTCCCATAGTTCTCCCGTGTCTCATCTGCCCTGTATGTTTCTTTTCCTGTACCTCCCCAGGCAACCTGGGGAAAGTGGTTGGCTCAGGGCTTGACAGAAGGAAGACAAATAAATACTGTATTAATAAGATGTTTCTTGAGTCTCCTGTGTATATTTCTTTTCCACAATTGGCTGAATGCCTTGGTGAAAGTATAAGGCCAGAGGTTAGTGATGGTTTTAAACTCAACGTGGATCTGGGCTCACTTATTTTTCATTCTCTATGTTGGGAAAGCTTTATTCAAATTAGTGCTCTTTTTTAATAATTTTCGCTTGGGATGGCCTATTACCATGGAGAATTGGGACAGAAGCAACATACAGAGCTGGTTTAAAATTTTGACTAAAGTGGCTGTCTGTTGCCAGTGCCACTGCCCTGGCTGATGCCTTTATTGCCACCCACTGGTCTATTGCAATAACCTCTTAATTGGCCTTCTGCCTGCCATCTCTACCCTCTGGCATTTACTTCTGCCCACCACTGCCAGGTTAATCCGTAAATGCAGGACTGGTTCTGCCACTGACCAATTCAAAAATAGTCTGATTCAACTTTCTCAGCTTTATGTCTTATTCCCATTACACTCTACCCAAAGTGGACTGTTAGTCATTTTTCACTTTCCTGCTTTCCTGTCCTTACATATCTGCAGGCCTTGCACTTTGTCCATCTGTTTTCTTTGCCTGAATCTTTAGTCACTTTCCTCTTTTTTTCAAACTCTCCCTGTTATCCTGAAAGAGTTACTTTAAATGCTGCCTCTTATTCCATGAAGCTTTCGTCTGGTTTCCCTCTACTTTCAGTCAAACGAGCATTAGTCCATATAAAGGACTATAAAGCATGCTGCGTCCTTTGTAATGCTTAACTGTGTATGATAAATGTGGGCTTATGTGCATGTATGCACAAATGTGTGCCTTATCTTCTAAGTTAGATTGTTAGTTTCTTGAGGCAGGGACTCTGTCATACTCGTATCCTTAGAAGTATCTTAGCATGACACATCTCAGCAATATCTTAGTCAAATTTTCAATTTAATTGTCTAAACCAGCCACCTCACTTCACAAGTGAGGGAACAGACTTTGAGATATCAAAGGATTCTCCCACGAACATTTATTAGCAGAGCTTGAGTGGGAGCACAGGTCACGTGTTGTAGTCCAGGGTGTATGACGACCGCACTGTTGGTCTAGTTCTCTTCCAGTGTTGCTGGTGACTGCTGTTTTCTCAAGCAATCCAAAAAGAGCAGAATAAGCAATGATAAACCTTTTTCCTTAAAAATGCCTCAAGAGGGACTTTTGGACAAGGGTTAGTATAAAGGTAAAGGACTATTATTTTCTAAAGGCTAAATTTTCGGGTCTTTCCTGGTGGTCCAGTTGTTAAGAATCCACCTACCGGTGAGGGGACACGGGTTCCATCCCTGGTCCAGGAATCTGACGTGCCTTGGAGCAACTAAGCCTGTGTGCCACAACTATTGAGCCCACGAGCCACAACCCCTGAGCCCACATGCTGCAACTATTGAAGCCCATGCTCTGCAACAAGAGAAGCCACTGCAATTACGAAGCCCCCGCTCACCACACTAGAGAAAGCCCACGTGCAGCAACAAAGACCCAGTGTAACCAAAAATAAATTAAAAAAAAATTTTTTTTTAAAGGGCTAAACTTTAGAACTGCCCTAATGGTGCAGTGGCTAAGAATTTATCTGCCACCGCAGGGGACATGGGTTCCATCCCTGGTCTGGGGAAGATTCCACATGTTGCAGAGCAATGGAGCCCATGTGCCACAGCTAGTGAGTCCACATGCCTGGAGCCTGTGCTCCTCAACAAGAGAAGCCATTGCCATGAGAAGCCTGAGCACCGCAACTAGTTGGCCCTGCTCACTGCAACTAGAGAAAGCCCAAGCGAAGCAACGAAGATCCAGCACAGCTAAACTGAATTTTTTCTTAAATCTTTTTTGAAGTAAAGTGTTAAACTTCAACTAAGACTTATCTTACATATGCTTGAAGTTGGGTATAAAAGTCCTTTCATGATAATGTCGATGATCATAACAGTTTTTCTTTTGGTTCAATCAGTAATTAAAGCCTAGAGCAGATACTTGACCCCACAATAAACTGATGCTTAGGAAGCAGGTCACCTCGAATTATTCACCCTGTCCTTTCGCTATTGTCATCAAGGATTGAATGGGATCGTATCTTCAATTTGCTTCTAGATTGCTATACTATTCCAAAAAACTATACCCTACTGCCCTTTGGGGTTCTAGGCGGACCTCACAAGAATAGCTCCTCCAGCCATAAGTAGGTATGGGTATGCACATATTTGGGGATAATCAAAGTGCTCTCTCTGTTTTGTTCACTTAAGTTTGAACCTCTGGTGAGTGCTTCTCTTGCCAGTTCTGTTACCAAATCATCAGATCAAACGCATCCGTGTTTTATTTCTCTCCTTGGCCCTTTCTTTGGGATTGAAACTGACTCCTTAACAACTCAGGCGCTTGGAGAGAGCACATCTGGTGGCCCACGTGTTCTTGTTCTCTCTGAGGTGAATGATGAGATGGTGCTGCAAGACGCTTGGAAGCAAATTTCTTCAGAAGGAGCTGAGGCAACCAGGATCCTCTTAGTTTCAGGTCCCAAGAGGTATCTATTGGCAACCCAAGTTGCCAAGTTTGGGGTGGAGGAGTGCTTTGTTTTAGTAGAAACAGGGTCCAAGAGCAACTTTTCTGAAGATCTTTCCAGTTTTGATAACATGCAATGAAAGCTTTCTATTTGTCCTTGTAATTTCAAAAAGATTGCATGATTTGAAATTAGATGTTATTGTAATCTTTCTTCTCCCTGGGCCACTGTGATGGTGGTCAGATCACAATAAATAACTCTGGGACCTCAGTTTCTCCCCATCTATTAAATCGCGATAATAATTCTCATCCAAAGAATTAAGTGCATGTACACAAAGGTGACCTTGGGTATTTGTAAAAGGATGGTGACTTGAAAGATCAATGTATATTGATTATAATTTTCTTTCTCATTCTCCATGAAACTCAGAGCCTGTTACAGGCATTTCACACAGTTTCTCCCTCTTGTGGTTGGCAAGTCTGGCCATAAAGCACCTGGAGGAAAAAAACCCCAGGGATGCTGAAGGCAGCAAGTCTTGGTTTCCCTCTTTTTTAAAATTTTTATTGGAGTATAGTTGATTCACAATGTTATGTTAGTTTCAGGTGTACAGTAAAGTGAATCAGTTATACACATACATATATCCACTCTTTTTTATATTCTTTTCCCATATAGTTGGTCCCCTCTTCTTAGATTTCAGTTTCCCCAAGTTGTGTTTCTTCAGTACCAGGCCAAAGTATCATCCTAATTATAAAATGATGTTCTTTGAAAACCATCTACATGCTAAATATTAATAATGAGAAACCCTGTTCCAGCCTGCCTTCCAGGATGGATTTATTAGTTTGAGATCTTCTTAGGTCACCAGGATGAAAAAGCAGCTCAGGAACAACCCTGGTGTTTAGCCGAAGTTGGTACACAGGAACATAGAGGCTGCTCTGTGTGTTAACCTTCACTGAAGAGAAATGAGGTGAAGGGATGAATATCCACCTTGAATCCTGAAGTAGAACATGTAAGAGGAGTACTGAGGTGTTATCCTGGTCCTCCGAGTTTTGAGCAGTGAAATTCTCTCTTAGTTGAGCCATATCTAAAAAGCTGCACTTTCCAACGTGTTTTCTTAGGACAAGTTCTTGGAGGGTTTGGTGTTGACACCATTTGATGAGGAAAAACTAAAGCATGGCAAGAGTTTTTTAGTGCCCAAGCATTCCTTAAAATGTCTATTATTGACCATTTACCTCAAGACACTGTGATAGGACATTGTGACCAAAGTAGCCACTCTAGAGGTGGCAGAAGATATAATGGGTAGGACACCATGGATGAGGTCAGGACTCTCATCGCAAATGCTTGGCTTCTCCTGTTAGTATTTTACTTAGAGAGAGTTTATTCCCACTTCCTTCTCCCCTGCATCCCAAAAGAATTTCCTTTCATCTTTTGAATAAGTGCTGTGGCAGGCAGAATTTCTAAATGACCCCCTAAAAATAATCCCCAGAACCTGTGAATTTGATTAGCTATTGCACCTGTGGTAATGTGGTTTTTTTAACTTGGCTCGTAGAGCAGATACTTTATTGAAAAATTTATTGGTTATTACTACCAGATAAGAGGCAAGATAAAACCTACTTCTCATTTGCAAAAAGAGTATAAAGTCAGCTCAAAATGGCTGTGACAAGTGTGTATGTTAGGTGCTTTTATTCCAACTCTTGCCAAGAAAGATTTTTTTTTTCTTTGGACCACTTTTGATGGTTATAAACCGAAAAACAAAACAGGAAACAGTACTGATAAGGACAGGAAAGAAAAATAGGTTTAGAAATAAAAATAGGGATACTCCAAATGATGGCTTCAGTTCTGTCTCAATAAGGCTCTCTAAAGACAGCTCGGGCAGCAGGCAGCAGTTCAGGTCGATCATACCTTCTGGAGTGGTGGTGGTTCAGTCCCCACTGGCCTGGAGTTCTAAGGCAGCAGACTGCAACCTTGAACCTCAGTGCAGTTGAGGAGTGCAAGCATACTATTTTCTGTTGTTTTTAAATAATGTGACAACTCCCAATTGAATAACAACCAACATCTGAGGCTGTGTCTGAGATCCCACTCATACTCTGCTGTAAAGGGCAGTTTTGAAGCACAGTATCTGAAAGTTGGATAGAAGTCATTCCTCTCCTCCCTTCAAAGTAGGCCCCACACTCCATGGATGGAGGGGGCATGAACCTGACCAGAGGCTAAGAGCCAAGGAAGCAACAAAGCAGGAACCCAGAGAAGGGCCTGTATCCCGGTCCTCAGTTCCGGTCCAGTACACAGTGAAGACCCACCAGGCAGCCAGAGACTTTGGAAGCAGAGAGGTAGGCTTGTTTTTTATTGAATGAGTGATCTATGCAGTTGCCAAAGCCACTATGTACAGAGAAGAGGCGGGGAACTTTATTTCTTGGTCTCTTCCTCCTTGGACAGAGTCTTAATGATTTCCTCCTTGGCCTGAAGCTGCTCTTCACCACGCTTGCGGGTTTCCTTGGTCTTAGACCTGCAGGCCTCAGCCTGTTCCGCCAGAGGCTTCTTGCTAGCCTTGTCGCCTTCAGCTTGTGGATATGTTCCATGAGAATCCGTTTGTTTTTGAACACGTTACCCTTCACCTTCAGGTACAGGCTGTGATACATGTGGTCAATCTTCTTAGATTCACGGTTTTGTCTGAGCAGCCGGTGCAGAATTCTCATCCTCTTCATTCAGGTTACCTTCTCGGGCATTCAAGTGTTGGCAGTACCCTTTCGCTTACCTATGCCCATATGCCTGCCTTTCCAGCAAGCCAAGGTGTTTTCCAGCATCAAGCCCGTGAATGGACAGTCACAGGCTTCCGGATGATCAGCCCATCTTTGATCAGCTTCTGGATCTGCTGGCGGGAGTTGGCATTGGCGATTTTGTTAGTCTCATTGGGGTCCAACCAGACCTTCTTTTTGCCACAGCAGTGGACACTGGAGGCAAGCCTCTTCTGAAGCCTGAGCATACTCATGGCTGCGGCCACAGAGGTGAAAGGAAAGCTATTGTAATGTTATATATGGCACAGCTGACTCAGATAGGGAGGTTACCTGCGTGGGCCTGAACTAATCAAGTGGCCCTTAAAAACAAAGAGCTTTCTCAGACTAGTGGCAGAAAGAGAAATCAGATTTGAAGAAAGGATTTGATACACTGTTATTATTGGCTTTGAAGTTGGAGGGGACCATATGTAAGTGGCTTCTTACATCTGAAATTGACCCCTTAACCAACAGCCAGCAAAGAAATGGGACCTCAGTCCAACAACTGCAAGGAACTGAATTCTGCCAACAGCCTAAATAAGCCTGGGAAGTGGATTCTTCCTTACAACCTCTAGATAAGAGCCCAACTCAGTCAACACCTTCCTTGACTTGGGATTTGTGAGACACCAAACAGGAAACATGGATTTCCCAGGTGGCACAGTGATAAAGAACCCGCCTGCCAATGCAGGAGACACAAGAGACGCAGATTCAATCCCTGGGTTGGGAAGATCCCCTGGAGGAGGAAATGGCAACTTACTCCAGTGTTGTTGCTTGGAAAATTCCATGCACAGAGGAGCCTGGAGGACTACAGTCTGTGAGGTTGCAAAGAGTCGGACATGACTGAGCACACACGAACAGGAAATGTAAACCTGCCTGGATTTTATGATCTACAGAAAGTAAGAAAATAAATGGAATTTGTTTTAAACCACTGAGTTTATATAGTTTGTTATGTAGCAATAGAAAGGGAACACAAGTGCAGTTTTCCAGTCTGCAAAAGGAGTGAAGTTTCATCTGAATCTTGTGTTGAAAGGAATTCTAAGGTTGACTTATCTGACCCTCTGCCTCCTAACTTCATTGACTCCAACCTAGCTCAAGAAGGCAAAACAAGGAAAAATCTTTTAATTTTATTTACTTACTTATTTGCCTATTTATTTATTTTTTGGCAAGACCACGTGGCATGCAGGATCTTAGTTCCCTGCTGCTGCTGCTGCTGAGTCACTTCAGTCGTGTCCAACTCTGTGCGACCCCATAGACGGCAGCCCACCAGGATGCCCCGTCCCTGGGATTCTCCAGGCAAGAACACTGGAGTGGGTTGCCATTTCCTTCTCCAATGCATGAAAGTGAAAAGTGAAAGTGAAGTCGCTCAGTCATGTCCTATCCTCAGTGACCCCATGCACTGCAGTCTTCCAGGCTCCTCCATCCATAGGATTTTCCAGGCAAGAGTACTGGAGTGGGGTGCCATTGCCTTCTCCGCTTAGTTCCCTGACCAGGGATCAAATCTGTGCCCCCTTCAGTGGAAGCATGAAGTCTTAATCACTGGACCACCAAGGAACTCCAGGAATGACATATAAGCAAAAACTGTGTGCCTATAGCTATTTTTACTATAGCTGTTTCATTTGTGTGAGGTAGATATTTTTTTCTGGGCTTAACAAGTGAGAAAACTAAGACTCAGATTCAAGAATCATGACTTTTTTCTAGAGGTCACCCAGGTGGAAACTGATAGAACAGAACAGAAACCCATGACCAGAGCTCCTTGCATTATGCCACACCACAAGGTGTGGGGGCCAGGATATCATTGAAGGAGAGGGAAAGATGAATCTGGACAGTTTTTTAGATTTCTCAGTGAAGGAGACTGATCTGTTTTTCTTATAGTTATCGTCTCTGTGGTTACCTTGCAGATAGTTAGCATTTGCTTACCCTTGTGTTCATTTTATCCACTGCTGGTAATTTCCTGGCCTTCTGGGTAGGCTCAGTTTAGCTGGTTGGCTCAGCTCTTGCCCCAGGATAGATATTTTTTTTAACTATTGTGGATTAGAACCTTCTAGGAACTGTGTTGCTGCTTTTAGAGAAACCAATTCTGTAGATCTTACTGGGGAGGGTAGTTGAGGGGGTAGTGTTTATATGTATGTTGTGGAATGATATCTATGCCTAACAGATTTCCATCCCCATTGCACCCCTAAGGCTTTTCAATCCACTTCTTCCAATATCTGAAGCAAGGACTTTTAAGTTTCCAAAACATAGCTGCAAAGTGTAACAAACACCTAGCCCATAACTCCCTTAACAACAGGGGGATAGTCAGTGGGGATTTAGCTCAGGTAAAATCTGTACAATGCAAAAACTCATAAATTTTTCAAAAACAGCTTAGCCTATGGAGTTGACCAGATTGAAAGTCCCACAATCCTGGGTTCAAGTCACTTTTGGTTAATTCTTCTCGTGCTTCAATTCCTTCCCCTTTGTGAAATGAGACGCACATTTTCTTGAGATGTGCCTCCTAGAGATGACATAGAAATAAATTAAATCAGATTTTAAAATTCTTGCTGGAGGAAATTTCCCTGGTGGTCCAGTGGGTATAACTCTCGTCCCCAATGCAGGGGACCTGGGTTTGATCCCTGATCAGGGAACTAGATCCCACTTTCCAAGACTAGGAGTTTACATTGCTGTAACTAAAGATCGAAGATCCTTCGTACCACACCTAAAACCCAGGACAGCCAAATAAAAAAAAAAAAAAAAAAAATTCTTGCTGGAGACCTAGATCTTGTAAATTGTCTTTATCTCTTCTGTTTCTTAGTTACCAATTTACCAGGAGTAATTTAACACTAGGACTCTCTGCCAGGGCTAAAATTAGACTCCACCACTCTGGGGCTTCCTTTTCTCCTTCTTGCTTTTGTTTTGGGAGCTGGAGGGAAACATATGTGCTGCTGGAGTTAGTAAACTAAAGACCACAGAAAACTTTTCCTGCTAAAAAAACATTGTTTTCATCCTACCCACCTTAATATCCTTTTAAAGAAAGAACCCAAGTCTGCCCTGGATTTTGTCTATTTGATTCACTCCTAGATATGGACCTGGGAAAGCCTAGGAATCCCTGGGGAGTGAGAGAGAGAGAGAGAGAGAGAGAGAGAGAGAGAGAGGGGATAAACAGAATTGGAATGGAGACAAGTTAGGCTCTTGATTGCTCCAGCCAGCCTCCCTTTCCCAGCCAGACAGGCTTTCTGCCACCAAAACTGTAAGGTTTTCTGTCATGTCACAAAAGGGTCTGCAGTTACTCCTGTGGGCTGACATCTTTTCTGAGGGTGGAAGGCTTCAGATATCGGACACCTTTCTTGTCCAGGGGTCTAGGGAAAAGGATCAGGCAAGGAGGGAGTCAATCTTTTCCAACTTTAACCTAGAGAGAAACGGAACAAATTCTTCACCAGGGAAGACTGTGTAAACAGTGCCTTTGGCTGGAGCCATAGAGTTGGGGAAGCAAAGAAAGGGATCTTTGTTCTCCCCTACCCCAGCCAGAGCACAATCGTAGAGCTGGGATTGTTTGCTTTGGCAAGAGACTCCCTGCTTGAAAGGACTAGGCGTTCCAGAGACTGGTGAGGCCTCTGTTAGGTTTCCCTTATGGATCTGAGAAGAGGACAACCCCCAGCCTAAATCTTTTACCTAAGGAAGTGAGCTGGGAAAGCTGGAGGCTTAAGGCATCTGGCCCATTCTTCTCCAGCTTTGTTCGCTTCTTTCCTTCCCAACGTTACCGCAGCATAGGATGTTAGTTAACCTCAACCTTCCTGCCTTTGAGGGTGTTTTTGGTTCTTCTACTAGTGTTCTGTCCCCAAAGAAGCTACATTTTCACAGAATGCAAGACAATCCCAGGACTCCTTTCTAAGGAGTCCAACAGGAAATAGGGATCCCAAGATCATTTTCTCCAACCTGTTCCTCTTAGGTTGTATTGCACATGACTCTTATACTTGTAGTCAGTCTTTCCCAAAATGTCCAGAAATGTCCCATTTTCCTTAGATAGCATTGTTGTTGTTCAGACGCTCAGTCATGTCCAACTCTTTGCAACCCCAAGAACTGTAGCCCACCAGACTTCTCTGTCCATGGGTTTTCCCAGGTGATGATACTGGAGTGGGTTGCTATTTCTTTCTCCAGGGGATCTTCCCTATCCAGGGATAAAACTTGTGTCTCTGTGTCTCTTGCACTGCAGGCGGATTCTTTACCACTGAGCCACCAGGGATGCCCACTGGGTAGCATTGAAAGAAATCTTAGCTGCTCAATCGTGTCCAACTCTTTGTGACCCTGTGGACTGTAGCCTGCCAGGCACCTCTGTCCATGGGGATTCTCCAGGCAAGAGTACTGAAATGGGTTGTCATGCCCTTCTCTAGGGGATCTTTCCAGCCCAGTGATTGAACCCAGGTCTCCTGCATTGCAGGCAGATTCTTTACCATCTGAGCCACCAGGGAAGCCCAAGAATACTAAAGTGAGTAGCCTATTCCTTCTTCAGGGGACCTTCCCAGGAATCAAAACAAGGTCTCCTGCATTGCCGGCGGATAGCATTAGTGTCTCACAAATGTAAAATAGTATTTATGCAGTGCCAGATGATCTACAAATCCCATATCATTTCATCTCTGTAACCATTTTATCAGGTAGATACAATTGCCTCCATTTTACAGATTAGGATACTGGAGATTAGCAAAATAAAATAATTTGCCTAAGTCACACAGATGGTGTATTAGTTTCCTAGGGCTGCCATAACAAAGTACTACAAACTGAGTGGCTTGACAGAAATGTATTCTCTCACAGTTCTGAAGGCTAAAAGTCTAAGATCCGGGTGTTGGCTGAGTTGGTTCTTTCCGAGGACTATGAGGCAGAGTCTGTTCCATGCCTCTCCCCTCTCTTCTAGTGGTTTGCTGGTAATTTTTGGCATTCTTTGACTTGTAGATCTATGCTTTCATATTTAGGTGGCATGTCTGTGACCAAATTTCCCCTTTTGTATAAGGACACCAGTCATATTGAATTAGGAGCCTGCGTTACTCCAGTATTAGCTTATCTTAACTAATTACATCTACAATGACTCTATTGACCAAAAAGGGCACCTCTGAGGTACTGGGGGTTAGGACTTTGACACATGAATTTGGAGGGGGACACAGTTCAAGCCGTAGTAGATGGTAACTTGCTATGCCAAGATTTGAACTTGAGTCCCTCTGATTCCAAAGTCATTTGTGTTCTTTCTGCTGTACTATGCTACCTCCTAAAAATCAGAAAGTTACTCGTAATGTCTGCTGCCTTCCGTTATCTCTCATCTTCAATCCAAACTCTATATGGCTGTTCTCTAACGTGTAGATTTGATCAATCATTCTCTTACCTAAAAATCTTTTAGTGACTCCCAGTGACTAACTGGATAAGGACCAGACATTTTATGGTGATAAAGAGGGCCTTTCTTTCATGCCTGTCTTTTCAGCCTACTTTCTCATCACTCTCTTCCTATGCAATCACCATAAACTCCAACCATACTGACCTATTTGCAGTTTCTCAAATACGTTATGCTTATACAGTCCTTCAGTTCTTGATTTCATTCATCACCTCTCCCAATATATCCCTTTTTGCAGTTATCATCATTTCAATTATTCAGACAAAAAAAAACAAACTGTAGGCTAATTTTATTTTTAAATATTTTTTTTGGCTGCACTGCACTGCATGTGGGATTTTAGTTCCCCATCCAGGCATCAAACCTGTGCCCCCTGCACTGAGAGTGTGGAGTCTTAACCACTGGACTGCCAGGGAGGTTAGGCTCATCTTTGATTCCTCTACTTCCTTCACTCTATACATCCATCTCCACTGCTACCACCCTCGTCTCAGCCACCATCCTCTTACCTGTACTACCAAATGACCTCCTAATGGTCTCCTTGCCTTCATTCTTGACCACTCCATAGTGAAATGATTACTGAAAATGAAACTGGTATCGTGATTTGTATTCTTTGGGATTTGTAATCACTGTTCTGAAATTGTGATTCATATTCTTCTGAATAAAACCACCAGTGGCTTACCATTAGACTTGGAATCCAATCTGAAGTTGTCACAATGCCTGTTAAGTTTTTACAAGATCTTGTCTCTGTCTACCTCTCCAACTTTACCTCAGATTACTCCTCTCATCTCAATAATCTATTTACAATTGTCTAACAAATTACCCCAGACTTACTGGCTTAAAACAACAAATATTTATTATCTCAGTTTCTGTGGATCAGGAATTCAGAACTGGCTTGGCTAGTTGCTTTTGGCTCAGGATTTCTCATGAGGTTGCAGACAAGAAATTGGCCAGAGCTGCAGCCCCTGTTGACTCAAGGATTGAGGTTCAAGGATCTAACTCCAAGATGTCTCACCTAAATGGTTGTTGGCAAAAGAAGTCACACACTGTCCCTCTGCCATCGTCTGTTTCTTAGCAGTGTGTCACTAAGTCAGCGCAGACTACACCAAAGGGGAGTAGAGTTAGGCTCTGCCTTTTGAAGTGAGGCATGTCAGAGAATTTGTAGATAATCAATTCTCAGCCTTCTGACTAAGATCAAGTGTAGAATTTGTGGGAACATTTTAAAACTGCACTTATTCCTATAGGTAATTATTTTTTAATTCAGACCTAGTAAGGAATTTACGTACAATAAAGTTCACCATTTTTATTTTTATTTATTTTTTTAAATTTTATTTTATTTTTAAACTTTACATAATTGTATTAGTTTTGCCAAATATCAAAATGAATCCGCCACAGGTATACATGTGTTCCCCATCCTGAACCCTCCTCCCTCCTCCCTCCCCATACCATCCCTCTGGGTCGTCCCAGTGCACCAGCCCCAAGCATCCAGTATCGTGCATCGAACCTGGACTGGCAACTTGTTTCATACATGATATTTTACATCAATGCCATTCTCCCAAATCTTCCCACCCTCTCCCTCTCCCACAGAGTCCATAAGACTGTTCTATACATCAGTGTCTCTTTTGCTGTCTCGTACACAGGGTTATTGTTACCATCTTTCTAAATTCCATATATATGCGTTAGTCTACTGTATTGGTGTTTTTCTTTCTGGCTTACTTCACTCTGTATAATAGGCTCCAGTTTCATCCACCTCATTAGAACTGATTCAAATGTATTCTTTTCAATGGTTGAGTAATACTCCATTGTGTATATGTACCATGGCTTTCTTATCCATTCATCTGCTGATGGACATCTAGGTTGCTTCCATGTCCTGGCTATTATAAACAGTGCTGCGATGAACATTGGGGTACACGTGTCTCTTTCCCTTCTGGTTTCCTCAGTGTGTATGCCCAGCAGTGGGATTGCTGGATCATAAGGCAGATCTATTTCCAGTTTTTTAAGGAATCTCCACACTGTTCTCCATAGTGGCTGTACTAGTTTGCATTCCCACCAACAGTGTAAGAGGGTTCCCTTTTCTCCACACCCTCTCCAGCATTTATTACTTGTAGACTTTTGGATTGCAGCCATTCTGACTGGTGTGAAATGGTACCTCATAGTGGTTTCGATTTGCATTTCTCTGATAATGAGTGATGTTGAGCATCTTGTCATGTGTTTGTTAGCCATCTGTATGTCTTCTTTGGAGAAATGTCTATTTAGTTCTTTGGCCCATTTTTTTATTGGGTCATTTATTTTTCTGGAGTTGAGCTGTAGGAGTTGCTTGTATATCCTCGAGATTAGTTGTTTGTCAGTTGCTTCATTTGCTCTTATCTTCTCCCATTCTGAAGGCTGTCTTTTCACCTTGCTAATAGTTTCCTTTGATGTGCAGAAGCTTTTAAGGTTGATTAGGTCCCATTTGTTTATTTTTGCTTTTATTTCCAATATTCTGGGAGGTGGGTCATAGAGGATCCTGCTGTGATGTATGTCAGAGAGTGTTTTGCCTATGTTCTCCTCTAGGAGTTTTATAGTTTCTGGTCTTACGTTGAGATCTTTAATCCATTTTGAGTTTATTTTTGTGTATGGTGTTAGAAAGTGTTCTAGTTTCATTCTTTTACAAGTGGTTGACCAGATTTCCCAGCAGCACTTGTTAAAGAGATTGTCTTTAATCCATTGTATATTCTTGCCTCCTTTGTCAAAGATAAGGTATCCATATGTGCGTGGATTTATCTCTGGGCTTTCTATTTTGTTCCATTGATCTATATTTCTGTCTTTGTGCCAGTACCATACTGTCTTGATAACTGTGGCTTTGTAGTAGAGCCTGAAGTCAGGTAGGTTGATTCCTCCAGTTCCATTCTTCTTTCTCAAGATAGCTTTGGCTATTCGAGGTTTTTTTGTATTTCCATACAAATTGTGAAATTATTTGTTCTAGCTCTGTAAAGAATACTGTTGGTAGCTTGATAGGGATTGCATTGAATCTATAAATTGCTTTGGGTAATATACTCATTTTCACTATATTGATTCTTCCAGTCCATGAACATGGTATATTTCTCCATCTATTAGTGTCCTCTTTGATTTCTTTCACCAGTGTTTTATAGTTTTCTATATATAGGTCTTTAGTTTCTTTAGGTAGATATATTCCTAAGTATTTTATTGTTTCCGTTGCAATGGAAGTTCACCATTTTTAAATGTGCTGAGTTTTGGTGATGTGTATAGTAATAGCATCATTGCAGTTGAGATATGTGCATTTCTATGACCTCAGCATCTTCTTTTATGCCCCTCTGTAGTCATTCCCCTCCACCACCACCACCACAGCCTCAAGCAACCACTGAGTTGATTCTTGTCCCTATGGTTTGTCTTTTCCAGAATGCCACTAAATGGTATCATGCAGTATGTAGGGTTTTGTGTCTGTCTGCTTTCCCTTAACGAAATGCTTTTGAGATTCATCCATGTTGCATGTATTATTCCTTTTTGTTGCTGAGTAGTATTTCATTATACAGATGTACTATAATTTATGTATATATTCACTAGTTTATAGCCATTTAGGTAATTTCCAGTTTTGAGCTATTATAATAAAGCTCCCACAGGCACTCATGTACAACTCTTTATGTAGGCATAAGATACTTACTCCTTGGAAGGAAAGTTATGACCAATCTAGACAGCATATTCAAAAGCAGAGACATTACTTTGCCAACAAAGGTCTGTCTAGTCAAGGCTATGGTTTTTCCTGTGGTCATGTATGGATGTGAGAGTTGGACTGTGAAGAAGGCTGAGCGCCAAAGAATTGATGCTTTTGAACTGTGGTGTTGGAGAAGACTCTTGAGAGTCCCTTGGACTGCAAGGAGATCCAACCAGCCCATTCTAAAGGAGATGAGCCCTGGAATTTCTTTGGAAGGAATGATGCTAAAGCTGAAACTCCAGTACTTTGGCCACCTCATGTGAAGAGTTGACTCATTGGAAAAGACTCTGATGCTGGGAGGGATTGGGGGCAGGAGGAGAAGGGGCCGCCAGAGGATGAGATGGCTGGATGGCATTACCGACTCGATGGACATGAGTCTGAGTGAACTCCGGGAGTTGGTGATGGACAGGGAGGCCTGGCGTGCTGCGATTCATGGGGTCGCAAAGAGTTGGACACGACTGAGCAACTGATCTGATCTGATCTGATCTGATGGGTAAATAACCAGAAGTGGGATTTCTGGGTTATATGGTAAGTGTATGTGGAACTTTATACTGCTGCTGCTACTGCTGCTAAGTCACTTCAGTCGTGTCCGACTCTGTGCGACCCCATAGACAGCAGCCCACCAGGCTCCCCCATCCCTGGGATTCTCCAGGCAAGAACACTGGAGTGGGTTGCCATTTCCTTCTCCAATGCATGAAAGTGAAAAGTGAAAGTGAAGTCGCTCAGTCATGTCCGACTCTTAGCGACCCCATGGACTGCAGCCTACCAGGCTCCTCCGTCCATGGGATTTTCCAGGCAAGAGTACTGGAGTGGGGTGCCATTGCCTTCTCTGGTAGAACTTTATAAGAAACTGCCAAACTGTTTTCCAAAGAGGGTATGTCATTTTACACTCCTGTCAGCAGTGTGTGAGTGTTCCAGTGGCTCCTCACCCTCCCCAGCATTTTGTATTATCTGTTTTTAATTTTAGCCATTCTAATGGGTATATGGTAATATGGCACAGTGGTTTAATTTGCATTTCCATAAAGTCTAGTGATGTTCAGCATCTTTTTATATATTTGTTGGGTGAAATGTCTGTTCAAACCTTTTGCCCATTTTAAAAGTTAGATTGTTTTCTTCTGAGTTGTGAGAGTTCTTTTTGTATTCTGGATAGCAGTCTTTATCAGGTATATGTTTTTCATACATTTTCTCCCCATCCATGGCCGTGTTTTTCATATTTTTAAATAGGATCTTTTGGAAGACAGACGTTTTTAATTTTGATGAAGTCCAAATTTATCAATTTTTTAATGGCTTGTGGTATTTGTGCCCTAGATAAGAAATCTCTGCTTAACCCAAAATTATAACGACTTTCAGTTATATTTTCTCATAGAAGTTTTATAGTTTGGGGTTTCATAATTAGGTCTATCATCCATTTCAAGTTGACGTTTTTATGTGGTGCAAGGTATGAGTTGTAAATTCTGCAGCATGTGGGACCTTTCGTTGTGGTTCATGGACTCTCTAGTTGTGTGGCCCAGGCTTCTCTAGCTGTGGTGCACAGGCTTAGTTGCTCCACAGTAGGTGGGATCTTAGTTCCCAAACCAAGGATTGAACCTGAGTACCCTGCATTGCAAGGCAGATTCTTAACCCCTGGACCACCAGAAAGTCCCTATAGTAAATCTCTAAATCAGGTTGTGTGAGTCCTCTAACTTTGTTTTCTTTTTCAAAAGTGTTGTGGCTATTCCAGGTCTTGTTACCAGCAGCTCTTGCATTTGAGTTCCCCTCTCTCTCCCCATCTTTTCACGTCTGACTCCTCCTTGTCATTCAATCCTCACCTTAAATGGTTTCTCCTCAGAAAGACCTTCTCTTACCATTTTCAGTTTAGAGTGGACACACACTCATACACTGTGTAACACTCTGTCATTACCTTGCTCGGTGCCCCCACCACTTGAGTGTAAGCTCCACGAAAGCCTAGCTCTCCCCCTACTCGTTTATCACTGTATCTTCAGAATTTAGAACAGTACCTGCCATAATACAGATCCTTGATAAATATTTATTCAGTGAAGGAATTAAGTCCTTTGAATATGTCTAATCCTCCACCCTCCAAATCTCATATTTGTCCACTAAAATATCTCAGTCAAAAGCCCAAGTTCGTGAACTCACTCTAGAGTTTGTTGTTCCTCTTTGTGTCTGTATATACATTTATTATAGTACTTACTATTCATACTATCATTATATACGTACATGTCAGTCTTGGCCACAAGACTGTGAGCACCTATGATATAGTAGCCACTCAATAAATATTTTTTTAATGGATGAATGAATGAAAGAAATATCCTACATTATGGGTTATCTTACAGTTTATCTTTCTACAAGGTGCATGCTAAATCTCTTGGGGCAACTTAAAAACTAAAAAATACACATACACAAAATTTGAAAATAAAAATACCATAAAGGACCACTCTTACTATCAGATGTAAGTCATAAAAACTAACATTTACCAAGTACTTATAATGTGCCAAACAGGAGCAGACCCAGATGAGTAGGGCCTGAAGTTTATACAATTTGGGGATTCTCTTTAAGAAAAAGAAAAAAATTAGAAATATAAAATTAATTGCAGGGCCATGGAGGTACCCTGTGCAAGTGAGAGTCCCTGAAACTTAAATATCTTTAGTTTTCAAGGCAAATCCACCTCTAATGCCAGACACTGCTTTAAGGGTATTGCTTAATCTGCTTAAACAACCCTGTGATACAGAATTTCCATTTTAGAAATGAAGATGTTGAGGCCTAAAGAGGCTGAGCAGTTTTTGCAAGCTCCCACTACTGGTAAATATGAGAAGGCAGATTGGAAGCCAGTGTGGGTTCAGAGCCCATGCTCTTTTGTGCTGCTGCCTTCCTGAATCTGTGTGAAATATTTATCATCCATTATTGGTCCAGATCTGACATCTCCCATCTAAGATAATTCTCAAATCTTAAAACTGACTCAGTATAACAAAAGCTGCAGAGCATGGCTTATCTGTAAGTGTCTGAGGCATATTCTTCAGCTAGAATAGAAGCCTGTACTTCAGAGCTTAGTCAAAGATGAAAGAGTAATACTGAGTGGTAGCTCTCTTGGACCCAACTATTCTATTTTTCTTGTCTCCTAAATTTGCATATCTGGTTATCTGAAACATAGTTCTTTAGGCTATAACTATGTAAATCATTAAAAATACCATGAACACAGATTAACCATACCCAGTTTAATAAAACCTCATTTTCTTTTGGCCACAAGTAAAAGAGCAGCCATCAATACTCCTATGAATGACAATCAGCAATCAAAATGATTGGAGGCTTTTTTCCCCTTAGTGAAGAAATTATGAGCCTGCCTATCTTCTTACTTTCCTTCCTTTCTTCCTCCTTCCTTCGTGAATAATTCAGCCTAAAAGCCATTAAGTGGGGAATGTAGGAGTCCAGCTAGAATGAGTAGCAGCAGTGCCTCATGCAGTATGTTAGGGCCTGAAGAGGGTCAAGAGGGCTCCGATTCCATGTTTGGAAACCATGGTGGGAGCCTGGCATGGAGCGTTGGAGCTTACGCAGGCATCTGTGGTCAGGGAGAGGGAGCGGCAGCAACAACAACAGAAAACTGGTTATATGTAAGTGGGATTGGTCACATAAATATATTGAGGATAAAGGGAGCCAGGTTTCTTCTGCCAGATAAAAGGCTCAACTGTGGAAAAAAAGAAAATCAGAATGAACCCTGTAACATTAGGTTAGAATTATAGGTATCTGGGTAAAATGTATATACAAAAAATATTCCCAGGTGGCTCTAGTGGTAAAGAACCCGCCTGCCAATGCAGGAGACATAAGAGACACCAGTTAGATCCCTGGGTCAGGAAGATCCCCTGGAGGTAGGGCAAGGCAACCCAGTCCAGTATTCTTGCCTGGGGAATTCCATGGACAGAGGAGCCTAGCGGGCTGCAGTCCATCGGGTTGCAAAGAGTCGGACACGACT
Organism: Bubalus kerabau; assembly: GCF_029407905.1. Classification (NCBI taxonomy): domain Eukaryota; kingdom Metazoa; phylum Chordata; class Mammalia; order Artiodactyla; family Bovidae; genus Bubalus; species Bubalus kerabau. The sequence goes on along the minus strand of NC_073624.1, from coordinate 96,077,944 downwards.
GAAGCAATTTATTTATTTATTTTTTCGACTGAAGCAATTTAGCACACACACACATACACACATTTCTCCCCAATTCAGTTCACTGAGAGGACTTGGGAATAGTGATACCCCAAAACATTGATCTATGGTTTCTAAATACTAATTCTCTACTGAAAAGAACCATTGCTCCATGGGAAAATGGTTGTTTCAGGGTCTGGGGAGGGAACTACAAGATGAACCTGAAATATATGGTTGTTCCAGGACAAAGTGTGGAATGCTCAAATAATGATGGGGACATGTCACTTATAAAATCAGTCACAGATGTGGTGTACAGCATAGGGAGTAGTCAATAATATACTGTAATAACTTTGTATGGTAACAGATGGCAACTAGACTTATCATGGTGATCATTTTGCAGTGTACAAAAATATCAAATCACTATGTTGCACACCTCTAATATAAAATTGTGAGTCAATTATATTTCCAAAAAATGATGGGGACATCATTTCAAAAGGATATAAAAGAGAGCTTTAAAGCAACTATTCCAAATAAAAAAAAGTAAAAAAAAAAAAAAAGAGCTTAAAGGGGCTCCCACTGGCCAAATCTGTGATAATTTGAACATCAAACTAAATAATAACAGTAAAAGATTATAATCCACTGAATAAAACAGGAATCTGTGAGTCATTCTGATAGTAATAATTAATAAATAGAAGGGAAGAAGAAAAAGGTTTTCTCAGTAAAATGACAACTAATTAATGCAGAAGCAATGATGGACTTAGAAAACGCCATTTAGAAGCCATCAGTAATAATTAAGCCACAAAACACCAATGAATACTAAAACAAATGAAAATTTGATGACGGGTAGGATATTTCCATACTCTCAAAGTACTTTCCCACACAATACTCATTAACTAAAAAAGGGAAAAGAATAATTTTACAGTGGAGAAATCTGGAAGACATCACCATAAGGGATGAAAGTTAGTAACATTACCATTAATGGGACAAATCAAAATAATATACAGGCTTGAGAATGCAATTAGAACATCACTTCCATTGTAATTCCTGACAAAAATGCATAATCTGAATAGAATCATGAGGAAATATCAGACATACTTGATTGAAGAACATTCTACAAAAAACTATCCTATAATCTTCAAAAGTGTCAAGATCATGAAAATCAAGAAAAGGCCAAGACAAATTCCGTATTGAAAGAGAATGAATGCAACACATGACCTCTGTGCTACCTGAGTAGCACACACAAAAAAAGGGAATCCTTTTGCACTGAGGAATATTTTTGGACAACTGGCAAAACTTGAGCAGGGTCTGTGGGTTATATGGTAGTAGTATATCAAATATCAATTTCCAGATTCTGATGGCTCTATTGTGGTTGTGTAGGAGAATGCCCTACTGGATAGAAATCAGACACCAAAGTATTCAGAGCTGATGAGACATCATGTCTCAAAGGCGGGGGAAGAGTTATTTGTACTATTCTTGTGTTTTTCCTTTAATTTTGACATTTAATTTAGAACATCACTTCCTTTACTATTTAATTTAGAACATCATTTCCTTTACTATTCTTGTGTTTTTCCTTTAATTTTAACATTTAATTTAGAACATCACTTTTGAAGATTATAGTATAGTTTTTTGTAGAATGTTCCACAATCAAGTATGTCTGATATTTCCTCATGGTTCTATTCAGATTATGCATTTTTGTCAGGAATTACAATGTAGGTGATGTTCTAAATGTCCTTTGAATTTGACATTTAATTTCAAATGTGAATCATTTGAAATATATAGAAATGTACCAAGAATTATAGAGATGTCTGCTCTCACCAGGCTTTCCTGGTGGCTCAGCTGGTAAAAGAATCTGCCTGCAATGTGAGAGACCTGGGTTTGATCCCTGGGTTGGGAAGATCCCCTGGAGAAGGGAAAGGCTACCCACTCCACTATTCTGGCCTGGAGAATTCCATGGACTGTATAGTTCATGGGTTTGCAAAGAGTCAGACACGACTGAGCGACTTTCACTTTTCACTGTTCTCACCACTTGTATTCAGTATCATATTCAAGATTCTAGTCGGTGCATAAAGAAAAAGAAATAACAAGCATACATTTTAGAAAAAAAGTAAAACTGTCATTTTGCATAGGTAACATGATTACTTTTACAGAAAATTCTAGACTCTGCTAAAAAACCACTAGACTTAAGAATTTAGTGAGGTTCACGGGATACGAGATCAACATGCAAAAATCAACTATTCTTACATTGGATTGGCCAAAAGTTCACTCGGTTTTTTCCATAAGACCTTTTTGGCCAACCCAATACATTAGCAAAAATAATCAGATGTTGCCACCCAGCAGACTATAATTGAGTCTCACTGTTCTATCAAACCAACTGCTTTTAGATGGTAGAGAACATGGTAAGACCAGTGAATTCCATGAGCATGGACCCACTGCTGCACTTATTCTGCTGTGAAATGAGTTCCTTGATCAGAAGCAATACTGTATGGAATCCCACAACAGTGGATTAAACATTCCGTAAATCCATGGATGGTAGCTTGGGCAGAAGCATTGTGTGCAAGGAAGGAAAAATTCATATCCAGAGTATCTATTCCAGTAAAAACAAAATGCTGCCCCTTCCATTGTCCAGGGTATTCAACCTGCCACCAGGTATCTGGCTGATCACCCTGAGGAATGGTGCCATAATGGGTGCTCAGTAATGGCCATAGTCAGGTTGGCTTTAGTGAATGGAAGTCCATGTTGTTGAACCCATGCATAACCTCCATCCCTGCCACCATGGCCACTTTGTTCATGAGCCCACTGAGTAATTACAGAAGCAGCTTGGGAAGGAGGCTGACCAATATCCACAGAATTATTAAAATTCTCTGCTGAGGTCATCCTTTGGTGACCTTTCACAATGTACACAGATATTCCAACTTTTTTTCTGCCTATTCAAAGAAGTCTGAATACATAACTTTGTTTTTCTTTCTTTCTTTGTTGTTGTTTTAATTTTTTTGATTGGGCCACATGGCTTGCAGGATCTTTAGTTCCCTGACCAGGGATTGAACCCAGGCCCACGGCAGTGAAAGCACTGAGTCCTAACCACTGGACTTCCAGGGATTTCCCTGTGTACATACTTCTTCCCTAAATTTCCTTGTCCCCAATTTTCCACTTACGTTCCTTCCAAGTCCCTGACCTCCTGGCCAAACCATTAACCACAGCCCATAAATCGGTATATATAATCACATGCCTGGCCATTTCTTCTTTCAAGCATAGTGAGCAACCAGGTGTACTGCTTTGAGTTCTGCCCCCTGGGAGGATTTCCCTTCTCCAATGTCCTTCAAAAATATTCCTGAAAGGGGCTGTAATACTGCAGCTGTCTACTGTGGCCTAATACCTGCACATCACATAGAACTGTCTGTAAACCAGGCCTACATCTCTTCCTTTGTCAAGTGATCACAGGATACTCTGGATGAGGCCATAGTTTCAGGCTGGGAGAGAGATGGCAGTGTAGCAGGAGTGGGGATCATGGGCATTTGAGCCACTTCATATAACTTACTGTGCCCTCAAGGCCTGGTCAAGCCCAATCTCATATCTACTACTTCCATCTGACAATAGAGTACTGCTCTGCACACACAACTTTCTCACTTAGTGGGCCAGGTAACACCCAGTTCATGATGCTGGGCAGCTGAGGTTACATGGTAACTTGGTTGCTCAGTGATAAGGATTCAGTCTCTGGAAAGGTCCAATAGCAGACCAAAAACTTTCTCAAAAGGAGAGGATTTATCTGCAGAGATGGCAGGGTGTTGCTCCAAAATTCTAAGGTGCTATGATGCAATTCACCAAGAGGAGCCTGCCAAAAACTCCAAAGAGCATATACACAACTCACATCAAGCACCGTTGGGTCTGCTAGATCATGTGGCCAAGTGCGAGAGCATCTTGCACAAGACTTGTTGCAGAGCCTTCTTGTGTCCTGGGCCCCTCCCTCCAAACTATCAACTTTTGAGTCACTTTGGAACACATCCAAAGGAGAAATATGTTGCCTCCAAAATTCAAAGAGGCCCACACTAAGCATTGTTCCTCTTTATTGGTTGCAGGAGGGGCCAGATGCAACAACTTACCCTTCATCTTGAAAGGGATATCTTGATATGCGCCACACCACTGGATCCCTAGAAATTTCACTGAGGTAGAAGACTCCCGAATTGTCAGATTTATTTCCCACCCTCTGCCATGCACATGTCTCCCCAATAAATCTAAAATAGTTGCTACCTCTTGCTCACTACATCTGTAAACATTCTGTCAATGATGAAATGAACCAGTGTGATATCTTGTGGAAACGAATGACCTTCAAGATCCCTGTGAACTAAATTAAGACATAGGACTGGAGAGTTAATACACCCCTGAGGTAGCACAGTGAAAGTGTATCACTGGCCTTGCCAACTTAAAGCAAACAGCTTCTGGGAGGCTTTATTGATAGAGGAAAAAAAAAAAAAACCCAGATTAAGAGTTGTGTGTTAATTTGCTAAGGCAATGAAACTACACCTCATCCTGCAGTTACAATTGGAGTGATCACCGGGTTAAGCCTATCCATTGTCATTTCCCAAGATCCATCTGTCTTCTGCACAGACCAAATAGGCAAGTTTTATGGGATTATGCATTCTGGAACTGGGTAAATAAGCACTGGATGGGTTTGGGGAAACACTGGGCCTACTGTGAGAAGGACCTGAGCTAAGTCTCCATTGATCACCTAACTTCCTACTCTGACTAGTTAGCCACAGTGATGTTTGTGTTTGATTTGAGTTTCTTGAAATTAATGTCAATTCAGAGTTAAGGCACAGTAGTCCCTGAAAGGTCTGATTATTTTCTTTTCCCCAATGCAGTCATCCTGGTAAAAGGCTTTAGGTCTTTTTGGGGAAGGATGAGAGAAAGATTATGAAATTTTTGGTGGTGTACCAGGGTGCTTCCTCAAGGGAAGGAACCCAGCCTCCCCTTCATTCAAGTGGTCCCAAGTCTGTAAAGTAGCTCAAGTGTGGGAATTGATTGAAGGGCAATGACTCTCTGTTTTCAGGATCCAAGTTATGTCTTTGTTTGCCTTACCTAGAAATTTTCTCCTTATACAGCTCAAGTAGGAAATTTAGTAGACTTCTTGTCTATTTCACTTCTAGGAATGTCATGATCAACTAGCCGATGTCATAGGTCTGTGAGAGTCAGACTATTCAGACTGCTGCTTTGACTCTGCTATTCACTACGGCAACTATGCCTACCTTGCCTTTGGTGTTGAGTGCTGCCACTTGGCCCCTGCCACCCCGAGATCCAATTACTCCCACCATATTTAGGTTTCCCAGTTCAGTGACTGTAATGCCCACTGTAAGGTCTGGCCTACAGAGAAGAGCGATCACAGATTCCAAGGATTCTGGGGCTCCCTTTACAAATTTCTCACAGTAGTGTTGAAAGATCTGTCTTCTGGGGACTACCCTGGTGGTCCAGTGGTTGAGAATCTGCCTTGCAATGCAAGGGACACAGGTTCGATCCCTGGTTGAGGAACTAAGATCCACATGCCACAGAGCAACTAAGCCCACACTCCACAACCACCGAGCCTGTGGACTGCAACTGGAGATTTCAAGTGCCACAATGGAGGATCTTGAGTGCCAATGCTGGGGCATGGCACAGCCAAATAAATAAACAATATTTTTAAAAAATGTATGTCTTCTGGATCCTCCCACTATGGTTAAGTCTTAAATGACAGATTCATTCCAGTTTCCCTAAGGCTTTGAATCCCTTTCTCTACATTAAACTAAGGCATAACTGGTTACTCTAATTTGCTCACTGTGCGTCATCTTTTGGTCCATATTTTAGACAACCAACCAAAGATTTGTTACAATTCTTTCTAATTCCCCTTGCTGCAATATTAAATGCAGACTCTCTGCTTAGTGTGGCCCTGTCAATAAATTTGGCCTGATCCAACTTTAGATTCCTTCCACCATTATCCCACGCCATTGGTATATGTAGTTCCTAGCTTTCTGTCTGCCTAAACCAAAAAATTCAAGTAGTTCTTCTGGAGCATAACACACTTTCTCATAGGTCCACTTGTTATCTCATCTTCAGGGGTCTGCTGGGACTTGAGTTTAGTTACCAGTCCAGAAGTAAAGAGAGTGGCAGTAAGTCTTGAGGAGAATCAACCTTGTCTTACATGGCGAATGTCTCAGGAGCAATCATTAGTTTCCTCAGGCAATGTAGGATTAGCCCCCTCAGATGGGTATAGGAAGACCAATACCACTGTGTGTGGGAAGCCACTTATGCTGGGGGTGGGGAGGTCTCTTCACTGGCAAAGAAGACTCATCAGAGTAAAGGCTCAACATCCTTACCATCATCAGGTTTTTCCCACATATCCCCATCCCATCTTAAAGGACCCCATTCTCTCCCAATCAATGCCCCACTTTAACAATAGATACTCTGCAAAGCTGGGAATTCAACTTGAGTTGTAATTCAGCTAGTCACGGAATGAAATTCTAGATTTGATTTTCTGAGACGTAAGGGTCTCCTTTAGGGTACACACAGAAGCCTTCATTTTATATGTGGTGACTGAACCGAAAACTTTAATCTCGGAACTCGTCCTTTTTTTCCAATGCTGTCCAGTAGCAGGAGCAATCAGGCAATTTCATTATATTTGTTAGTTTTCTTGAAATGTTTGCCATGTGTAAAATAGACAGCTGGTGGGGAAACTGCTGTACAGTATAGGGAACTCAGCTTGGTGCTCTGTGGTGCAACCCACCCTCTTAAGGTGGGATGGGGGAGGTGGGAAGGAGGTTCCAGAGGGAAGGGATATATGTACACAGATGATTAATTTACTTTTTGTACAGAAGAAACTAATAAAACATTGTAAAGCAAATATACCGCAGTAATAAAAAATTTTAAATAATAATAAAAAATGTTTGAGGTATCACATACCACAGTCAACCAGCTGTTTCTTTCTTTCTTTTTTTTTCAGTCAGGCTGTGCATATGGGATCTTATTGTTGTGTGTGTGTGCTCAGTCATGTCTGACTCTTTGGAATCCCATGGACCGTAGTCCGTCTGACTCCTCTGTCCATGGGATTCTCCAGGCAAGAATACTGGAGTGAGTTGCCATTTTTTCCTCCAGGGTATCTTCCCGATCCAGGGATCCCATCCATGTTTCTGATTGATAGCATCTATCAATCTAATTAGATTAGAGAGTCAGTTTCAGAAACCCCAGAACCAATTCAGAACTCATCCTTAACTTTCTTTTTTTTTTTTTGCTATGCTGTGCAGCTTGCAGGATCTCAGTTCTCAAACCAGGGACTGGATTAGGGCCATGGCAGTGATCAACTGGAATCCTAACCATTAGGCCACAGGAGAACTCCTTCATCCTTATGTATGAGATTTATTATAAGATGTATTAAAATAATTCAGTACCAGTAATTTGATTATTTGTTGATTTATTATAAATAAATAAATAATTGGCTAATGCAATTGTAGAGGTTATCCCACAATCTGCTTTCTGCAAACTGGAGACCCAGTCCAATGGTGTAGTTTGTTTCCAAATTCAAAGTCCTGAGAACCAGGAGAACAAATGGTATAAGATCCGGTCCAAGTCTGAAGGCCTGAGAACCAGGAGCACCATTGGTGTGAGTTCTAGTCCATGTGCAGGGGAAGGCTAATATCCCATCCAGAAAACAGCAAATTCTACCTTTGTGTGTGTGTGTGTGTGTGTGTGAGCTCAGTTGTGTCCAACTCTTTGCAACCCCAAGGACTGTAAGCCGCCAGGCTCCTATGCCCATGGGATTTCTAGGCAAGCATACTGGAGTGCTGTTTCCTTTTCCAGGGGATCTTTCTGACCCAGGGATCAAACCTGGGTATCTTCTTTACCATCTGAGCCACCAGGGAAGCCCCTATCTTACCCTACCTTTGTTTTATTCAGGCCTCTAGTGGATTGGATGAGGCCTGCTCACACTGAGGAGGGCAATCTGCTTTACTCAGTCTACTGATACAAATATTAATCTCATCCAGAAACACCTCACAGATACACCCAGAATAATGCTTAATCAGATATCTGGATACCCTATGTCCCAGTCAAACTGACACATAAACTTAACCAGACAAAAATCAACAAATTGGATTTCATCAAAATTAAAATCTTTTGTTCTTCAAAAGACACTGTAGGGCTTCCATGGTGGCCCAGTGGTTGAGAATCCATCTGCCAAAGGAAGGAACCTGGGTTCAATCCCTGATCCGGGAAGATTCCACATGCCATGGGGCAACTAAGCCTGTGGACCTCAGCTATTGAGCCTGTGCTCTGGAGCCCGCGAACCTCAACTATTGAGCCCGTGTGCCACAACTACTGAAGCCCGCATGTTCTAGAGCCCCTGCCCCACAAGAGAAGCCACCGCAATGAGAAGCCTGAGCACCACAGCTAGAGAGCAACCCTCACTTCCCACAACTAGAGAAAGCCCTTGCGCAGCAACGAAGACCCAGTACAGCCCCCAAAATAATTAATTAAATTCTTAAGAAGACACTATAAATTAAAAAGGAAGGCAAGCCACAGACTGGGGAGAAGTATTTGCCAAACACATAGCTGAAGAAAGATTTAAGTGTGAACTATTGTAAATAATCTTCATAACTCAAGAAGGCAAGCAACCTAATATTTTTAATTGGCAAAAATTATTAACAGATAATTCACCAAGAAGACATGTAAATAGCAAATGAACTCTTGAAAAGATGATGAACATCACTAGTCACTAGGGAAATGCAAATTAAAACCACAATGAGCTGCCACCACACACCTCTTAGAGCCAATGGAACTCTTAGACACTCCTGGTGGGAATGAAAAATGATATATTCAATTTGGAAAGTTCAAAAAATAAATCACATCTAACATATGATTCAGAAACTCCACTCCTAGGTATTTCCCAAAGAAAATGAAAGTGTATGGCCAGCCACTCCCATTGGAATCGGAAATGTATATGTTCACAGAAAGATTTGTACACAAACTGCAGTGTATCCAAATAATGGAATACCGCTCAGCAATAAAAAAGAATGGACTACTGGTACATGCACCAGTATGGATGAGTCTCAAAATAGTTATGCTGAGTGAGAGGCTGGATTTTTAAAAATAGTACATACCGTATGATTTTGTTGTACAGAATTCTAGAGAGTGAAGGCTCATC